>NC_134039.1:87576392-87893940 GCF_965140245.1 Athene noctua
CTGGTCACAATGCTGGTTGGTTGACTGGTTAGTTAACTAGTCAACTGGCCACGGTGCTGGTTGGTTGACTCACCAACTGGCCATGATGCTGATTGGTTGACTGGTCAACTGGCCACGATACTGGTTTGTTGACTGGTCAACTGGCCAGGATGCTGGTTGGTTGACTGGTTAGTTAGCTAGTCAACTGGCCACGATGCTGGTTGGTTGACTAGCCAGGATGCTGCTTGGCTGCCTGGTTGCCCCCCACGATGCCGATTGGCCAGCTGGCTGCCTTGGCCAAGCTCTCCATCACCAGACAAGGCCGGGTCAGGCCCGGGCGGTCGGGGCGCTGCCGGTGCCTCTGGGGGTGAAGCCGGGCAGCGGCTCAGGGTGGCACATCCTGGCCATCAGCCCCAGGGCCACCTCAGCGGGCACTGAGCTGCTGGGCCAGCGCTGGGTGGCTCGGTTGGCCCACGGTGCTGGTGCTGGGTGGCTCGGCCGGAGCGCGGTGCTGGGAGCCCAGTGCTGGTGGCCAGTATGTTACTGGTGCCGGGTGACCTGGTCGCGGCACGGCGCCGGTGCCAGGCGGTGCCGGATGATGCCAGTGCTGGGAGGTGCAGTCGAGCGCGGGGCCGGCATCTGTCCAGATCGCGGTGCTGGTGCCGGGTGGCTCGGCCGGATCACGGTGGTGGTGCCAGTTCCGGATCACAGTGCCAGTTCCGGATCATGGTGCCAGTGCCCGGTGGCTCAGCCGGATCGTGGTGCCGGATCATGGTGCCAGGTTTGCGGTGCTGGATCACGGTGCCAGTGCCAGATCGTGGTGCTGCATCACGGTGCTGATGCCGCATCACGGTGCCAGATCACGGTGCCAGTGCGGGGTCATGGTGCCGAATTGTGGTGCTGGTGCCGGGTGGCCCAGCTGGGCCATGGTGCCGGTGCCAGATTGGGAGCCCAGATTGTGGTGCTGGTGCCGGGTAGCTCGGCCAGATCGTGGTATTAGATCACGGTGCCGGTGCTGGATCGTGGTGCCACATCGTGGTGCCAGTGCTGGCTGGCTTGGCCAGATCACGGTGCCGGATTGTGGTGCTGCTTCTGCGTCGTGATGCTGGATCATGGTGCCGGATTATGGTGCCAATGCTGGATCATGGTGCTGGTGCTGGGTTGTGGTGCTGGTGCCAGATTGCCGTGCCAGATCGTGGTGCAAGATTGAGGTGCCAGATCGTGGTGTCGGTGCCGGATCGTGGTGCCGGATTGCGGTGCCAGATCACAGCGCTGGTGCTGAACCACGGTGCCGGATCGTGGTGCCAGATCACGGTGCTGCTGCCGGATCGTGGTTCCGGATCGCGGTGCCAGTGCCAGATCGCGGTGCGGGACTGTGATGCCGGTGCCGGATCACGGTGCCAGATCACAGTGCAAGATCGCGGTGCCAGAGCACGGTGCTGGTGCCGGATCGCGGTGCTGGTTCACGGTGCGGGACTGTGATGCCGGTGCCGGATCGCGGTGCCGGATCACGGTGCTGGATCACGGTGCCGGATCACGGTGCCGGATCACGGTGCTGGATCACGGGGCCGGACCGTGGTGCCGGCGCGGGGGCCGGGGGGGTCACGGGGGGGTGCGGGGTGACCCTGTAACCTTCTCTCTCTCTCCCGCCCATGCCGCCGCCGTAGCTTTACGGTTCTGCCACGTAAGTAACCGGGGTGACGGGGGGGGGAGTGAGGGCGGGGGGGGGGGAACTGCTGGTGATGGGGGGACCCGCAGCCCCCCGCCCCCCCATAGCCGGGGGGGGGCACCCCCTTATTTCCCAGCCAGGATCTGACGTGGTGCCGGTGGCAGCTTTGAGGGGGGGCAGGGGGTGACAGGGGGGTGTTGGGGTGCAGGCCCCCCCCCCCCCCCTCGACTTACCCCCCCCCTTCTTTTTTTCTCTGCCCCACAGTTACGAGAAGCGTCTGTACTGAGGAGGGGGCGCGCGTGGGGCCCCCCACCCCGGACCCCCCCGGTTCCCCCCCCCCAAACCCGGCCCCCCGCCCCTGTCGCCGCTAGTGCCGCGCTGGGGCTGGCTTTGCACTACGGGCTGGACCCCCCCGGCCAGCCCCCCCCCCAAATCCTGGCTATAAGGGAGGGTGTTGGGGTGCCCCCCCCTCTCCACTCAGCCCACGGGGCTTTTTTTTTTTTTTTTTCGGGGGGGGGGGGGCCAGGGGTGCTGCACCCTTTAGGGGTGGGTAGGACGTAGCACCCACTGCTTGCCCCCCCCCTTCCCAAACCCCCCCAGCCTGGGGTTATCGTGGGGGCAGCAGCCCCCCCTCTTTTTTCCTGCACTTGGGGGGGCCCCCCTGCGCCCCGGGGGCACCCACCCCCCCACACACCCCCTCAATCCTCGTGGCCCCCCCGGCAGGCTGGAGGGGGGGGGGACGGGGGGGGCACCGCTGTATCCAGGTATTAATAAAGTGATGGAGCATCTGGTGCTGCCCCTGCCCGGGCGGTGACACGGGGGGTGACAGGGGGTGGCACATGGTCGCGGCACGGGGGGGGTGACACGAGGTGGCAGGAGGTGACACAGGGGGTGACATGGGGTGGCACAGTGGGGTGGCACATGCTTGTGGCACGGGGGGGTGGCAGGAGGTGGCACAGGGGGGTGAGATGGGGTGACGGGAGTTGACATGGGGGGGTGACATGGGGTGGCACGTGGTCGTGGCACAGGGGGGTGACACGAGGTGACAGGAGGTGGCACAGGGGGGTGACACCTGGTTGTGGCATAGGGGGGTGACATGGGGTGGCGGGAGGTGACACAGGGGTGGCACAGTGGCGTGGCACATGCTTGTGGCACAAGGGGTGGCAGGAGGTGGCACAGGGGGGTGACACCTGGTTGTGGGACAGGGGGGTGACATGGGGTGGTGGAAGGTGACATGGGGTGGCACAGGGGGTGACACGAGGTGGCGGGAGGTGGCACAGGGGGGTGACACGAGGTGACAGGAGGTGGCACGGGGGGTGACACCTGGTTGTGGCACAGGGGGGTGACACGAAGCGGCAGGAGGTGGCACAGGGGGGTCACAGTGTGGCACACGGTGGTGGCAGGGGGTGACACACGGTGGTGGCACAGGGTGGCAGGAGGTGGTGACACTCCGGGGCACACGTGGCCGTCCCTCACGCGCTGTGACCCGGCCTGGCAGCCCCGGCCGGCTCCGGGCCACCAGGGCCACCACCACCAGGGCCACCAGGGCCACCAGGACCGTCAGAGCCCCCAGTGGCACCAGTGTCACCAGTGTCACCCGTGTCACCGTGGCCCAGCCGAGCTCCGGCGGCTCCTGGTGCCCGCGGCCATGGCGGGGGGGGGGGGGGGGAGGAGCGGGGAGGGGGGGGCGGGGGGAGGGAAGGAGGAGGGGGAGGGGCAGGAGGAGGGGGGCGGGGGGGGCAGCTGCTGCCCAACCCCCCCCCCCCGCTGCTGCCGCTGCCGGGGCCGGAGCCGCCGCCGAGGCCGGTGGGTGCGGGAGGGCCCGATCCTGGGGGGGTGGGGGGGGGCAGGGGGCGAGTTTTGGGGTGGGGTGGGGGGTCTTGGGGGGGTTACCGGGATGCAGAGACACGGGGGGGGGGGGGGGGGGGTGCTGGGGGTGTTAGGGGGGGCTGAGGGGGGGGGGTGGGGGTGTATGGGGGGGTCTGGGGGTGCTGGAGGGCGTCTGGGGGTGTAAGGGGGGTCTTGGGGGGGCTGGGGGGTGCTGAGGGTGTATGGGGGGTCTGGGGGGTGCTGGGGGTTTGTGGGGGTGCTGGGAGGGGGCTGGGGGTGTTGGGGGGCTGGGGGGGGTCTTGGGGGGCGCTGCAGTGTGCTGGGGGGGTCTGGAGGGGGGGGGGGTTGTTGCAGGTTTTCGGGGTGACGCCACGTGCACGGGGACACTGCGAACCGCCCCCCCCCCCCCCCAATCACCCGCGTGTGCTCACCCCGGGGGGATTGGGGGGGCGGGGGGGGGCGCGTTGGCAGCGGTGGGTGCCGGGTGTGACAGGTTGGTGTCGTCCCCCCCCCCGCCCCCCCCGCGCGTCCCTGTCCCATCGCATCCGCCGTGACGGGCCCCGAGGTGACACCGCGGTGCCGCTTGTCACTGCGATTAGGGACCTGCCGGCGGGGGGGGGCAAGGAGGGGGGGCAAGGAGGGGGGGGGCATCCAGAGCTCTCGGGTCAGGGCACACCGGCCCCCCCCGCCCCAGGGACGCTCCAGCTTCCCCAGGATGCTCCTGTCCCCCCCCCCCCCCCCACTCCTGTCCCCCCCGGGATGCTCCTGTCCCCCCCCCAGTACCCCTGCCCCCCCCCGGGATGCTCCTGTCCCCCCCCCCAGTACCCCTGGCCCCCCCGGGATGCTCCTGACCGCCCCCCCAGGTATGCTCCTATTCCCCCCCCACCCCCCAGGATGCCCCTGTCGCCCCCGGGATGCTCCTGTCCCCCCCCCAGTACCCCTGCCCCCCCCCGGGATGCTCCTGACCCCCCCCCCCCGATGCTCCAGCCCCCCCCCCCCCCCCCGGATGCCCCTGTCCCCAGGTTGACCGTGCCCCCCCCAGGATGCCCCCGCCCCCCCTCCCCGGGGACGCTCCTGTCCCCATCCCGCCCTCTCGGGGTCCCCAGTTGTGCCCCCCAACCCCCCCCGGCCGCCGTCACCGTCCTGCCGGGGGCACCGGGGCGGGGGGGGCGGGGGGCCAGGACAGTGCCGGGGGGCCGCCCGTGGGTGTGTCCGTGGGTCCGTGGGTGTGTCCGTGGGCGTGTCCATGGGTCCGTGGGTGTGTCTGTCCATGGGCGTGTCCATGGGTCCGTGGGTGTGTCCGTGGGTGTGTCCGTGGGTGTGTGCGTGGGTGTATCTGTCCCTGGGTGTGTCCATGGGTCCGTGGGTGTGTCCGTGGGCGTGTCCATGGGTCCGTGGGTGTGTCCGTGGGTCTGTCCATGCGTCCGTGGGTGTGTCTGTCCGTGGGTGTGTCCGCCCGTGGGTGTGTCCGTGGGTGTGTCCGTGGGCGTGTCCATGGGTCCGTGGGTGTGTCCGTGGGTCTGTCCATGCGTCCGTGGGTGTGTCCGTCCGTGGGTGTGTCTGTCCGTGGGTGTGTCCGTGGGTCCGTGGGCGTGTCCGTCCATGGGCGTGTCCATGGGTCCGTGGGTGTGTCCGTGGGTGTGTCCGTGCCCAGGCCGGGTAACACCCCCCTCCCTCCTCTCCCGCAGCCGCCGTGTCACCGTCCCCGATGTCCCCGGCGTCCCCCGCGGGGCGGGGGGGGGCAGCCCCCCCCCTGCTGCTGCTGCTGCTGCTGTGCGTGACCCCCCCCTCCGCCGCCCCCCCCACCCCGGCACCGCCCCCCCCCGCGCCCCCCCCCGTCCTGTCCCTTAACCTCGGCCTCAACTTCAAGATCAAGGTACGAACTCAGGGTCGCCCCCCCCCACACCCCCCCCACGCCCCCCCGGGGCCCCCCAACACCCCTTCGCCCCCCCCCCGCTCCGGAGATGAACCCGGCTCAGGGACCCCCCCGGAGGAAGCTGGGGGGGGGCCCCCCCTGACCCCCCCGGAGCGGGACAAGGAGCTGGAGCTGGATGTCACCATCGACCTGACGGGGGGGCTGGACCCCAAAGTGGGGTCGGGGGGGGTCGTGCCCCCCACCAGCTTCCTGCGGGCCCCCCCCGGCCCCCCCCGGCCCCCCCAGCTCAGCCGCCGCATCTCAGAGCTGGCCGGCAAGCTCAGCGCCGCCGGTGAGTGCCAAAGCGGGGAGGGGGGGTCCCCTGGCATGACCCCCCCCCCCCGAGGGACCCCCCCTCACTATATGTGTGCGTGTGTGTCCCCCCCCTCAGGATTTTTGGTGCCCACGGTGCCCCCCCGGGTGGTCAACGAGTCCCATGAGGGCAGCGGCGCTGAGCCAGGTGAGGGGGGGGCGTGGGGGGGTTCTGTGGGGGTTGAGGGGGATCCTGACCCCCCCGTAATGACCTGGAAAAGCTGGAGGGGGGGCACAGGGAGCTGTTGGGTGCTGGGGGGGGGGGGACAGGGAGCTGTTGGGTGCTGGGGGGGGCACAGGGATCCACTGGGTGATATGGGGGGACCGGGGGGGGGGGGGTGCAGAGCGTGTGTGGGAATATGGGGGGCACAAAATGGGGGGGGGGGCTTGGATGTGGGGTGCACCTCGCCCCCCCCCCCAACACAGCCCCCCCCGACCTCTCTCCTCCCCCCGCAGCCCCCCCCACCCCGGGCCACCAGCCCTCTCGGGGGGCCGCCCCCCCCTTTCCCTCCGCCTGCACCCCGGGCGCCTCCACCTGCCAGTCGGGGGGGCCGGACCCCGGGGGTTCCCGGCCCCCCCCCGCCCCTTTTTCGTGGCCCCCCCACTTCGTGGCTCTACAAACCAGCTGGGCGGTGGCCGCCGCCGCTTGGGGCCCGGCTTGGGCTCTCCACGTCTACGGGGTCGGAAGCCTTTTCGCTTTACTGGCCTTACTGGGGCTACTGGGGCTACTGGGGGGGCCCCGCCATCGCCCCCCCGCCGCCCGGCTCTTGGGGGGGCTGTTGGCGGCGGGGGGGGCCGCCCGCGCCTTCCCCCTTTTTTTCGACGCCTACGAGCGCCGCGGCCGCTTGCCCCCGGCCGCCGCTCGCCTCCTCTTCGAGCTGCCCTTCCCCTGCTTGGGCTGGGGGCTAGTGGTAGCCCTGGGCTTGCTGGCCCCCCCCCGCCGCTGCTGGGCCCCCGTGGTGGTGGCGTTGGGGGTGCTGCACGTGGGGGGCGCGCTGGGGGCCGTGCTGGCCGTGGCGGCGCTGGGCCGGCTACCGGGGCTACTGGTGTTGCCGCGGGGGCTCTTTGCCGGCTTGGTGGCCACCTGGGCTCTGTGGGTGCTAGCCCGCTGCGGGGGGGGACCACGAGGCAAACTGGGGGCGGCCGGGGGGGCTGCGGGGATGGTGGCGGCGGCGGGGGCGGTGCTGAGCGCGGGGCTGCAGGTTTTCGGGGGGCTGCAGGCGCTGGGCTGGGGGGGGCCCCCCCCGGGCAGCCCCTGGGTGTGGTGGGGGCTACAGCTGGGCTGTCGCCTGGCCGAGGTGGCCATGGGGCTACCGCTTGCCGTGCTGGCACTGGCGGCGCCCCCCCCGCCCCACCCGGCCGCCGAACCCCCCAACTGCCCGCGGGGGGAGGCCGAAGCACTGGCGCTCTGCGGGGGGCCCCCCCCTGAACCCCCCGAGGGCTACGGGGACCCCACGGTTGGCTACCGGCCCCCCTCGCCCATCGACCTGCGCCGCAGCATCGACGAGGCGCTGGCGGGGGGGACCGGAGTCTTCCGCCGTCGCACCGGCACCAGCGGCACCATGGGGGGACGCACAACCGGCGAAACGGGGGTCGGCACAACCGGTGTAACGGGGCTGGGCACAACCGTGACACTGGGGGTCGGAACAACCGGCAAAATGGGGTCGGGCACAACCGGTGAAAGAGGGTTCGGCACAACCGTGACACCAGGGGTTGGCACAACCAGCAAAACAGGGTTGGGCACAAGCGGTGTAACGGGGATCAGCACAACTGCGACACCGGGGGTCAGAACAACCGGTGAAATGGGGTTTGTCACAGCCAGTAAAAGGGGGTTCAGCACAACAGCAACACCGGCGGTTGGCACAACCGGTGTAACGGGGCTTGGCACAATCGGTGAAACGGAGTTCAGCACAACCGCCACACCAGGGGCTGGCACAACCGGCAAAATGGAGTTCAGCACGACTGTGACACCAGGGGTTGGTGCGACCGGTGTAACGGGGCTCGGCGCAAGTGGCGCGGCAGGGATTAGTGCAACCACCGCACCGAATCTTGGCGCAGCCGGGTGTAACACAACCGGTGTGTCTGGGATGGGCACAACCGGCCCGGCAGTGCTCGGCACAACCGCTGCGCCGAATCGCAGCACAACCAGCACACGGGGTCTCGGCACAACCGCTGCGCTAAATCTGGGTACAACTGGTACAACCGGCACACAGGGTGTTGGCACAACCCCTGCACCACATCTCAGCACAACCGGCGCACCAGAGCCCGGCACAACCACCACGGTGGGTCTGGGCACAACCATTGCACCAAATCTCGGTACAACCGGCACACCACAGCCTGGTACAACCACCACACCAGGTCTGGGCACAACCATTGCACCAAATCTCAGTACAGCCGACACAAAGGGGCTCGGCACAAACCCTGCACCAAATCTCGGCACAACCAGCACCCCGGAGCCCGGTACAACCACCACACCGGGTGTCAACACAACCCTTATGCTGAATTCTGGCACAACCAGCCCAACCACTGCAGCGGGTGTCGGCCCAACCACTACCCCAGATCTCAGCACAACCGGCACAACCACCACACCAGGTGTCGGCACAACCCTTACACCAAATTTCAGCACAAGCAGCGCAACCACCGCAGCGGGTCTCGGCACAACCACTACCCCAGATCTCGGCACAACCGGTCCCCAGGGGCTCGGCACAACCGGCCCAACCACCGCAGCGGGTGTTGGCGCAACCCCAGCCCCAGATCTCGGCCCAACCGGTCCCCAGGGGCTCGGCACAACCCTCAGGCCCCCCCTTGGCCCCACCGGCACAGCCGGGCTCACCCTTGCCGCCCCCCCCCGACCCCCGGCCCTGTATCGTGCCTCCTCCCGCTGGGGGGGGTCCGCAGTGTCCCTGGGGGGGGCGATGGCGGTGCTGACCCCCCCCCCAACCCTGCCACAGGGTCGCCCCCCAACTGCCCCCAAGCTGCAGCTCTCCAAGAGCTGGGGGGAGGGCAGCCCCCAGCCCCCCCCGGCCCCGCAACTCCAGGGGTCACAGCCCAGGGGGGGCGTCCATGCTGCTGGGGGGGTCCCCGAGCCCCCCGGTGACCCCGGTGCCGACCGCCGCAGCTTGGGCAGCGACACCATAGACTTGTAGTGTTGGGGGGCCCCAAAATCCACCCCCCGAGCCCCCCCCATGGCTGCTGTGGGGCCTCAGTGAGACTGGGGAGAAGGGGGGGGCAACAGAGAGACCCCAGCCCGGCCCCCCCCAGCATGCTGCCTCTGAGACCCCCCCCCCAAAATGATGATGCCCAGGAGCCCCCCAAGCACCTGCTGTACGCTGGAGACCCCCCACTGCCTCAGAGACCCCCCCTAGGTCCCTGAGACCCCCAAGTCCTGGCAATAAATCTGCCCCCCCCCCCCCATGCCCTGAAGCCCCCCAGCCCCATGCCAGGCCCCAGCGGTGCCCCCCCCCAGCCCCCCCTGTGCCCCCCCAGATCCCGCTGCCCCATGGCCCAGGGACACCCCCCCCGGCCTCCTGCCCCACATCACAGACCCCGACACCCCCCCCACATGCCACGTGCCAGAGACCCCCCCAAAACCCCCCCATTGTGCCCCAGGGACGCCCCCCTCTGCTGAGGCCACCGGACCCCCAGTGCTGGGGGGAATTTGGGGCTAGGCCCCCCCCACTCCGCCACAGCCACCCCCCCTCGTGTACCCAATAAAGTGCCACATGCGAAGGTTGTGAGTGTGACCCCGCGGGACACCCCCTCCCCCCAGGGACCCCCCACCCCGGCCCCTGTGCCCCCCAGCGAGGAGACACCCCCCCAGGATGGACTCCTGCACCCCACTGCTGCCCCGGGGGGGCTGGGATGGGACCCCCGAGACCCCCCCTGACCACGAGGAGCCTGAGCTGGGACCCCTGAGCCCTCCTGACCCCCCACATCCCCTGGGATGGGACCCCCAAACTCCCCCCACCCCAATTCCCCTGAGAGCGGACACCCTGCGCCCCTCTAACCCCCCACATCCCCTCAGCTGGGACCCCCAAAAGCACCTCCATGGCCCCCCAGCTGGGACCCCCTGATCCCCCCCATCCCCTGTGGTGGGGCCCCCAAACCCCTTTAACCCCCCAGCCCATAGCCCAGGGCCCCCCGCGCCCCCCCTGACCCCCCACATCCCCTGGGATGGGACCCCCAAACGCCTTTAACCCCCCAGCCCCTAGTCCAGCGCCCCCCGCACCCCCTTGAACCCCCCATCCCTCGTGGTGGGGCCCCCAAACCCCTTTAACCCCCCAGCCCATAGTCCAGGGCCCCCCGCGCCCCCCCTGTCCCCCCACATCCCCTGAACTGGGATCCCCCCCCCCCCGGTCCCCCCGTCTCCCCAGACCCCGCAGTTTCCCGCCGCGCCGCCAGGGGTCGCTCTCCCCGGCCAGGCCCCGCCCACCCCCGCCGCCCTTCCCGGCAGCCCCCGCGCGGCGCGTGCCCAACATGGCGGCGGCCGGTGCCTCCGGCCCCGGGCCGGGCCGCACCGTGTTGGTGCGGGGGTTGCCCGCGGCCGCCACCGCCGCCGACCTCGAGGGTCTCTTCGGGCGCCTCGGGCCCCTCCGCCGCTGCTTCGTCGTCACCGAGAAGGGTCGGGGGGGGCGCGGCGGGGCCTGGGGCGGGGGAGCGGGGACGGACAGGGGGGCGGGGCTTGGGACGGGGGCGGGGGGGCTGAGGATGGGGTCTGGGGGGGGCTGAGGCTCGGGGGGGGACTTGGGACGGGGTCTGGGGGGGCTGAGGATCGGGGGAGGAGCTTGGGACGGGGTCTGGGGGGGCTGAGGCTCGGGGGGGGCTTGGGACGGGGTCTGGGGGGGCTGAGGATCGGGGGAGGAGCTTGGGATGGGGTCTGGGGGTGCTGAGGCTCGGGAGGGGGGCTTGGGACGGGGTCTGGGGGGGCTGAGGCTCGGGAGGGGCTTGGGACGGGGTCGGGGGGGGCCTGGAACCGGGGTTGGGGGGGCTGAGGCTCGGGGGGGGCCGAGAACCGGAGTCTGAGGGGGCTTGGAACCGTGTCTAGAGGGGCTGAGGCTCGGGGGGCGCTTGGGACGGGGTCTGGGGGGGCTGAGGATCGGGAGGGGGGCTTGGGACGGGGTCTGGGGGGGCTGAGGATCGGGGGGGGACTTGGGACGGGTTCTGGGGGGGCTGAGGCTCGGGAGGGGGGCTTGGGACGGGGTCTGGGGGGGCTGAGGCTCGGGGGGGGCTTGGGACGGGGTCGGGGGGGGCCTGGAACCGGGGTTGGGGGGGCTGAGGCTCGGGGGGGGCCGAGAACCGGAGTCTGAGGGGGCTTGGAACCGTGTCTAGAGGGGCTGAGGCTCGGGGGGCGCTTGGGACAGGGGTCTGGGGGGACCTGGAACCTGGGAGGGGGGGGCTAAGGCTTGGGGGGGCTGAAGATCGGGGTCTGGGGGGCTCTGAGGGTGTCTGGAACCGGGTCTAGGGGGCTGAGGCTGGGGGGTGCCGAGGACCGGGGTTTGTGGGGTCCTGAGGGGGCTTGGAACTGGGGCTTTGGGGGGGGGGGCGAGGCTCGGGGGGGGGTTGAGACTGGTGTCAGGGGGTGCTTGGAACCAGGTCTAGGGGGCTCAAGGCTTGGGGGGCCTGGAACCGGGGTTTGGGGGGGCCGGGGAGCAGGTTCTTGGGGGGCCTGAGGGGGCCTTGGACCAACATCTGGGGGGAGCGGGTGCCTGGGGCCGGGGTCTGGGGGGGTCAAGGCTCGGGGGTGGCTTGGGACTGAGATCTGAGGGGCCTGGAACTGGGGTTGGGGGGTGACGTTCAGGGGGGGCTTGTGATCAGGGTTTGGGGGGGTCTAAGGCCTTGGGGGGGGCCTGGAACCAGGGTCTGAGGGGGCCAAGACTTGGGGGGGGGGGGGCTTGGAGACCAACATGAGGGGGCCTGGAACCAGGGTCGTGGGGGGGCCGAGGCTTGGGGCGGGGGGGGCTTGAGATCAGAGTCTGGGGGGGTCCAAGGCCTGGGAGAGGCGGGGGGGGGGAAAGGATCTGGGGGGCACCTGGATCCATGGGTAGGGAGGATTGGGGGGAGGGGGTGTATCTGGGGGTCACGGGGCACCCGTAGCCATGTGCCGGGGGGAATCGGGGGGGGCAGGGAATTGGGGGGGGGGGGCAGGGATGCGTGTGCTGGGAGTAGACACGTTTGAGAGCAGGAATTGGGAGGGGGGGGTGTCTGGAATTTGGAGGTGTCGGAGTTGGGGGGGATCAGTCCAATCCCTTATTTGGGGTGTCAGGGATTGGGGGGGGGGGTGACTGTTGGGGGAAGGTGTGGGGGGACTCAAGGAGGACTTGGGGGGGGGGCACAGCCCGGTTGGGGGGGTCAGGAGGAGCCCCAGGGGCGCTTGGGGATGGTTTGAGTGTGAGAAGTGGCGGGCGGGGGTGGGGGGGTGGTGTCAGGGCCTCACAGCCCCCCGTGCCCCCCCCAGGCACCAAAACCTGCCGCGGCTTCGGCTACGTCACCTTCTCCCTGCCCGAGGATGCCCAGCGGGCTCTGCGGGAGGCCACCACCCTCGGTGGCCACCGGCTCGGCGTGACACTAGCCCGCCAGCGGCCCAGGGAGGGCCGGAGGAAGAAGCAGCCGCCGCAGGAGGAGGAGGAGGAGGAAGAAAAGGAGGAAGAAGCGGGTGAGCTGCGGGTCCTGTTCCCCCTCCCTGCGCTCTCAGGGACTGGCAGCCCCCCCGTCCAAATCCTCCCTCTCTCTCCTGGCTACAGGGACCCCCAAGGTGGCCCCCGTGGCCCCCCCGAGGGCCAAGAAGCCCAAAGGCCCTTCCCGGAAAGCCCGGCTGATCATCCGCAACCTCAGCTTCAAGGTACTGGGGGGGCTGTGTGTGTCCCCTTCCCCCCGAACCGGCTCTGCTGTGACCTCAGGGCCCCCCCCACATCCCTGCTCACCCCTGGGGGCCCCCCCCACCTCTTTTTTGTCACCCACCTGGCGGTGTGTGTGTGTCCCCCCCGCAGTGCTCCGAGGACGACCTGAGGTCCCTTTTCTCACCCTTCGGCACCGTCCTGGAGGTGAACGTCCCCCGGAAACCGGGTGAGCCCCTTTTGGGGGATATTTTGGGGTGGGGGCACTCCTGTGTCTTCGCTTTGGAGGGGAGGGGGGGTTGCAGCTGGAGGATGTGGTACAACGCCCCCCCCCCCCCTAAAGAATCCCCTTCTTGCAGACGGGAAGATGCGGGGATTCGCCTTCGTGCAGCTGCAGAACGTTCTGGAAGCGGCCAAGGCCCTTCGGGGGCTGAACATGAAGGAGATTAAAGGTCAGGGGGGGCCTCTCCCCCCTTCTCCTGCCCCACGGGAGTGGGGGGGGCCCTTGGGGAAAGGGGGGGACACACACACACGCTGATGTTGTACCCCCACATCCCGTTGCCTCCGCAGGGCGGCCGGTGGCGGTGGACTGGGCCGTGGCCAAGGACAAGTACCGGGCGACTCAGGGTGGCCAGCCCGATGGTGAGGGTACTAGCCACACCCCCCGGTGGTGGTGGGGGGCTGTTATCCCCCTGCTGCTGGCTTTTTAGGGGGGGGGGGGAAGTGGGGGGCAGCCCCTCAATAATACCAGAGGCAGCTGTGGGAAGGGGGAGACCCCCAGGTAACATGAGGGGGCAGCCCTGGGGTGGGGGGGTGGGGGGAGCCCCCCAATAACACCGTAAGAGGGCTGGGGGGTGGGGGAGCACCCCAATAACATTGAAAGGGGGGGGGCAGCACCCCAATAATACTTTGGGGGTGACTGTTCCCTCTCGTGGCTCTGTTGCACCCCACAGAGAACAAAGGGGAGAAAGCTGGGGAGGCTGAAGAGCAGAGGCAGGGGGGTGGTGGGGAGGAAGAGGAGGAAAAGGAGGAAGAAAACGAGGAAGAGGAGGAGGAGGAAGAGGAAGAAGAGAAGGAGGAGGAAGAGGAGGAAGAGAGGGAAGATAAAAAACCAGCTGCAAAGATGAAGAAAACCCAACCCTTCTCTGCCCGGGTACGAGGCGGGTGAGTGTGGGGAAGGATTCTGATCCTGGGGGGGGGGGTGTCTCAGCCCTGTTTTGGGGTGCAGCCCTGTGCCCCCCTCCCATTCTCTGTGGGGCTCTGGGACAGCCCCCCCGGGCTTGTTGCCTTGGGGGGGACCCCAAGTTTGTCCCCCTGGGGGGCTCCAGCCCGAGGCGTGTGTGTGTGTCCCCCTAATTCTTGGGGTTCTCCAGCACTGCCCTGGTTGTTGTAGGCAGGGGAAGGGCAGCGGCAGGGAAGAGGAGGATGAAGAGGATGAAGCAGACAGTGAGGATGATGAGGAGGAGGAAGAGGAGGAGGAAGAGGAAGCGGAGGAGGAGGAAGAGGATGAGGAGGAAGATGTGCCCAAAAAACAGCGAAAGGGGGGGCGGCAGCTCCCCTCAGACGTGAGCGAGGGCAGAACCGTCTTCATCCGGTGAGTGCTGGGGGGGGGGTGTAGCAGAGTTGGGGGCCCCCCCTTCCCGTGCTGGTGGGTCTGGGGAGGGGGGCTGCATCCCCCAACATTTCTGTGTCCCCCCCCCCCCAAAATCCGACGGCAGGAATCTTTCCTTCGACACGGAGGAGGAGGCGCTGGGTGAGATGCTGCAGCAATTTGGGGGTCTCAAGTACGTCCGCATCGTCCTGCACCCCGACACGGAGCACTCCAAAGGTAACGGGGGGCCCGGGGGGGCCGCATCTTGGGAGGGGGGGGCACCCCCTTTTATCCCCCTCCCCACCCTGAGCTCCTCTTTTCCCCCCCAGGCTGCGCCTTTGCTCAGTTCCTGACACAAGAAGCCGCCCAGAAATGTCTTCAGGCCGCTCAGGAGGAGAGTGAGGTGAGTGGGGTGATGGGGGCCCCCCCGGGGGTGACAAGGGACCCCCCCTGGGGGCGTGGGGTGACGAGGGGCCCCCCGGGGGCAGCGAGGGGCCCCCCGGGGGCAGCGAGGGGCCCCCCGGGGGCAGCAAGGGACCCGCCGGGGCTTCGGTGGCGGCACCAGCTTTGGTTTTGGGGGACACCTGTGGGGTCATTCCAGTCCCTGGGTGGTTTAGGGTCTGGCTTGTGCCCCCCCCACCCCCCCACCCCCAAAATCGTGCCCTGCACCCCCAAAAAGTGCCCCCTCGCAGGGTGGGGGGCTGCGGCTGGAGGGGCGGCTGCTCCGCATCGACCTGGCCGTCAGCCGGGAGGAGGCGCAAAAACTCCGCGGCCAGAAGCCGAAGAAACCAACGGGCACCCGAAATCTCTACTTGGCCCGCGAAGGCTGTGAGTACCAGCCCGGGGGGGGGCTCCCGGGTACCCCAAAAATCCCTTTTCAACCCCCCAAAATCTCCATTTCACCTTGCCCCCCCCCTCGCAGTGATCCGAGCCGGGACGAAGGCCGCAGAGGGTGTGAGCGACGCCGACATGGCCAAGCGAGCGCGGGTGAGCCCTGGGGGGGCCAGCCCCCCCAAATTGGGGACGGGGGGGTGTCACAGCCCCAATTCTTACGCCCCAGTTTGTCCCAGTTTGAGGAGCTCAAGTACCAGAAGCTGCGGGATCAGAACATCTTCGTGTCCCGCACCCGCCTCTGCGTCCACAACCTGCCCAAGGCCGTGGACAGCGCCCGGCTCCGGCGCCTGCTGCAGCGCCTGCGCGGCCCCCGCGGGGCCCTGCGCCCCCGGGAGGTGGGGTGCCGGGGGGGGGCCCCCCCCGGGGGGGTGCAGAGGGAGTGGGCTGTGTCCCCCGGGTACCCTCGAGGGGATTTCGGGGGTGGAGAGGAGGTGGGGGGTCCCCCCCCGGGGTGGTTTGGGGGTGTAGAGGGGGGGCAGTGTCACCAGATCCCCTCAGGGAGGTTTGGGGGTGCAGGAAGGGGTGGGGGGTTCCCCCTGGGTTCCCTCAGGGGACTTTGGGGGTGCAGAGGGGGTGGGGGTCCCCCCCCGGGGTGGTTTGGGGGTGTAGAGGGGGGGCAGTGTCACCAGATCCCCTCAGGGAGGTTTGGGGGTGCAGGAAGGGGTGGGGGGTTCCCCCTGGGTCCCCTCAGGGGGGGTTTGGGAGTGCAGAGGAGATGGGGGTGCCCCCCCAGGGTGGTTTCAGGGGTACAGAGGGGGTGGGGTGTCCCCCCCTGAGTCCCCTCGGGGGGCTTTGGGGGTGCAGAGGGGGTGGGGGTCCCCCCCCGGGTGGTTTAGGGGTGCACAGGAGGTGGGGGTGACCTCAGCGGGGAGGTTTGGGGGTACAGAGGAGGTGAGGATCCCCTTAGGGGGATTTGGGGGTGCAGAGGAGGTGGGTGTGTGTCCCCCCAGTTCCCCTCTGGGGGGTTTGGGGGTGCCCCCCCCCATTTCCCGGTGCCCCCCCAGTGCCGGGTGATGCGGGAGCAGCGGGGGCAGGGGCACTCCTTGGGCTTCGCCTTCGTGGATTTTGGGGAGCACGAGCAGGCGCTGGCGGCCCTGCGCGCCCTCAACAACAACCCCCACCTCTTCGGGGCGCACAAGGTGGGTGCAACCCCGGGGGGGGGGCTGGACCCCCCCCTTTTCCCCCCCCTGCCCCCCCCTTTCCCTCACAGCCCCATTACGTGGGATCCTGGGGGGTCTCCTCTACGTAACAACCCCCCCAAAAAAAAACCCCTGCGCCCCAACCCACCCCCTATTTAGGGCCCCCCCCCTTCTCTGCCCTCCCATGGGGTGTCCCCCCCTCCTCTCTTTTTGGGGTGTCCCCCACTTTCAGGTGCCCCCCCCCCCAATTCTTTTTTGGAGGTGTCCTTTCCCCCCTCCCCTCCCCCCTTTTCAGGTTCCCCTCCATCTCCTTTTGCCCCCCCCCCCCCCCCTTTCAGTTTCCTCCCTATCACCTTTTGGCCCCCCACCCCCCACTTTCCCGTGCCCCCCCCATCCCCTTTTGGGGTGTCCCCTCCCCTTTTGGGGTTTCTGGGGTGCTCCTCATATTATTGGGGTGCTGCCCCCCCCCCTCAGAGGCCCATCGTGGAGTTTTCCCTGGAGGACCGGCGGAAGCTGAAGCTGAAGGAGCAGCGAGCCCAGCGCAGCCTGGTAGGAGCGGGGCCCCCCCAAATTTGTGTGTGCCCCCCGCCCCCCCGATTTATCAGCCCCCCCCCCTTCCATCTTTGGGCACAGCTCAAGCTGAAGCTGCCACCAAAAGACCCTGCACCCCCCCTCAAACCAGCCCCCCCTCCAAAAGAATTGCCCCCCCCAGAGGTCCCGCGGTTTTGGGGGACCCCCCCCTAGTTTGTTGTGTCCCCCCCAACTTACCATCTCCCCCCAATTTCTCATGCCCCCCCCCATTTCCATCTTGCGGCACAGCTCAAGCTGCTCACACTGGAAAGACACTGCACACACCCCCCCCCCCCCAAACTGCCCCCCCAAGAAGAACCGTCCCCCCTCAGAGGTCCCGCGGTTTTGGGGGACCCCCCCAATTTATCGTGACACCCCCCCCCCCCCCAAATTCCCGTGTCCCCCCAACTTACCGTGTGTGTCTGTCCCCCCCCCTTTCTCTTCTCCGGTGCAGCTCAAGCTGAAGCCGCCACCAAAAGACCCAACGGCCCCCCTCAAACCTCCCCCCCCCAAGAAAACTCGCCCCCCCCAGGGGTCCCGCGGTCTTGGGGGACCCGCGGGGGGGGGCCCGGAGCCCCCCCTTGCCCTGCCCTGGTCCGGATTCCGCACGGAGGCGGCGGGGGGGGGCCGGGTGGAGCTGCCGGACGGCACCACCAGGAGGAAGGTGCTGGCGCTGCCCTCGCACCGGGGGCCCAAGATCAGGTAACGGGGCGCGAGGGGGGGGCACCCCCTTTCTGCCTGACCCCCCCCCGGGCTCCCCCTCCCTTGCTGCGGGCATCCCTGTTCTTTTTCAGTGCGGGGGGGGTGTGTGATTGGGCCCCCTCTTCCTGCTCCCCCCCCTTTCTCGGTGCTGTGCAGCACCCACGGGTGTTCCTGGCACCCATGGGTGCCCCCCCCCTTGCTCCCCCCCCCCCCTCAGGAAGCGCGACAAGGGGAAGGTGAAACCCCCCCCCGCCAAAAAAACGAAAAACAAAGTCCAGAAGCGGAAGGAGAAGCACAAGGTGGCCCCCACCCAGGTAGGGTTTCTCCTCCTTCCCGCCCCCCAAGGCTGTTCTGGGGGCAGATCCGTTGATTTTTGGGGCCCCCCCGTACCCCCCTCTCGTTTCTCCCCGCAGGGACGGCAGCGGGGGGGGGCCGAGGCCCGGTTCAACGAGTTGGTGGAGCGATACAAGAGGAAAATTCTGGGCAGCGACCCCCCCGCCCCCAAAAAGGGCAAATGGTTCGAGAGCTGAGACACCCCCCCCCCCCCCCCCCCCCAGCACCCTGAGCCCCACCCATGGGTGCCGGGCTGGAGGGGGGGCGCGTTGGCCCCAAATCCCTGCGGGGGGGCGTTGGGGGGACCCCAGGGACTCTGGGGACCAGAGGATGGAGCGCCTGGGTCTCCCCTCGTGTGCCCCCCCCACACGTTTTGGGGGTGCCCCCTCTTCCGGGGGGGGGGGGCGTGTCTCGTGGTTTGGGACACACCCCCCCCCCCCCATTTGTAAAAATATTGGATTATATTTTAATAAAAAACTCTTTGGAGGAAAAATTCTCTTTTTGGTGCCCCCCCCTCAGCCCTTGGGGGCCCCCTGGTACCCCTGGGGGGGGTGTGTGTGTCCCCCAACCCTGAGCCGGGTTGTCCCCCCCCCGGTGTGTGACACCCCCCCGGTGTGTGACACCCCCCCGGTGTGTGACACCCCCCCGGTGTCCCCCTCTGTGTCAAATATTAAATAATAATAGTAAAATAATAATTATTTAAAATTAATGTGGGAGAGGGAAAAAAATATTTAACGGTAAAAATTTATTTTATTTGAAATTAACGTGGGAGAGATAAAGACAAATATGAATTTATTATTAACAGTTTATATCTAATATAAATAGTGATTGCTGGTAATTAGCAATAATAAATTGGGTTAGTTTAAATAAAAGTCATAAATTATAATTATTGATATGTCTAAGATTATTATTGATAATTAATAATTAAATAGAAATTAGTTTAAATTTGCTTTAAATTATTGGAGAAATAAATACAAATATTAAGAGTATATAATGCCTAATATAATTATTGATCATTAGTAATCAGTTAATTTTAAATAAAATATTGATTATTGATATACCTGAGATAATTATTATCGATAATAAATACAAAAAATTTAAATTTGCTTTCAATTATTAGAGAAATACAAACATTATTAGCAGTACATAATATCTAATTATCGATTAGTAATAACTCGGTTTTAAATAAAAATATTAAATAATAATTATTGATATAGCTAAGTGATAGTTAATGATTTGCTTTATTTTCAGTTGATCTGGGAGAAATAAAGACTTTAAAAAAAATAATTAAAAATTTAAGATAATAATTATTAACAGCATATATCTAATAGAAATAATTATTGCTAATTAGCGAAGGAAGTTTAAATAAAAATATTGAATGCTAATTACTAACAACATCGAATAGCCAAGAGAACGCGATTAGTGATAATTAGCAATAATAATAATTTGCTTTATTTTCAACTGGTGGGGGAGATGTAAATACAAATAATGAGTCAAATTTATTTTTAATTAATGTGGGAGAAACATCGGGGCAGCGGTTAATGGCGAGATCTGTAACGGCGGTGATCGTTGCTGCTCCTTCCTGGGGGTTTATTTTAAATCGCCGTGGGAGAAATAAATACAAACGGTAATTGTTGATAATTAATAATTAATAAGAAGTCGCTTTATTTTAAATTAACGTGGGAGAAATAAATAGGAAATAATAGCAATAATAATAATAATAATAAAAATAATAAGAGTAGAAAAAGAGCAAAGCGGGGCCGGGGGTTCCCTCTGGTACCTGGGGGGGGTTGGCCCAGTGTGTGTGTCCCCCCCCCAAACCTGGGGTGTCCCCCCCCCGCCCTTTACCAGCCACGTGTCCCCTCTGCCCCCCCCCCAATCCCGGGGTGCCCCCCCCCACCCCGTTTAGCAGCCAGGGGTCCCCTCTATCATGTGTCAGCCCCCCCCCCCCGATCGCAGGGTGCCCCCCCCAATCCCGAGGTGTCCCCCTCCCTCAGCTTCAGCATCCGGGGGTCCCCTCTGCCCACCCCCCCCATCCTGGGGTGCCCCCCCTCAGCAGCTGGGGGTCCCCTCTGTTGTGTGTCCCCCCCCGATCGCGGGGTGCCCCCCCTCAGCAGCCGGGGGTCCCCTCTGTTGTGTGTCCCCCCCCCCGATCGCGGGGTGACCCCCTCAGCAGCCGGGGGTCCCCTCCAGGCGGGCGGCCACCCCCTCCAGGCACTGGCGGAGCCGCGCCAGGGCCAGCCCGGCTACCGAATGTGGAGCTTCGGCTACTAACTCCAAGGCGGGGGGGGGCGGCGACACTTGTTCGCCCCCCCGGCGGTCTGGGGGGGGGGACGCGCACCCCAGGTGTGCGGCCCAGGCCCCCAGCAGGCTGCGCAGGTTCTCCAGGTCGTTGGCGATCTGGGCCAGCGGCAGGTTGCCCGCGGCCAGCCCGGCCAGCAGGCGCTGCAGCCCCTGCAGGTGCTGGTCCATGGCCACCAGCCCCTCGGGGGGGGCGCCCCCCCCCCCCGCCAGGGCCTCCAGCCCGCTCAGCTTCAGGCTCAGGGGCAAGATCTGCGGGGGGGGGGGGGGGTGTATTAGGGCACCTCGTTGCCTGGGGGCGGCTCAGACCCCCCTTTTGGGGCACAGAGCCCCCCCAGTCCCTCCCTGGGGCCCCCCCAATCTCTTTTGGGGCACAGAGCCCCCCCAGTCCCTCCCTGGGGCCCCCCCAATCTCTTTTGGGGCACAGAGACCCCCCCCCCAATCCCTCCCGGGACACCCCTATTTGCGGTACAGCGCCCCCCAGCCCCGGGACCCCTAATTTAGGGCACAGAGACCCCCCCCCCCCTCCCCCAAATCCCTTCCTGCTGGCACCCGCCCCCCAACTTGGAGTACAGGGACCCCCCTCAACGCCCCCCCAGACCCCCCATCTGGGGCACAGACCCCCCCCCCCCCCAATTCTTCCCTGGGGACCCCTCATCAAGGGTACAGCCCCCCCCCCCCCCCTCCACAATCACCCCCCTCCTCTTTGGGTGTCCCGGGGGGGGGGGGGGTGTGGTGACACACAGAATGACACCCCCCCCCCCCCCGAGCCCCCACGTCCCCCAGTGGCCCCCCCCGGCCCCCCCTCGCCTGCAGCTGCTGGAGGCGGGTGCTGAGGGTGCGGGTCAGGTTCCTGGTGTCGGCGCGGACCTTCTCCAGCCGCAGGGGGTGGCCGCGGGCCAGCGGCCCCCAGAGCCACAGGACCCCCCACAGGGACACCCCGGGCCACCACCACATCCCGCCGGGCTCTGCCGTGGGGGGGGGACACGCGTGGGGGGGACACACGTCAGGGGGGGCCCCAAAAATGGGCTCCCCATTCCCCCTGCTGCTCCCCTGAGGAGGGTGGTGCGGTGACGTGACCGAGGACACGGGGCAAGCGGTGGCACAGGGATGTGGCCACCAGGTCCCCAGTCTGGGCACAACCGGAGCGGGGCCCTTGTCACCGTGTCCCCAATCTGAGGACAACCGGAGCGGTGCCCTTGTCACCGTGTCCCCAACCCGGGGACAACTGGAGCGGGGCCCTTGTCACCATGTCCCCAAACCGTGGACAACCGGAGCGGGGCCCTTGTCACCGTGTCCCCAACCCGGGGACAACTGGAGCGGGGCCCTTGTCACCATGTCCCCAAACCGTGGACAACCGGAGCGGGGCCCTTGTCACCGTGTCCCCAGTCTGGGGACAACTGGAGCGGGGCACTTGTCACCATGACACTGTGTCCCCCCAGTTGGGGACAGCCAAAGCGAGGTGCTTGTCACCATGTCCCCAACTCTGGGACAACCATAGTGGGGCCCTTGTCACCGTGCCACCGTGTGCCCCCACCTGGGGACAAGCAGAGTGGGGTCCTTGTCACAGCGTCCCCCACCTGGGGACAACCAGAGCCAGTCCCGTGTCACCGCGTCACCTTGTCCCTCACCCGGGCACAATCAGAGCGGGCCCTGCGTCACCGCGTCACCGTGTCCCCAACCCAGGGACAACCGGAGCCGGGTCCTTGTCACCGCGCCCCCGCGTCCCCGCCGGCACGTGCCGGTGTCACCGTGTCCCGTCGCCTTCCCGGAGTTGCCCCTTTCGCAACCGTCGCGTCGCCCCCCCCCGGGCCGAGGCCCCCGAGTGACCGTGACCCCGCGGGGTTGTCACCGGAGTCGGGGTGACAAAGTGGCCGGGGGGGGGGTGTGTGTTGGGCAGGGTGGGGGGTCCCCAAAGCTGCCCCCACTCCCCAGGGGGGAGGCCAAGAGGGGGGCAGAGGGACAGGGGGGGTGGCACGTGTCCCTGTCACCCGATGGGGGGGGGACGGGGACAAAGTTGGGGGTGGGGGGAGCCCCCCAATACTCACCGCAGACTCGCACCCACCCGCCGAGCCTGGAACAACAGAGGTGGTGACGGGGGGGGGGGGACACACACCTGTGGGGAGCAGGGGTGACCCCCCCAGGGTTGGGGGACACGGTGGGTGACACCCCCGGGTATAAGGGGACACACACACACAGGGGGACATCCTGGGGGGGGGGGGCGTGTCCCTGTATGTCCCCTGGGGTGAAGTGTGTGTGGGGGGGGATTGGGGTCTGCACCCCACAGGGCTCATGGGGGGATTGGGGGGGTCAGTGGGCACAGGGGGGGTTCAGGGGGGGTCCCCGCTTACCTGGGCAGCCCCGTGGGTCCCGTCCCGTCCCGCCGGTGGCTCCATGGCCCGCGGGCCCCCCCCTTTATAGCGCCGCGGGGCCGTTGCACAACGGGCGCTCCCCGCCCCCCCCGCGCCGCTCCCCGCCCCCCCCCCCCCGGCTCTGCCTGTCTGTCCCGTCCCCCCCCCCCCCAGCATCACCCCCCGGGGTGCACGTGTGTGTGTGTGTGTGTGTGTGACCCCCCCGTGTGTGTGTGTGTGTGAGACCCCCCCCGTGTGTGTGTGTGACCCCCCCCCGTGTCTGTGTGTCCCCCCCCAACGCTTTTTCGCCTCATTCCGCCCCACATCCCCCAAATTGGGGGGGGGGGGACAGACACACACACACACACACACTCCCACCCCCCCCGAGCACCCAAACCCAGCCCCCCCGTGGGGGTGTGGGGACGGGGGGGGTGAGAAAGATTTTGGGGGGTGCCCCCCCCACCCCGGCGGGGGGGGGGTGTCCCACCCCTGAGGTCACCCGAGGTGACACACCGGGGTGTGTGGGGTGGGGACATCAGAGCACATGTGGGTACGTGCACACGCACGTCTGGGCACACGCACACGCATGTGGGCACACCCAGACACACGGACACATCTGGGCACACGCACGACACGCCTGGGCACACACGCACATCTGGGCACGCGTGGGTACGTGCACACGGACACACCTGGGCGCACACACACGCGTGTGGGCACACGGACACACCTGGACACGCACATCTGGGCACTCGCACACGCATGTGGGCACACGGACAGGCCTGGACATGCACATCTGGGCACACGAACACGCATGTGGGCACGCCCGGACACACAGCTGGGCACATGCATGACACACGCCTGGGCACACACGCACATCTGTGCACGTGTGGGGACGTGCACACGGACACACCTGGGCACTCGCACACGCATGTGGGCACACGGACAGGCCTGGACACGCACATCCGGGCACACACACACCTGGGCACACACGTGCACCTCTGGGCACTCGCACACGCATGTGGGCACACGGACATGCCTGAACACGCACCTCTGGGCTCACGCACACGCATGTGGGCACACCCGGACACATCTGGGCACACACACGACACACGCCTGGGCACACACGCACATCTGTGCACGTGTGGGGACATGCGCACGGACACACCTGGGCACTCGCACACGCATGTGGGCACACGGACACGCCTAGATACGCACCTCTGGGCTCACGCACACGCATGTGGGCACACACGGACACACAGACACATCTGGGCTCACGCACGACACACGCCTGGGCACACACGCACATCTGTGCACGTGTGGGGACATGCGCACGGACACACCTGGGCACTCGCACACGCACGCGGGCACACGTCCAGGCCTGGGCACGCACATGTGGGCACGCAGGCACCTGGGCGCGCGCACAGCGCACATCTGGGCGCGCACGTGGCCGGGCACACGTCCACATCTGGACACACACGCGCGCGCGCGCACATCTGGGTGCACGTACACACCTCTGGACATGCGCACACCTGGGTGCAACCCCCCCCCACCCCCCCCTTCCCTCGGCGCGCACAGACGCACATCTGGGCGGGGGGCACACCTGGGGGCACCCGCACATCTGGGCACACCCCCCCCCCCCGGCTCTCCCGGTGTCCCCATAGGAGCTGGGGGGCGGGGGGGGGCGCTCAGCCTGGACTGGGGGGTGCTGGGCGGGGGGGGGGCACCCCGTGTGCCCAAAGGCTGGGGGACCCCAAGAATCCTCCGGACACCCCAGGATGGGGACGGGGTGCTCAGTACCGCCCCCCCCTCCCCTGAACACCCCCCCCGCCGGCCCAGGACCCCCAAAGCGGGGGGGCGGGGGTGTCCCCCAAATCCTGGTCCCCTCCGTGGCTGGATCCATCCCGGGGGGGGGGGATGAATCCCGGGTGCTCCCGCCGTGTGTGTGTGTCCCCCCCCCCGCCCTGTCCCTGTTATTTTTGGGTGGTTTTTGGGTGATTCATGGGTTTTACGGGACGGCCGGAGCCGGCGGGCTGGGGGGGGGGGTTCGGGGGGGGGTGTTGTCGGGGGGAGCCCGCGCCCGGCCCGGTTTAGCACCCACATTCCTGCGGTCGGGACTGTCGGGTTCACCCCGTGTGACACCGGCCCCACCGCGGGGTCCCCGCTGACGCGGGGGGGGACACGCGGGGACACGGGGCTGGGCCCTACGGCCAAACTCGGTGACAAGCGACGGGGGGGGGCCGTAAACCCCAACCAAAGGCGTCGGGGGGGGGGGGGGGGGTGTCGGGGTCCCGGGGGGGTCCCCTAAGGTTGTCCCTGCGCCCTGGGTGGGTGCTGGGGGCTGCCAAGTGTCCCCAAGTGTCCCCACACCTGCAGGGTCCCACCCCTGGGGCCGCAGATGGGGACACAATGGGGGAGGGGGGATTGGGGGGGGGGGGCACCCCCACGTCGTCACTGTAGCCCCTGGGGATGGAGCCTGGGGACACGGTGACGTCCCCATCGCGTGTCCCCGTCGCCGTTCCTGGCCGAGCCCGGAGCAGCCCCCCCCCAAAGTGAGCGTGCGAGTCTGTGGGTGCCCTCAGCCCCCCCCGCGGGGTGCTCGGGGGGGCGGGGGGGGGTCAGGGTGCTCCGCAAACATTGACTCGGCCCTTCCCGGAAAGGGCGGCGGCGGCACCGGCTGCCCGGCAGCGGCTGGCAGGGCCCGAGCGGGGCCAGCGGGGACAAACGGGGGACACGGGGACAAAGGGGGGACACCGGGGACAAACGGGGGACACGGGGACAAAGGGGGACATCGAGGACACGGGGTACAGCGGGGACAAACGGGGGACAGCGGGGACAAACGGGGGACACCGGGGACAAAGGGGGAACAAGGGGGACATCGAGGACACGGGGTACAGCAGGGACAAACGGGGGACACCGGGGACAAACGGGGGACACCGGGGACAAAGGGGGAACAAGGGGGACATCGAGGACACGGGGTACAGCAGGGACAAACGGGGGACAGCGGGGACAAACGGGGGACACTGGGGACAAACGGGAGACACCGGGGGACAAAGGGGGGACACGGGGGACATCAAGGACACGGGGTACAGCGGGGACAAACGGGGGACACCGGGGACAAACGGGGGACACCGGGGACAAAGGGGGGACACGGGGGACATCGAGGACACGGGGTACAGCGGGGACAAACGGGGGACACCGGGGACAAACGGGGGACACCGGGGGACAAAGGGGGGACACGGGGACAAAGGAGGGGACAAAGGGGGGACACGGGGGACAGCGGGGACAAGGGGGACATCGAGGACACGGGGTACAGTGGAGATAAACGGGGGACAGCGGGGAACAAACGGGGGACACGGGGGACAACGGGGATAAAGTGGGTGTCCCCCCCCGAGTACGGCAGACTGGGTGCTGTCATCGTGTCCTGTCACACCCCCCCAGCCAGCGTCGCTCGTGTCCCAGTCCTGTCCCCCTGCAGCCACTGTCACCCCTCTCGTGTCCCCAAGCCCTGTCGTCCTCCCCCCCATCACCCGCGTCCCAAATCCTGTCCCCCCAGCCAGTGTCACCCCTCCCATGTCCCCATCACAACCAACTCCTGCTCCTGTCCCCCCAGTCCCTGTGTGTCCCCCCCCCAGCCACCATCATTCGTGTCCCCAAGCCCTGTCCCCCCCCAAAGCCATCACCCCGCGTGTCCCCAGTCCCAGTGTCCCCCCCCCCCCAGCATCACCCCATCCCTGTCCCCCAGCCAGGTCACCCATCCCAGCCTCCAGGTGCCACCGCGGGGTGACAGGGCTGCGGGGAGGGGGTGCAATACCCCCCGCCCCCCCCCCCCGGGCGTTACACGGGCCCCTGCTGGTAACTGGGGATGCGACGGGCACCCGAACTGGGAGCACTGGGAACTGCCAGCAGCGACGGGGACCGTGCGAGGGTGTCACCTGCGAGGGGACGGAGCCATCGAGCCGGGTGACACCTCCCCGTTACCCGCCAATCACCCGCCTCCGGCCGCTCATTAGCTAATTAACCTTCATTAACCAGCCGGCGGCGGGGCGGACGCGGGGGCCGGGACGTGCATCCGGACCAGCGCTGTCACCGTGCCGCAGTGGGGGGGTGCCCCAAGGGTGCCGTGACCCCCCAAAGTCGTGTCGCCCCCCCCCCCCCCCCGCCAGCTGCAGGCTCGGGGCTCACCCCGGGACCCCCCTTCCCCACCCTGGGGGGGGGAAAACTGGCTCCGTGTCCACCGGTGCCACCCCCCCTCCCCCCCCCCACCCCATAACCGGGGGTCCCCGGGGCGTGGGGCAGCTTCGTGTGTGTCCCCCCCCCATTTTTTGCGCCTTCCCCACGCCCACCGGCCCCTCCATCCCCCAGGGGCTGCGTGAGGAGGGTTTTGGGGTCCCCCCAAGCCCCTCAGGCCCCCCCTCAGCACCCCCAGACTTACCTGTGCCGGGGGGTGGCCCCTCCCCATTTTTTAATTTTTTTTTTTTTTTTTTTTCTGCGCGGACGTGATCCCCCGCGGATACTTTTTGGGGTAAGGGCTTCCTGAGTGCCGGGGGAGGGACAGCAAGCCCAGACCGCAAAAAGACCCGAGAGAGACGGGGACGGTGACACCCGCGGTGGCAGCAGGTGACAAGAGACGGCGACGGTGACACGGGGTGCCCGATGCCGCGTGGAACAGCCCCCCCCCCCCCCCGTCGGGGACACGGTATGTCGTGCCCCCCCCCTTCCCCACTTCCCCTCCAGGTCCCCACCAGCCCCTGGGGGGTGGTGACGGTGGCCGGTGTCACCCGTGTCCCCAGCGCAGGGCACACTGTCACCCCCCCGCCCCGCTCTGTGGGCACAGGGAGGTGTGTGTCTGCATATGGGGCCCCCCCCCCCAGCACCCCCCCACCCCAGGCTGGGGGTCTTAGTGCTCCCTCGTGTCAGGGGGTCCCGGGGGTGACACTGGGGGACCCGATGGGGGGTGACACAGAGCGATGGGGCCGGAGCGGCCGCACCCCGGGCAGGGGCGGCCTCTGCCCGCGGCGGGTCCCTGCCTGCGGGCGGGGGGGGCGGATCTCTCAGCTGCCGTCGGGCCCGTCCTTGCGGGGGGGCGGGGGGGGGCAGCGGGAGGTTCTGTGCTCCCAGCCGTGTCCCGGGGCTCTGCCTGCGGGGGAGCGCGGGACCCCCCCGCCCGGCCCTGCCCGCGGAGCTGCCCCACGGGCAAACCCCGGGCACCCGGGGAAGGGCGTCCCCGAGCCCAGGGGCAGCGCCGGACCTCAGCGAGGGGGGGCACCGGCCCGGGGGGAGAGGGCGCCCTCCGCAGCCACCAGCGGACACGGCCCTTCCCCACCCGCGTCCCTTCCCTTCTACGTCCCTTCCCCTTCTACGTCCCTTCCCCACCCATGTCCCTTCCCCTTCCACGGCCCTTCCCCACCCGCGTCCCTTCCCCATCCACGTCCCTTCCCCACCCATGTCCCTTCCCCTTCCACGGCCCTTCCCCACCCGCGTCCCTTCCCCATCCACGTCCCTTCCCCTTCTACGTCCCTTCCCCACCCATGTCCCTTCCCCACCCACATCCCTTCCCCTTCCACGTCCCTTCCCCACCCGCGTCCCTTCCCCACCCGCATCCCTTCCCCACCCACGTCCCTTCCCCTTCTACGTCCCTTCCCCTTCTACGTCCCTTCCCCACCCACGTCCCTTCCCCATCCACGTCCCTTCCCCTTCTACGTCCCTTCCCCACCCACGTCCCTTCCCCATCCACGTCCCTTCCCCTTCTACGTCCCTTCCCCTTCTACGTCCCTTCCCCACCCACGTCCCTTCCCCATCCACGTCCCTTCCCCTTCTACGTCCCTTCCCCTTCTACGTCCCTTCCCCACCCACGTCCCTTCCCCATCCACGTCCCTTCCCCTTCTACGTCCCTTCCCCTTCTACGTCCCTTCCCCACCCGCGTCCCTTCCCCATCCACGTCCCTTCCCCTTCTACGTCCCTTCCCCTTCTACGTCCCTTCCCCACCCACGTCCCTTCCCCACCCACATCCCTTCCCCTTCCACGTCCCTTCCCCACCCGCGTCCCTTCCCCTTCCACGTCCCTTCCCCAGCCGCGTCCCTTCCCCATCCGTGTCCCTTCCCCTTCCACGTCCCTTCCCCTTCTACGTCCCTTCCCCACCCTCGTCCCTTCCCCATCCACGTCCCTTCCCCACCCGCGTCCCTTCCCCTTCTACGTGCCTTCCCCACCCACGTCCCTTCCCCATCCACGTCCCTTCCCCACCCGTGTCCCTTCTCCAGGTTTTTTCACAGCTTTGGTGACACTTTCCGGGGTCGGTGACACTTCCCAGCCTCAGTGACCCTTTCCGCAGGGACGGTGACACTTTCCCGGCTCCAGCGCCGTGTCCCCCTGTCCCCAGGCTCCGTGGCTGGGCCAGGATGGGTGTCGCGGTGGGGGGGGGCTCATCTCTCGCTCCTGGCCCCGGTGCATGTGCGAGGCCTCGTGCGAGCGGTTCCACACGTGGCACAGACCCTTCTAGACCCCCCCCCAGCGCATGCACCAGTTTTGGGGGCCCATTGGCTCCTCCACCCTGTCACCGGCAAGGGGAGGGGGCTGCCCCCCCCACCCCCCTCCCCATCACCCCCCCGCCATGTCCCCACAGCGGGTCGACTGGTTGGGGTGTCTGTCCCCCCCCCAAGTGGATGCGTGGATCTGGGGGCCCCCCGCGCCCCCCTCGGGATGGAGGGGAGCTGGGGACGTGCGGGGGGGGGCACGGCGTGAGGTGGGGTGCAGAAACGTTGCGTGGGGGTGGCTGTGGGACAGGGAGGGGCACCCCTGGGGGGGGAAAGAAGGGGGGGGCCACGGGGGTGGGCACGGGGAGCTGCGGGGGGGAGGGGGGGTGGGCACGGGGACCCCGCGATGTGGTGCGGGGGGTGCCGGGACGCTGCGGGGGGGGGGCAGGCCGCGGGGTGCACCGGATCCCTGGGGGCTGTGATGGGGGTCTCCCCCCCCCCACTCCATGTATGGCGCCCGCGGGGGGGGGGGGTAGGGGGGGGGCTGTCCAGGACAGGGTGCGGGCTGGCCGGGGGGGGGGATCCCCGGGAGCTGCGCCGTGTCGCGGGGAGGAGGGGGGGGACCCCAGGAGTGGGAGTTTGGGGGGGGGGGGGGGCAGGGGGATCCCGGAGCCACCCCCCCCCCCTCCCCGCCTCCCTCCCCCCCCGCCCCCCGCCGTCCTACCTGCCGCTGCCCGCCGCGCTGCGCTATGGGGAAGGGGGGGGGGGGCGGGGAAATGGGGGGTTTTGGGGGGGGGTGCGGAGTTTTTTTTTGGGGGGGGGACCCTTCTCGCGGCGGCGCGAGCCCTGGCGGCGGCGATTGACCCGCATTGACGTCACTGCGTCATCAGGGTTCCCCTGGAAACACGCGAGAGCTAAAAATAGCATCGGCGAGGGGGGGGGGCGGCGATGGGAGGGGCGGGGAGTGGGGGGGACACACACACGGCCCCCCCACACCCCCCTCCCCCCCGCCCCCGCTGTCTGTCGCTATTCTGGGGACAAAGGGATAAATATAGGAACGCGCATCCCCCGGGGACACCGCCACGGGGGGGGGTGACACCCCCACGAGTGACACCCCCCCCCCCATCCACCACCCCACGGGGCGGGGGGCGCCGCTATGGGGGGGGGGGGACACGTAAGGGAGACACCGGCACCCCCACGGGGGGACACGGTCACGGGGGGGATCGTCACACACACCCCCCCCCCCGGGGATATCGCGAGATGGGGACACGGGGACAGCGGGCAGTGGGACATGGGGACATGGGGACAGCGGGACAGGAGACACCGGGACATGGGGACACGGGGACATGGGGACACGGGGACATGGGGACACCGGGACATGGGGACACCGGGATATGGGGACACCGGGACAGTGGGACAGCAGGACAGGGGACACCGGGACATGGGGACATGGGGACAGCAGGACACGGGATGTGTGGGCACAGGGACATGGGGACAGCGGGACAGGGGGACAAACCCTGCGCCGGCCCCGCCCCCCCGATCGGCCCCGCCCACTGCACAGCCGGGGCACACACACTCACACTCACACACACACACACACTCACACTCACACACACACACTCACACACACAGTCTCACTCACACTCACACACACACTCACAGTCTCACTCACACACACACTCACTCTCTCACACTCACACTCAGACGTCCCCTGGGGGCGGGGGGGGTCTGTCCCGAGCCCAGCGCCCTCGAGTTTCCGCCCCCCCGTGAAATCCCAGTTCATCCCAGTTCCTTCCAGTTCCGGTCGAGCTTCCCCGGTGGGTCCCCGCTGCAGGACACCGGCCCCTGGGCTGACTGGGAGGGGACGGGGTTGTACTGGGACGGGCTGTACTGGGACGGACTGGCCTGGGTCGGGTCTGTACTGGGACGGGCTGTACTGGGACGGACTGGCCTGGGTCGCGGCTGTACTGGGAGCGGCAGGTGGTGCTGTTTCTCTCTCTAGTTCCGGAGCTGCCGCAGCGCTGTGCACCGCCCAGTACCGCCCAGCACCGCCCAGTACCGCCCAGCACCGCCCAGTACCGCCCAGCACCGCCCACTACAGCGCTGTGCACCGCTCAGCACCGCCCTGTGCACCGCCCAGTACATCCCAGCACATCCCAGTACAGCCCTGTGCACCTCCCAGTGCAGCCCAGCTCCTCCCAACACGGCTCCAGCCCCGCCCAGTTCGTCCCAGTTCCCCCCAGCACCCCCTAAAGATCCTGGGTGGGGCCCAGAGACCCCTTCCAGGGACACCCATGTGCCCCCCAAAGACGCCCGGGACACCGCGGGGGGGGCGGTCAGCAAGGACCCCCCAGTTACACCCCAGAGACCCCCAAAGAGCCCCAGGGCCCCCCCTGAATATGGCCAGAGACCCCCAGGACCCCCCCAGATAAAGTCAGGGACCCCCAAAGACCCAAGGACCCCCCCCAGATAGAGCCAGAGACCTTCAGGGCCCCCCAGGGCCCCCCAGATACAGTCAGGGACCCCCAGAGCCCCGGGGCAGGTCGGGGTGGCCGGGCTGGGGACAGGCGACCGGGGAGGGGACAGCCGGCAGCACCCCCCCACCTCTTCCTTTAATTACGATCATTTGCTGGCGTTAATTATTGGAACCCGCCGCGCGGTGCGCTCGCTGTAATTGTGTTCAATTCAATTAGCAGGGCCCCGTTAATTACCTCCCCAGGAGCGAGGGGGCCAGCGGGGACGGGGGCCGACACCCCCCGTCCCCCCCCCCATCCCTGTCCCCCACCCACAGCGCCGGGGACAGCCCATGGGTGGCCCTCGCCGGTGTCCCCACAGGACCTGGGGTTCAAGGTCAGGGGCCACGCTCGGGCCCCGGGGTTGGGGTTCAAGGTCAGGGGTCACGCTCGGGCCCCGGGGTTGGGGTTCAAGGTCAGGGGTCACGCTCGGGCCCCGGGGTTGGGGTTCAAGGTCAGGGGTCACGCTCGAGCCCCGGGGTTGGGTTCAAGGTCAGGGGTCACGCTCGAGCCCCGGGGTTGGGGTTCAAGGTCAGGGGTCACGCTCGGGCCCCGGGGTTGGGGTTCAAGGTCAGGGGTCACGCTCGAGCCCCGGGGTTGGGTTCAAGGTCAGGGGTCACGCTCGAGCCCCGGGGTTGGGGTTCAAGGTCAGGGGTCACGCTCGGGCCCTGGGGTTGGGTTCAAGGTCAGGGGTCACGCTCGGGCCCCGGGGTTGGGGTTCAAGGTCAGGGGTCACGCTCGGGCCCCGGGGTTGGGTTCAAGGTCAGGGGCCAACTTCGGGGTCCATATTTTGGACCCCAGCTGTGGGAGCCTGGGTTGGGGTCCCAGAGCTGCAGTCACACCCCCCCCAACCCCTCACTGGGGCAGGACAAACCCTCCCCACCCCCCCACCGCCCCCCCTGACAACAAGGACCCCCCCCAGCAGTAAGGGGGGGTCCCACTGGGGCCCCTCCCCCTGCCCGTGGGGTGCAGGTTTGATTCCTGGGGACGCGCTGAACGGTGGAGGGGGTGGGGGGGGGGGGGTGTGTGACACCAGCATGGGGGGGTGACACCAAAGTGCCCCCCCCCCCCCCAAAAAGAGGCCACACATGACGCTTGACTACTTTATTGGGGCCTCTGAAGCTTTAAATACAGGCCAGGGGGGGCGGCGCTGGCTGGAGGCAGGATGGGGGGGGCAAATTCTGCTGCCAGGAGGACGGGAGGGGGGAGCCAAGGCTGCCCCCACCCCCCCGCCCCCCCCATCCTGCCCCCCTCCCCCCCACCTCCTCGGCTGCCCCAGCCCCCCCAAGGGACGGGATGGGGTGATGAGGGGGGGACACACACAGGTGGCAGCAGCGTGGGGGGGGGGCGTGGGGGGGCCCTCAGCGGCTGTAGCCGAACTCGTCTGCATCGTCCGCACGGAAATCGCCGTAACGCCAGAGGTTCAGCTGCAAGAGATGGGGGGGACACACCCCCAGAGTTGGGGAGCCACCTCCAGAGACACCCCAGAGCTGGGGGTCCCTCACCCAACACCACCCCAGAAATGGGGGGGTTCCCACTGAGAAAAGAGGGGGGGCTGCACCGGGCCCCCCACCCCATTCCCCCCGCCCCCAGCACTCACCCGGGCGCTCTTGGCCGTCTCCTGGGCGTTCAGGTACTCGGTGATCTGCGGGGGGGGGGGCACATGACACAGACTTGGGGTGAACCTGCACCCCCCTCCCCTTCCTTCCAGCGTGTTTTGGGGGACACAGGAACCCCGCTTTGTCCCCCCATGGCACATGAGGGTGAAGGGGGGGGGTGAATGTCCCACCTGAGTGTGGCGAGATGGGGATGGGGAGGGGGGGGGTGTCCCACCCAGCACAGCCCCAAGAGGGAACCCATGTGGGTGGGGGTGACCAGCACCTGCAGGGGTGTTGGGGGGGTCCCCCTCTTTCTCCCTGCACCCCCAAACTCCCGGGGGCAGGCAGTGAGCTGACACTGATACATGAAATCGGGGAGGGGGGTGTGTGTGTGTTAATCTTTAGCGGGGTCTGCGAGCAGGATGGGGGAACACCCCTGCCCTTAAAAATAAAAAAGAAACAAAAATCCCCCCCCAACACCCCCCCCAGCACCTACCACTTTCTGGAACTGCTTCTCCTTGCGCACCTCGACCATGACCAGCCCCTCCTTGACCAGCCCCAGCCCCACGTCGCTCTTGGAGTCGGCGAACTGGAGGGTGACGTGGGGACAGCCGGGCCCCGGGTGCTCGACGTTGAGCAGGCACTGGGTGTTCTGGATGTCCCTCACCACGCTGTCCACCGCGTCGGCCCGCGCCTCGTCCTGCGGCACCCACACGGCACCCCGAGAGTGCCCGGTGATGGGGGGCAAGGATGATGACACCCCCCCCCTCCCCTCCACCACCTCCCCACCCTGCGCGCCCCCCCCCTACTTACGTCTTGGGGCACCTGGATGAAGGCGAATTTGTACTCGGTGGCCTGGGCCGGCAGGACGCGGGTGCTGAAGGCTGGAGGGAGGGCGGCCAGGCGTGTGGAGGGAAGAGTCTCCTTCTGCGGGGGCACCCAAGGGCGACGGGTAACCAGTGAGGGGTTGGCAGGGCACCCAAGGGCGATGGGTAACCGGTGAGGGGTTGGCAGGGCACCCAAGGGCGACGGGTAACCGGTGAGGGGTTGGCAGGGCACCCAAGGGCGACGGGTGACCGGTGAGGGGTTGGCAGGGCACCCAAGGGCGAGGGGTAACCGGTGAGGGGTTGGCAGGACACCCAAGGGCGACGGGTAACCGGTGAGGGGTTGGCAGGGCACCCAAGGGTGACGGGTAACCGGTGAGGGGTTGGCAGGACACCCAAGGGTGCTGAGCACTGACGGGCTCCTGGGTGCCGGTGCTGGGTGGGCACCCTGCTCCCAGGGCTGGCTGGGAGTCAGAGCCGGCCTCACCTTGCACAGCATGGCTGGAGCTGGGCGGGGGGGGGCTCCGGCTGACACCCCAGGGTGCCCCCCACCCATGCTCCCCCCCGCTCCCCCGAGCACTCACGTTGCCGTAGTCGATGTAGAAGATGTGGACCCTGGCACCCGACTCCACCTTCTCCACCCGGGCCCGGTACCTGGAGAATGGGACGGAGGGGTGGTGAGGGGGGTGTCACCCCAAAACCACACCTCAGGGTGCCCCAATGCCCCCCCCAGACCCCCCCCCTTACCATTCTCCATCGACGAACTTGGCGATGCAGAAATCTCCGCGGCGCGGCGCGTACGAGCCCTCCACGGGCGGGTGGGTGCCCACCTCGGCACGCATGTTCTCCATCAGCTTCTCCAGTTGGGCGCCTGCGGGGGGGCCGGGGGGGGAATAATCTATCACCCATTTCATCCAGGACACGGGGATTTGGGCGGGGGGGGGGCAGCCCGCTAAAATAGCAGGGTGCCCCCTGCTCTGAGTGGGGCAACACCCGTGGGTGCCATCAGGAGGGGGTTAATAATTCAGTGGGTGCTGCCATGTTATGGTTTCACCCGGGGGGGGTCCCTGGGGGGGCTGTGTGCCCCCCCCCACGCAGGGACTGCAATGGAGGGGGGGTGAACTCAGAGCCAAGGCCGGGCTGGGCGTGCAGGGATAAGCCCCCCGCCCGTGTCCCTTAAAGCGCCCAAATGACACCTCGGGGCGGGGTGGGGTGAGGTCTGCAGGGTGGGGTGTGGGGGGGAGGAAAGGGGGGGCCCCCCAGGCCCCCCCCCCCCGTACCTGTCTCCACGTCCTGCACGTAGAAGTGGAGATCGTCCGTGATCTCGGTGACGAAGACGGGTTTGTAGTTGGCCGTGCGCTCCTTCTCCTCCAGCACCGGCACCACCTCCTCCACCGGCGTCTCCTCGTAGTGGGACCACACCTGGGACGGGGGGGCACACACATCGGGGGGGTGGGGACCCCCCCAGCCCCCAGCCCCGTGGCCACGCTTGATGCCACCGGGAAAGCGGCCAAGGAGCGAGGTGGCGGCTGCGGGGGGGCCCAGCAGCTGGAGCTTCTCCGGTCCCCAATCCCAGGGGGGGGACACACGTCACGGGGGGGGACACGACCCGTGAGGAACTGAAGTTGTTAGTTAATGCCGCAAGAGTTCATGGACGGGAAAAGCGTCAAGGCCAAGTTGTGGCCTTTGTGATGGGTCTAAGGACTGAATTATCTGGTTTAGGGAATGAACTCTCTGGTTTAAGGACTGACTCTCTGGTCTAAGGACAACTCTCTGGTTTAAGGACTGAACTCTCTGGTTTAAGGACTGAACTCTCTGGTTTAAGGACTGAATCTCTGGTTTAAGGACTGAATCTCTGGTCTAAGGACTGAACTCTCTGGTTTAAGGACTGACTCTCTGGTTTAAGGACTGAACTCTCTGGTTTAAGGACTGAATCTCTGGTCTAAGGACTGAACTCTCTGGTCTAAGGACTGACTCTCTGGTTTAAGGACTGAACTCTCTGGTCTAAGGACTGACTCTCTGGTTTAAGGACTGAATCTCTGGTCTAAGGACTGAACTCTCTGGTTTAAGGACTGACTCTCTGGTTTAAGGACTGAACTCTCTGGTTTAAGGACTGAATCTCTGGTCTAAGGACTGAACTCTCTGGTCTAAGGACTGACTCTCTGGTTTAAGGACTGACTCTCTGGTTTAAGGACTGAATCTCTGGTCTAAGGACTGAACTCTCTGGTTTAAGGACTGACTCTCTGGTCTAAGGACTGACTCTCTGGTTTAAGGACTGACTCTCTGGTCTAAGGACTGAACTCTCTGGTTTAAGGACTGACTCTCTGGTTTAAGGACTGACTCTCTGGTTTAAGGAACGACTGATCCGCAGGGCAGCGCAGGGCGCATCCAAGGGCGCGCGGCTCCGCTCCCTCGCAGTCAGCAGCCAAATTCCCCAGAGAAGCCTCCAAGGGCGGAGACGGACACGGAGTAAAACCAACCGTCGGGGGCAAGGCCCGCGCTTTAATCCACGCCTAGAGCCCCGGAGAAGAGCGAAAAGATGGACAGGAGAGTTAAACACCCGGCACCAGATGGAGCTGACGGGGGAGAATCGCCCGGGAAACAAAACCTGAGGGAGAGGTAAAGGGGGGAGACGGCGACCACCGACCCAACTGGACCAAAGGGCTCAGGCTCCCCGTCCCCCAGCGACGCCCAGAACCCGGCTCCACCTTTTCCTCCTCCCTCAGGCAAATGAGTTCGTGAACTCCCGCCTCTCTTGGTCTAACGTGCCAGTCAGCCCCTGGGAGGAACTTCAAAAGGCGACAGAGATCTTTGCCCACCCAAGGTCACCGGCCGAGACATCGCTGATCCTCGGGGGGGACCCAGATTCTTTGGCTCTTCCTCTCCCTTTAGTTTTTTTCCTTTCTTATCAATAAGACACCACATCGCTTATGATCCTTTTCCACATTTAAGTTGTTTCTACCCCAAGGGAAACATTTTAACGGGCCGTTTGGTGTCATTTCAACTGAATTTAACCCGAGGGGATCACAGGACCTTTAGGGCTCCCTGGGCTCCCAGTCTGGGCCGTAAGACGTGGGGATAGAGATTATTTGAGTCTTTCTCCCCTTTCCTTTCCCTTTCTTCTTTTCCCTTTCCCTTTCTTCTTTTCCCTTTCCCTTTTTTCTTTTTCTTTTTTCTTTTCCTTTTTTCTTTTCCCTTTTCATTTCCTTTTTCTCCTTTCCTTTCCTTTCCTTTCCTTTCCTTTCCTTTCCTTTCCTTTCCTTTCCTTTCCTTTCCTTTCCTTTCCTTTCCTTTCCTTTCCTTTCCTTTCCTTTCCTTTCCTTTCCTTTCCTTTCCTTTCCTTTCCTTTCCTTTCCTTTCCTTTCCTCCCTTCCCTTCCCTTCCCTTCCCTTCCCTTCCCTTCCCTTCCCTTCCCTTCCCTTCCCTTCCCTTCCCTTCCCTTCCCTTCCCTTCCCTTCCCTTCCCTTCCCTTCCCTTCCCTTCCCTTCCCTTCCCTTCCCTTCCCTTCCCTTCCCTTCCCTTCCCTTCCCTTCCCTTCCCTTTCTCCTCTCCTCTCCTCTCCTCTCCTCTCCTCTCCTCTCCTCTCCTCTCCTCTCCTCTCCTCTCCTCTCCTCTCCTCTCCTCTCCTCTCCTCTCCTCTCCTCTCCTCTCCTCTCCTCTCCTCTCCTCTCCTCTCCTCTCCTCTCCTCTCCTCTCCCCTTTTCCTTCCCTTACATTTTTAGACCCTCCTCAATAACACACCACACCATTTATGATCCTTTCCCAAGTTCCAGCTGTTTCTACCCCAAATAAAACATTTTACCCGGACGTTTGCTGTCATTTCACCTCCATTTAACCCTTTAGGCTCCCGGAACCCTCCGAGCTCCCCGCGCTGGCCGTGACGCAGCCCTCGTCCCCGTCCCCGTGCTCACCTTCTCCTTCCTCTGCTTGGCGGCCTCCTCAGCGCCCAGCAGCGCCTTGTAGTAGGGGCTGCGCTCGGCGGTGAAGTGCACCTTGGAGAGGGCGTGTTCCACCAGGGCCACCGACAGGTTGAGGCCCTCGATGTGCAACCACCCGATGAAGTTCCCCGCCTTGTCCATGCTCTCCACCTCCACCTCCACCTGCGGGAAGGGACACGGGGGCCCTCAGCACCCTCTCGCACCCGGTCACCCCCCCCCCCCCCCCGACGCTCCGTCCCGGTGGTTCCAAGCGCCGGAGGGAAGGCCTGGGCACGCTGGAGTTTGTCTGGGGGGGGTGTGGGGGTGTGGGGCAAGGCCAGTCACCCCAGCGCGGGGTCTGGCCATTGGCGTCACCCCTGCTACCCACCCCGGCACCCACATCTGCTCCTGGGCACCCAGTTTTGCTCCACGGGTCCCCAGATCTGTGCCACAGCACCCTGAGCTGCTCCCGAGCACCCAGTTCCACTCCTGGGCACCCAGTTTTGCTCCACAGGTACCCGGATCTGCTCCACGGGCACCCAGTTCTGCTCCTGCGCACCCAGTTCTGCTCCCAGCAATGCCCAGGGAGGGGAAGCAGCAAGGGACGAGGGCAGGAGCACGCCGGCCTCTGCGTCTCGAGCTCCCTGCCTGCTCCCTGCCTGCACCCGGGGCCAGCTGGGGAGCGCAGGCAGAGCCCAGCACCCTGCAGGGCCAGTCCCGGCACCGAAACGGGGCTACCGGGCTGGGAGGGGGGGACCCTCACCCCCAGAATGCTTGTGCAGGCAGCCTGGATCTGCCTGCACCCTGCCTGCACCCTGCCTGCACCCTGCCTGCGGCCTCTGCGGCCAAGGGAAGGGCCTGGACAGCAAACCGGGGTGTGCGAACCCGGAGTGTAAACTGGAGCAAACTGGGGTGTGAAACTGGTGTGAAACTGGAGTGTGCAAACCGGGCAGTGCCGGCAGGCTGCAGCCCCCCCCAAGCTCCCTGCCCGGCAGTGCAGGCGGGGGACAAGGCCGGTGGCCCCCGGAGCTGCCTCCAGTCCTGGGGGTGCAGGCAGGAGCCGCTGCAGGTGAAGCCCCCCGGCCCAGCGCCCCAGGCAGACCCGCACCCTGCCCCCACCCCAGCACCCCAAACGCATCACCCGGGGGGACCAGCCGCGGGGGACGGGGGGGGAGCTGCCACCGAGGAAGAGGAGGGAGCAGGAGTCCCCCCCCAAACGATTGCCAACCCCCCCCAGGGTGTTTGCCCGACCCACCCATGGGTGCCCGCAGCAGCCGAGCGCAGCGCAAGCACCTGCTCGTTAGTAGCCGGTGGCTAATTGCCCCCAGAGGGGCTGGTGGCCACCTGGCACTGCCGGGTGATGGGCACAGGGTCATGCTCTTCCCGTAGCCCCTTCCGCTGCCCGGAGCTGTAGCCCAGGCCCACGGTTTGGCTGGTGGCCACCGTGGCTACCCAGGCCCGTGGCAGCGTCACCGGCCGCGCCGCGGGGGCCAATTTTGGGCCTTTTGCGGCGCTTTATCGGTGCCGCGAGGATCGATTGACGCTGCCGGAACCTTCCGCGCCGGGAATCGCGCCCTTTGCACCCCCCAAACTCACCGGAAGGATTTAAAAACAAAAAAACAAACCCCCCTGCCCCCCCCCCTTCATCCACCGCGCTGAGGGGGCAGGGTGAGGCCCCAGGGATGCTGGTGCCACCTCCAGTTCGTGGGGTGCAGCATCCATGTGTGGGGGGGGCCGTCTCCCCGAAAAGGTCACTGTGCCCCCCCCAACGCCCTGTGATGGGACACACACACACACACACACACACACCCCCCCCGTGGGGTGCAGGAGGCAGCCAGGGGGGCATCGCTTGGGGGATGGGGGGGCTCACTCTGCATCCCCCCCCCCCCCCCCTCTTGCCTCTTGGGGATGTGCCACCAACATGGGGACAGTGACCCCGGTAAGGACAGGAGAGGGTCATGGGGGTGTCCCCAAGCCCCCCCCCCCCCCCCAAACACACTGAGGTGCCCCCCGCGAAGGGGGCCTGGGCGGGGGGGGTGGCAGGCATGGCTTCGAGACACCAGAGAATCCACAGAAAACTGGGGGGGGCTTTAACCCTCCCCCCCCCTGCGCAGGACCCCCCAAACCAGCAGCACGACCCCCCCCCCCCGCCCCCCCGTTTCTTTTATAATAATTAAAACTCGCTCACGGCGCAGCGTCTCGGCACGGCTCCGTCCCCCCCCCAGCAGCTCCCCCCTCCCGGGGGCCACCCATGGGACCGCCCCCTCCCCAATTCCAGAGGTTCGTTACCGGCCCGGTGCTAATTATCAAAGGGGGGGGGGGGGGGGGCAGAAAGAACACCCAGACGCCTCCCCCCCGCGACCTTGTACCCCCAAAATTCGGCATCACCCACCCTCAGCCCGCGGCGGAGCCAGACCCGTGCGCCCCCCCCCCCCCCCCCCATTCTCGTCCTCTCCATCCATGTCCCGGCTTGTGTCGGGTCTCAGCCCTGAGCCTGGGGGGGGGGGAGGGGGGGGGGGGGCACCAGCACCCGGGGGTCCAAAGTGGGGGGGGGGGAATGGGGAATGGAGCCGCGTCCCCCCCATCACCTTAAAGCCGCCGAGCTGTCCGTCTGTCCGTCCGGGGGGCTGGATGGGGTGTAAGGGGGGGGGGGGGTTGGCTGAGACACCCCCCCCCCCGTTTTTCTTTCCCCGCGGAGCTGCGGGGAGGGGGGAGGAGGAAGAGGAGGAGGAAACTCATCCCGAGCCTGGAAATCTCCTTCCTCCCTCCCGGCTCCGCGCAACCGGAGCGACCGGGGACCGAGGAGCGAGGGGGGGGGGCGGGGGGGGGGCGGGAAGGGGGTGTGTGTGTTTCAGGGGAGGTTGGGGGGGGGTGTTGGTGAAAGGTGGTTGGGGGGGGGGGAGCACCCCCCGCCGCTGCCGGGCTCCCAGCGCGATGCGTCAGCAATCCATCCGCGCTGGCGCTGAAGGACAAAAGGATGAGCGAGCCGCCTGCGCGGCTGCCGCCCGCTCCGCCCGCGCCGCCCGGGCTCCGCGGGGCCCGCACGCCCGCTCCCACCGGAGGATGCCCGACGGCCCCGGGGGGGCCCCCGCCGCCGCTGCTCCCGCTCCCAGGGCCGCCGCCGCCCCCCCGCCCCGCTCCGCCGCGCTGCGCGCCCGCTGAACGAGACACCCGGCCCACGCGGGACCCAGGAGGAGACGCGGGAGGGTGGACGGGACCCCCCCACCCCCCCGCACCCCACCCCGCAACGGACACGACACCCCCCCCACCCCCTCCTCAGAGCTCCCCGCCTTGGCCTTTCCCCTCCTCGGGCTGGGGGGGGGTTCCCCTCTCCTTTGGGGGCTTTTGCCTATTTATTTATTTATTTTTCTAGCTCCTCGGGTCTGATTTTTATTTTCGATTTTGATTTTTCTGATTTTTATTTCACTTTGCGGCTCTGCCTTATTTTTTTGTTGTTGTTGTTTTTTTTTTTTTTTTTTTTAATTTTGCCTTTGGTTTCTTTTCGTTTCCATCGTTATTCCGTTTTTAATTTTACCTCTGTTTTATTTTAAATTTTACCTTAATTTTTATCCTCATCTTCCTTTTAATCTTTATTTTATCTTTAACCTTTAATTTTCATTTTCTTTTTCATTCTCCCCCTTAACCTTTATTTCCATTTCACTTTTCATTTTTATCCTGTATCTTTAACCTTTATTTTCATTTTCTTTCCATCTTATTTTTCATTTTTCTTTCCATTTCTCTTTTCATCCCTACCCTTCCCTCGAATTCCAATTTCTGATTTTCATTTTTACCTTCATTTTAAATTTTTTTTTTTTTTAATTTCGAAAATTTTTTTCCTCCCCCCCCCCTTTTTTTTTTTTTTTTTAAACCCCTCATTTTCCCCCATTCCAGCTCTTCCTCACCGGCCTCTCCCCGCGGGCGGGGGCCGCCATGCCGGCCCGCCCGGGGGTGCCCCACGGCCGGAGGGGCTCGGTGCGGGCAGCGCCGGCGGCGGGGCTCGCCGCGGTGGGGGGCTGCCAGGCCCCCGCTTAGCCGGGCCGCCCCCCCCCCCCCCCCCCCCTTACCACCGCAGCCTCCAGGAGCCATTTTGTCTTTTTTTTTTTTTTTTTTTTTTCCCCCGGAGCCGGCCCCCCCACCCCATCCCCGCTCCCCCTTTTTGCTCAGCGCCGAGCCCCCCCGGAGCAGCCCCCCACCCCTTCCCCAGGTAGGTACGGCTGGCGAGCGTCGGGAGGGCGCCTCTTTCCTCCCCCCCCCCCTCCCTCCCCAACCCCACACCTATTATCGCTTTTTTTTTTTTTTTTTTTTTTTAACCGCGGGGGGGGCCCTAAATTTTCATTTCCCTTTTCCCCACACCCCATCATCTCCTTCCGCGGCTCCTCAACCCCCCCTTTCCCCCTTCCCCCCCCCTCCCTTCCCTCCTTCCCCCCAACTCCGGCCAGCCGGGCCCAGCTTGTCGGAGCCGGGAGAGGGGGGGGGCCCTGAGCCAGTTCTCCTTTTCACGCCGACATCCCCAGACGATGGTGAATGATGAACGTGCCACATCATGAAGCTCTTGTGGCAGGTACCTGTGCACCACCACCGCCGCCGCCGCGCCTGGAGAGCTGCCCTGGTCTCCTACCTGACCCTACACGCCTGGATTCTCGCCGTCGCCGCGCCTCCCCCGGCGCCCAGAGTTGCCCCTCGGTTTGCTCCTGCACTAACCAGTTCAGCAAAGTGGTTTGTACCCGTCGCGGCCTGGCCGAGGTGCCCCCCGGGATCCCCTCCAACACCCGGTACCTCAACCTGATGGAGAACAACATCCAGATGATCCAAGCGGACACGTTCCGTCACCTGCATCACCTGGAGGTGCTGCAGTTGGGGCGGAACGCCATCCGCAGATCGAGGTGGGGGCTTTCAACGGCTTGGCCAGCCTCAACACCTTGGAGCTCTTCGACAACTGGTTGACCGTCATCCCCAGCGGGGCCTTCGAGTACCTCTCCAAGCTGCGGGAGCTGTGGTTGAGGAACAACCCCATCGAGAGCATCCCCTCGTACGCCTTCAACCGGGTGCCCTCCCTCATGCGCCTGGACCTGGGCGAGCTCAAGAAGCTGGAGTACATCTCCGAGGGGGCTTTCGAGGGTTTGTACAACCTCAAGTACCTGAACCTGGGGATGTGCAACATCAAGGACATGCCCAACCTGACGCCTTTGGTGGGGCTGGAGGAGCTGGAGATGTCGGGCAACAACTTCCCCGAGATCAAACCGGGCTCCTTCCACGGGCTCAAGTCCCTCAAAAAGCTCTGGATTATGAACTCCCAGATCAACCTGATCGAGCGGAACGCCTTCGACGACCTGACGGCGCTGGTGGAGCTCAACCTGGCCCACAACAACCTCTCCTCCCTGCCCCACGACCTCTTCGCCCCGCTGCGGTACCTGGTGGAGCTCCACCTGCACCACAACCCGTGGGACTGCGACTGCGACATCCTCTGGCTGTCGTGGTGGCTGCGGGAGTACATCCCCACCAACTCCACCTGCTGCGGGCGCTGCCATGCCCCCCTGCACATGCGGGGCAGGTTCCTGGTGGAGGTGGACCAGACCTCCTTCCAGTGCTCGGCGCCCTTCATCATGGACGCCCCCATGGACCTCAACATCTCCGAGGGGCGGGTGGCCGAGCTCAAGTGCCGAACTCCTTCCATGTCCTCCGTTAGGTGGTTGCTGCCTAACGGGACGGTCCTGAGCCACGCGTCCAGCCACCCGCGCATCTCCGTCCTCAACGACGGCACCTTGAACTTCTCCCACGTCCTGTTGACGGACACCGGGGTTTACACCTGCATGGTGACCAACGTGGCGGGGAACTCCAACGCCTCGGCCTACCTCAACGTGAGCACGGCCGAGCTCAACACCTCCAACTACAGCTTCTTCACCACCGTCACGGTGGAGACCACCGAGATCTCCCCGGAGGACATCTCCCCCAAGTTCACCAAGCCCGTGCCCACCACCTCGACGGGCTACCAGCCGGCCTACACCACCACCACCACCGTCCTGGTCCAGACCACGCGGACGCCCAAGCAGGTGGCCGTGCCCACCGCCGACTCCGGCGACAAAATGCAGACCAGCCTGGACGAGGTGATGAAGACCACCAAGATCATCATCGGTTGCTTCGTGGCGGTGACGCTCTTGGCCGCCGCCATGCTCATCGTCTTCTACAAACTCCGGAAGCGACACCAGCAGCGCAGCACCGTGACGGCCGCCCGCACCGTCGAGATCATCCAGGTGGACGAGGACATCTCGCCGGCCACCACGGCCACCGCGGCGGCCACCGCGGGCGTAGCAGGTGAGGGGGCGGTGGTCCTGCCCGCCATTCATGACCACATTAACTACAACACCTACAAACCGGCACACGGGCCCACTGGACAGAGAACAGCTTGGGGAACTCTCTGCACCCCCCCGGGACCACCCTCTCTGAACCCTATATAATTCAGACCCACACCAAGGAGAAAGTACAGGAAACCCAGATATGACTTTTTTTTTTTTTTTTTTGGCTATTTTCCTTCCCCCACCCCACCCCCGAAATTACAAATGCAATAGAATGCACAAAACCAGGAGAAAAAAACAAAAAACACCCCCCCAACAACGACTACGAAAAAAAAAAAAGGGGGGGGTGTGAAATAATAGACAGCAACTTTTGTACAGAGCGGGGGAGAGACTTTTTTTTCTTGTACATGCTTATATATTAAATCTATGGGCTGATAAAGAGAAGCAGATTATATTAAAATTTAAAAAAAAAAAAAAAACCCAACCAAACCCAACCGACCAACCACAAAGAAACTATTTTCTAACTCGCAAGTTCTATTTAAAAAAGGAGGGAGAGAAAAACAAAACAAACAAAAAAAAAATACAAAAAAAAAAGGGAAAAAAAACACCACAAAAAAATGCAATTTGCAGGAAGCGGAGCGGCGGCAGGGCCCGTGCGCGGCGCAGCGCGGGGGAGACGCCGTAGCGGGGAGCGCAGAGAGGAGCCCGGCGGGGGGGGGGGGGGGGGGGGAGGTTGGTTTTGGGGGTGGGGGGGTGTAGGGGGAGTTTGTTTTTTTTGGGGGAGGTGGATGACGGGGCAGGATGCGGCCGGACCCCCCCGTCCCACGGCGCTGCCCGCGCCGGCTTCGCAGCGGAGCAGGGAGCGGGACGGCGGCCCGAGCGGTGCCAAAATCTTCCGAATGCAATAAAGAAATTAATTTTTGGGTTTTTTTTTTGTTTTTTTTTTTTTTTTTTTTTGGGTGGGGTGGTGGGGGGTGTAGGGAAGGAGTTGGGGGGGGGGGGTGCGGTTGTGCAGCCTGTGGGCCGGGGGGGATGGCCGTCTGCAATGTATTAAAGCAAAAAAAATGATGAAAAAACCCAAGAAAAGGGGAAAAAAAAAAAACCAAACACCCCCCCCCCACACCCCCCCCCCAACCCCAGGCAGGGGGAAGGTGCTGGGGGGGTGGTGACGGCCTGGGGGGGGGGCGCTGAGGAGCGGGTCCCCCCCACTCTGCTCCGTGCCCCCCTCTCCCACTGCACCACAACCTGCAGGCCCCGGCGTCACCGGGCACAGGGCTACGGCTCCTGGGGGGCTGGGGGGGGGCACCCCCCCCTCGGGAGACCTGACGTATGATTGTAGACCACCTTCAGCGACACGCTGCGATTTTTAGTCTTTTTTTTTTTTTTTTTTTTGGAGGGGGAGGGGGCTGTATTTCTCTCCCCCCCCCCCCCCCCCCCAGCTCCTCCCTTCCCCAGGTGGGGGTGAGGATGGGGAGACCCCCCCCCCACCCCGAGGGCTGCTCATGGAATGGTTGAGGGGTGGAGGGGGGGGACTGGGAGAAATTAAGGGCTTGGGGGACTCAGCCCGGCGATGGGGGGGCCACCAACAGCCGAGGTGACTGCCGGGGGGGGGGTCCCGGCGGGGACGGCAAGTGCCTCGGGGTGGGGTGGGGGGGGTCCCAAAGGGCTTGGAAGGGGGGGGTACAGGGTGTGGGGGGGGGCACAGACAGGGTCGGGCAGCGGCGGGGGTCCTCCCCGGCCTCTCGGGCACTGGAACTACTTTAATTTCTTATTTTAGCTTTAAAAAAAAAAAAAAAAAAAAAAAAAAAAAAAAAAAAAAGACCGGTGGGTGTCAAATCTGAATTAAAAAGTCGGGGAAGGGCAGGGGGGGCGGGGGGGGGGCGCGGGAGGGGGGGGTTAAAGGCGGGAAGGAGACGCAGAAGTTATATCTATATCTATATCTCTATATAAACGCCAGAAGGATCTGACTGTACTCAGAAACAAACAAACGAGAAAAAAAAAAATTCAAAAAAAAAAAAAAACCAAAACCAAGTGTATTTTTGTATTTTAATAAATATTGTTCAAAATTTGTAATGCCGTGTCCCTGAGGGGTTAAGCCGGCGGGTTGTTGTGGGGGGGCTGCTGCTCTGTGTGTGTGTGTGTGTGTCCTGTGTCCCCCCCGTCCCCCCCCTTTCCCCGCGGCCTGAAAGGGTTTTTCTGTTGCTGCTTTTTTGTCTTTCCAGCAGTAAAAAGCTTCCAAAAAATCGCGGAGGGGGAGGCGGGGAGGAAAATGGAGGGAGCTGGCGGGGAGGTGGGGGGGAAGAAGCTGGGGTGGGGGGGGCTGCGCCGAATTGTGGGTGAAATGGGGAATTGGGGGAGAGGGGGGGGGGGCATCACCCGCTTCAAGATGCTGGTGCATCGACCCCCAAGGTGGGGTGTGTGGGATGGGCCCCCCCCCCCCTGCCCCCAGCCTCCCCAAGGGTTGGTTTTGGGGGGGGGCCAGGGCTGTTCCCCCCCCAATTTATGGGTTCCCCAGCTCGAAAAAAAATCTTAATTCGCCATTAAAGGCTGAAGCTGGGAATGAATCACCCGGCAGCGGGTCCCGGCTCCAAGATGGTCGGGCTGGGGAAGGGGGGTGGAGGGTGCCCCCCCCCCCGGCAGGGACATCGGGACCCCCAAGTGCTAGTGGCGGGGACATGGGGTGTCCTGGGTGCTGGTGGCGGGGACATGGGGACCCCCAGGTGCTGGCAGCAGGGACACGGGGTGCCCTGGGTGCTGGTGGCGGGGACATGGGGACCCCCGGTGCTGGTGGCAGGGACGTGGGGACCCCCAGGTGCTGGCAGCAGGGACACGGGGTGCCCTGGGTGCTGGTGGCGGGGACATGGGGACCCCCGGTGCTGGTGGCGGGGACATGGGGACCCCCAGGACCCCCAGGTGTGCAGGGACACCAGGACCACCCCTGTGTGTGGAGACGGGGACCCGCAGGCGCCGGTGGTGGGGACACGGGGACCCCCGGGCACAGCAGCGTCCCCAGGATGCCGCCCCCTCCCCCGGGTGCCCGTTGGCAGCCCCCGGGGCCACCTTTGTACCGTCACCCCCTGTCCTTGTGGCCATGGGCCACCTCCGGGGGTGGCATAGGGGCCCCCCGGGGCCCCCACTGCCCAGCCCGGGGGTGGCCGAGACGGGGAGACCCCTCCCAGCACCCGGTGTCCCCGGTTCCCACGCCGGCACCGAGCCCTCACGCCGAGACATGGCAGTTGAACGGTTTGGGGGGGGGTTTTTGGTTGTGTTTTTTTGGTTGTGATTTTTTTTTTTTAGGCTTTGTTTTGGGGTGAAATCCGGGACGGTTCCTATCCCAGCGCACGTCTGGTTTTTCTCTTTCTCCCCAGCTTTTATCGCTCCGGCTCTGAACTGGGAATGCAAACACCCGCTCCCAGGGGTTGAGCTGCCCCCCGAGACCCCGCTTTGCTGGGGGGGGGGGCCCTTCCTCCCCGGCGGCACCGCCACACTCCCCCCGTGACCCCCTTGAAGTGGGCAGCGAGGCAGGAGGGGCCGCCCTGGAAGTGACAGCCCGGCGTAACTGAGGAGCTTTTTAGCTTTAATTTCAGCCTTAAATTAGAGAACCCGAGTAAACCATCGGCCCCCCCCCCCCCCCCCCCCCGCGACCCAAACGGGCTGGGGGGGGGCATGGGGGAGGCTCCGTGCAGGCCCTGTGGGGGGTGGGGTGGGGGCTGTGGGGTGATGGGGAGGGCTGTGGGGTGATGGGGGGTGTAGTGGGGTGGTTAGGGGGGGCTGTGGGGTGATGGGGGGGCCTGCGGGGTGATGGGGGGGCTGCGGTGTCATTGGTGCAAGGGGCTGCAGTGTGATGCGATGGAGCGGTTGCAGCGTGAGCAGGGGGGCTGCAGTGTGATGGGGGGGGCTGCAGAGCATTTGGGGGGCTGCAGTGTGAGCAGGGGTGGCTGCAGTGTGATGGGGGGGGCTGCAGAGCATTTGGGGGGGCTGCAGCGTGAGTGGTGCAAGGGGCTGCAATGTGGTGCAGCGGAGGGGCTGCAGCGGGAGCGGAGGGGGTTCGGTGTGATGGGGGGGCAGCGGGAGCGGGGGGGCTGCGGTGTGACCGGGGGTGCAGCGGGAGCAGAGGGGGTTCGGTGTGACGGGGGGGCAGCGGGAGCGGGGGGGCTGCGGTGTGACCGGGGGTGCAGCGGGAGCAGGGGGGGGCTGCAGTTTGATGGGGGGCTGCAGCGTGAGCAGCAGGAGGGGGCTGCAGTGTGAGTGGGGGGCTGCGGTGTGAACCGGGGGGCTGCAGCATGCTGAGGCTGAGGGGCTGCAGTGATGGCAGTGGGATGGGGGGGGCTGCAGCGTGATCAGCGTGCGGGGGGGTGCAGCGGAATCAGGGGGGCTGCGGCCTTATCAAGGGGTTGCAGCCTGAGGGGGTGCTCGGGGGGCTGCAGCGTGTTTGGGGGGGGCTGCAGCGGACCCAGGGGGCTGCAGTGGGAGGGGTTAGAGGGGCTGCAACATGCCTGGGGGGCTGCAGTGGGCCTGGGGGGGGCTGTAGCGTGCTTGGGGGGGCTCCAGCATGAGGGCATAAAGGGACTGCAGCGGGCCCGGGGGGCTGAAGCATGGCTGGGGGGGCTGCAGCGTGCCTGGGGGGCTGCAGTGTGCCTGGGGGGCTGCAGTGTGATGGCATAGAGGGGCCGCAACATGCCCGGGGGGGCCGCAACTTGCCCGGGGGGGCTGCAGCGTGCCCGGGGGGCCGCGGCGGTGCCGGCAGTGCCACAGCGCGGGAGCCGGCCGTCCCTGGTGCCAGGGGCTGGGAAAGTTTCTGCCTGCGCCTCGCCCCGTATCTGCGGGCAGGGGGCTGGCGGGGGGTGTGATGGACCCAGAGGCCAACCGGCCGATGTCGGGGCGTACGGGGAGGGGGGGGCCGGGGGGGCCCTCGCAGGCAGCCCCACGCCAGCGCCGGCGTCAGCGCTTTGGCAGAACCGTGCGAGGACGGGAGCGACAGGAATATCGACGCCGCTCATTGGCAGCTCGGGCGGCGATGCCAGCGCGGGGCTCCCCCCCCCCCCAGTATCGCACACACACACGCCATCCGCCCGCCGCCCACCCCCCCACGCTTTTTTTTTTTTTTTTTTTTTTTGGGGGGGGTGGGGGGAGAACAGGAGATTTCAGCTGCCGGAGACGCTTCGCCGCTCGCTGCTCAGCCGGCAAGGGCACGCGGGGCAACGCTGGGGTGCGGGGGGGGGAGTTGGCAGGGCTGGGGGTACCCCCACGGCGAACTCCCCCCCAACGGCCGGGTCTCCATCCCGGGGGGGGGTTTAATGAGGAAAACAGCCGGGAGGGGAGCGGGGGCCGCGTGGCAGCTGCAGCATCCCGTGATTAAAACCTATAGGCTTGTTAAGGATAATTTCTATGGCAACCTCGCCGGCGGGGCCGGCACGTGCCAGCAGCGGGTGCCGGTGGCTCTGCCAGCGCCCCAAAAGTCTCATGGGGCACCCCAAGGCGCGTCCCTGCTCGCCCCCACCCACCCTGCAGCCCCCCCGGCTGGCTCGGGGTGCTCAGGCGGCGCTGGGCGGCGGGGGAGGGATGATGCCACGGTGTCGGGGCCTTTTTGCCGCCTGCACGGCGGCAGCAGCGGCGGGTTTCGGCAAGAGCAGCTCGCTAATTAGGTGCCAGGTTTGGGAAAAAGGCAAATATTTACTAAATAAGAATAAGTACTTTCAGGAAAAAAAAACAAATGTCACAGCAGCCGCCGAGAAACCCCCGCGGCGGTGGGACCTGGGCTGGGGGGGGGCTTGGGGACGCTCCCCGCGGCCACCCCGGCGGTTGCGGTTTGGAGATGGGGCAGTGGGGGAGTCGCCGCTCTATGGGGGTCCACAGTAACACTCCCCCCTTGCTGGGGCGGGGGGGACCCCTCCCTACACCCCAGTGCCACCAGGCATCCATGCCAGGGCCAGTAGCCGCCGTGGCAGGCAGCCGTTCCGGCAGCGTGGGCTCACAGCCGCTCGGCACACAACCCGACGTGGGGCTCCCGTTAATTATTCTTATTGCTGCGGATATTTTTGGCTCCGGTGCTGCAGACGAGGAGGGGTTGGTTTATTTATTTATTTTACTTATTTATTTATTTAAAAAAAAAAAAAAAAAGATTTTCTTTGCAGCTCGGCGGTTTTGCGGCGGCAACGTGCCTCCGACCCGGCGTCGCCGGTTGCGCCCGGTGGGGTTTCGGGCGCTGTCGGAGGAGGCAGGCGGGCGCGGGGCGACAACGTTCACACCCGCAGGAGATTTAACGACCGTTCGGTTGAGGCTCCATCCATCAGAGCCCGACAAAACCCGCGTTGGATCCAGAAATTCCACAGACGGGGAGATTTTTTCCGGTAATCCCAGACGACCGGGCAGCTCCTGCCGGGATCGGTGCCGCGGGCGCCACGGCCGAGGGTTGCCGGGGTGCCGAAAGGCATGTGGTGGGGGGGATAAACCCCCCCCCATCGCCCACCTGAGCTACCAGCCCCAGCCTCCCCCTGGCCAAAATAAGCCGGGGCTGGTTAGTCACCGGGCCACCGGCTTCGCCGGGCCGGTGAGTCAGCAGCAGCTGAAGCCGCCGCGTTAAAAATATACCCTGAACCTCCCGGCAGGCAAGAGGACGGGGAGGAATTTGGCTCTTTTCCTGGCCACGGTGTGGGTGTCCCCCCCCTCGGGCAACACACGTGTCCCCGGGCCACCATGGGAGCCTCGGGGGCCACCACCGGGCCCCCCACCCTGGCTGCACGTGGCACAGGAGCCCTCCACTGAATTACTCGTTATTATTTTTATTTCTGGAATATCGCAGCTGGCTCCTTCCACCGGCCCACAAGGACGGGGAGCGCCCCCCTGACCCCCCCAAGCCCTGCGAGCCACCCGGGGCCACCCACCCTCCCCACGGGGTAGCCGGCAGCAGGAGGAGGCGAAGGTGAAGCCGAATTGGCCGCGGGATGGCGGGGCCCAGCACCTCGTCCCCGTCCCCGTCCTCACCCGGTGTGACCCCGGGGCCCGACGGCAAAGCCCCCCCCCCAAGAAACCACAGCCCCGGACGGACGGACGGACAGACAACGTCCTTCTCAAGATTAAAAATACCCGAGAAATGAGAAGCTCAGCGACGTCCCCGCCAACCCTCCCCCGTGCCACCGCTCCTCTCCGGCTCGACGCCGCGGGCCGGGCTGCACCGGGGGGGAGCAGGCAGGGAAACTGAGGCACGGCGAGTCCCGCGCAGCTGCCCTCGGCAGCGGGAGGCTCAGCACCATCCTGCCTCTGCCCTCCCCTCCCCGGCAGCGCCGCGGGGCTGCACCGGCACCGGCCGAGCTGCCGCCGTCGTGCCAGGCCGCTTTCCTGGTTGTTTGTTTTTTGGGTATTTTTGTTGTTCCCCCCCCCCCCCCCCAAAGCCTGAACTGCGGACTGCGGCAAGTGCTGCTTTTTTTTTTTTAAAAAAAGGGGGAGAGGATTTTATTTGCCATTCCCCCGCCCCAAGTAATTAGGATTGCAGCACGGGCTGCTGCCGGGCCCATTTGCATAAACAGTTTAGCAACTGCTGGGGCTGCTTTGCATAACGCGCCGCTGCGCCGCGCCCCCTCCTAATTGGGTCGGAACCTCCTAAACCCGGTTAACACCGAAACGGGTCAAGAGGATGGGGGTGTCGGCGCTGGGACCCCCTCTGGTGTCCCCCCTCAAAGCTGGGCAAAGCCACCGGGGTGGAGGATGCGTCGGGGATTGGGGGTGTCGGGGATTTGGTGCTCTCGGGGCGGCATCCGCGTGGCTTCCCCGCCGCGGCCACGTGCCGGCCGCTTCCCGGAGGTGAAAGGCATCAGTGCCTGGCGAACGGGCCCCCCCGCCCCCCCACGTCACACCGGTAAAGCCCGACGGGACCCCACGGATGGTTTGGCGTCGTTAGAGCCGCAAAATAATCTGCACCTTGGGGAAAGCCGGCAGCCCGGCCGACGTAATTAAATCAGGCACCTTGTCAAAATCAGGCTGCTCATTTGCACAACACGAGCGCGACGCGGGAAGGGGGGGGGAAAAGGGGTGGGGTGGGATGGCAGAAACCGCCGAGCTCCGCCGTCCGACGCCGGGAACGCCCCAGCACCGCGCTCTGCCCCCCGCCCCTGCTGACCCCGTCCCCGGGAGGTGACAGAGCTGCGGTGGCCACGGAACGGTCACCCCGCGGGTCACGGCAACCCGCCGGCGCCTGGTATCACCCGGGGGCTTTCCTCAGTGGTTCATGCGGCCTGAAATGGCTCCTCCGTGTTGTGGGAGGAGAGGTGCTGCCAGGGGGGAGCGCTGCGCCCTGGCAAGAGCCGGGGGGGGGGGTGTGCACGATTCCGGAACCGGTCCCCACTGTCGGGATGTTGATCCCGGGAAATGTGGTGGCAGGCGGGGGATGCTCGGGGCGGGGGGGAGTTCAGGGGGTGTTCTGGGATGTTCTGGGATGCTCACGCATGCTCTGGGATGCTCAGGGGGTGTTCTGGGATTCTCGGGAATGCTCGGGGGTGCTCTGGGATGTTCTGGGATGCTCAGGAATGCTCTGGGATGCTCGGGGGGTGTTCTGGGATGTTCCGGGACGCTCAGGAATGCTCTGGGATGCTCGGGGGGTGTTCTGGGATGTTCTGGGATGTTCTGGGACGCTCAGGAATGCTCTGGGATGCGCAGGGCGTGCTCTGAGGTGCCTGGGGGGTGCTCGAAGGGTGTTCTGGGATGCTCAGGGGTGCTCAGGGGGTGCTCGGGGGGGATGCTCTCCTGCTCTTCAGTCTGTGCTCTCCAGCCCTGTTTTTCTCGAAGGCGCCAGCAAGGAGCGAGGCCCGAGACCCGCTGCCAAAGGCTCGTCTCGTTTTTTAACGAGCTCAGGCCAGGGCTGCTTCTCCCAGAGGCCTCCGGCTCCCTGCACCCCTGGGAGAGGCTCGGCAGCACCCAGGGACCACTGCCAGCCCCGTGGCACATGGCAGGCGGCGCCGAGGGGCAGGGATGCAGGCGGGGATGCAGGCGGGGATGCAGGCGGGGATGCAGGAGGGGATGCAGGCGGGGATGCAGGAGGGGATGCAGGAGGGGATGCAGGCGGGGATGCAGGAGGGGATGCAGGAGGGGATGCAGGCGGGGATGCAGGAGGGGATGCAGGAGGGGATGCAGGCGGGGATGCAGGAGGGGATGCAGGCGGGGATGCAGGCGGGGATGCAGGAGGGGATGCAGGCAGGGATGCAGGAGGGGATGCAGGAGGGGATGCAGGCGGGGATGCAGGAGGGGATGCAGGAGGGGATGCAGGAGGGGATGCAGGCGGGGATGCAGGAGGGGATGCAGGAGGGGATGCAGGAGGGGATGCAGGCGGGGATGCAGGCGGGGATGCAGGAGGGGATGCAGGCGGGGATGCAGGAGGGGATGCAGGAGGGGATGCAGGCGGGGATGCAGGCGGGGATGCAGGAGGGGATGCAGGAGGGGATGCAGGCGGGGATGCAGGCGGGGATGCAGGCGGGGAGGCTCTGCCTGCTCCGCAGAGCAGCTCCTGCCCTTTCCCAGCTCGGCACAGAGCCGCGGCCTCCAGGGCTCCTGTGAACTGCTGACACAGCAGCTGGAGCCTCTAATTAAAACCGTAATGATAAAGGAAAAAATGTGGGCTACGAGGTGATCGATATGGGAACAAACCACACCCCCCCCCAGACCCCTGGTCCCAGGTTGGGGGGATTTATATGGAGGTTCTGCCCCACACGTGGGGGGGTTGGGGGGGGCAGGGAGGGCACAACGAGCCTCAGAGCGAGGATTTTGTGACAGATGCCCGGGTGCTGCCCATCGCTTTTCTCTCCATCAGCGAGGGGATAGGGGGGTGCTTCCCCCCCTCAGCTGCCCCCCTCCCCACTCCTCTTGGGGCCCTAAAATTTGGGGGAAAATGGCAACTCCTCACCCCGGAGAAGGGCTGGGGGGAGCCGGGGCGCGCGCGGGAGGGAACCCCCACCCCGGGATGTGTGTCCTGCCCCGGGGGGTGCCGGGTACCGGTGATGGGGAGGCACCAACCCCCCCCCACCCAGCCACCCACCCCAAGCCACCATCAGTCGTTAAACCCCGTAACCACCCACTAATAACGAAGCCCCCCCATGCCCCCGGGTGCTGTAAAGGAATAAATCTACGCCATAAATTGCATAGAACGACTTGGAGAGGTCATGGGGGGGGGGGGGAGGATCACTACCAGCACGAAATAATTCCCCTCCTCAGCCAGCCCCTCCCAGCGCCCCTGGGGAAGTCTCTGCCAAGCTGGAGTGACCCCGGAGTGACACCAGCTCAGCCAACAGCACCCAGCACCCCCCTGGGGGGGTTTTCTGGCGAGGCCAAGCTTTTCACCCGGAGGTTTTTGTGGGTGTCGGTGCTTGGGGCATCCCCGCGTTGGCACTGGGGGTGGCACTGGGGGTGGCACGGGGTGGCATGGAACAGTTTCAAGCTCAGTCCCGCTGCCCAACTGGGGTGAGCGGGGATGGAGGCAGCTGATATTGTGCCCCCCCGGCTTGTGGGGTGCACAGAAACGTGCACCAGCGTCGTGCTTGGGGAGGGGGACACGTCGCCGGCGCATCCGCCCCGTGGCTGGGGACAGGGTGTGAACATGGCACAGGCAGGCGCAGAGCTGGGTGACATCGTGTGTGTGTCCCCCCCCAACCCGGGACACACAGAGGAGCAAAACCCCTCCTCGGAGCTCAGCCCCCGCCAGGTCCGGGGTGTCACCTCCTGGCACTAACCCCCCCCTGTTTGAGTGCATGAGAGAAAAGGGTGAGGGGGCGGGGGGAAGGGGGAATAAAAAAAAAAAAGAAAAAGGCTCCTTTCTGCTCAGCTCTTGGAGGACCGAGGAGTTTAACAGCCTCCTGACCCGGCACGTGCCGGCAGCCGGGATCCCGAGAGAAAACCCTTCAAGGGCTGGAGGGGTTGGAGGATGCGGGCAGAGGAGGAGGAGGAGGAGGATGAGGTCCTGGCCGCTGCGCTCAGGGAGGGCGAGAGCCAAACGCCGGCCCCGCTCTAAAAATACACGCCTGACCCTGTTCTAAAATTGCCGCTCGGCCCCGGCGCTGGCAGGGAAAGCGGCCCCGAGCTGCGGGTCCGGCAGCGGGAACGGCTCCCGCTGCACTGCCCGGCTGGGGCCTCTGCAGTGCTGCGAGGGCTGGGGGGGCTGGCAGCGGCTGGGGGGCAGCGGCGCAAACCCAGCAGCTCCTTCCTACCCCCCCCCAGATCAGCCCTGGCCGAGGGCCACGGTGACGATGGGGGGATGTCCCCATCAGCCGGTTGCCATGGAAACCGAAGGGAATCACCCTCCGGAGACCCCCGCACAGCACGCTGGTACCCCCCTTATGCTGCTTTACCCCAGGAGGGGGCTGCCACCCCCCAGCAGGGGGCTGTCACCGTTTAAAAGTGCCCCCTGCCCCCCCCCCCCATCTGGGGACAACTGGGTGGGCACCGAACCCCAAAACCAAGCTGGGGTGGCGGCACCGCGCGGGGTGGGGGGGTCACCGTGGCAGGAGCCACCCGACATGAGGGTGCCCCTCGCCGGCACCTCGATTGTGGCACCTTAATCCTCCTGGGGGGGATTATTTGATTTATTCAAGGGACCCAATTTCGCCGCCGTCCTGGGGCACTTGGGTGGAATTTGGGGGTTCCCCCAGCCAACGGCCCTGCGGCAGAGGGGTGCAGGCAGAGCCAGCAGAAAGAGCCATTCGCACCCCAAAAACGCCGCCGGTCCCTGGCTGCACCCCGAAACGCAGAGCTGGCAGCGGGGGGGGGGCTCACCCTGCCCTTGCCCAAGCTGTGGCAGCGCCAGTGCCCGATGTCCCTTGGCCACACTGTGGTGGCTCCACGGGATGGATGGTTGAGGGGTGACCCAAACCAGCCCCCCCAGTCCCCCCGGGACCCCAGGCCTGGTGGGGACACACGCACACACAAGCAGCAGCGTGGCGGGGGGGGGTGTCACCAGCCAGGCTTGACCACCCCGGTGCCACCAGCATCACCCTCCTCCTGGGGCCATCTGAGACCGCAGCGGGCAGTGCCGGCGTGGGGGGGGGGGTGTCAAAAAATCCACCACGGCCACTCTGGATGTTTTGGGGGGCCCAGGGGCCAGCCGGAGCGTGCCCCCCTCCCCGCCATCCCTCCATCCCTCGGCGGTTCCTGCCAGCGCCCCGACCCCGCTCGCGGCGAGCCGGCAGCTGCGGCTTTGTTCGAGCCGCGATCGAAATTCCACGTGCATCGAGGCCAGATGGGCCCGAACACTGAGGGGGACGGCGCAGAAAGGAGAAACGCAGCCAGGGAGGCGGCGAAAATGAAGGCGGGGGGGCAGGGGGGGGTAACAACACTCCCCCCACCCCACCCCGTTGTGCCATCCCGGCTGCCCGCGGCGCCCCTTGTGCCACCCCCCGCACCCAGGGGCTGAGGACGATGGTGGTTCCCCCCCGGCCCCCCCAGCCCTGGTGACGGGCAGAGGTGGGCAGGACACCCCCCCCCGCCCCCAAGAGCGGGCAGGAGGCAAGTGAGGGCTGGGGACGTGCCAGGGCCCGGCTGGTGCGGGGGGGGGGATGCGCTGAGGCAGCAGAATGAAGCCCCTGGGACACGGGGCAGCGGTTTGCGGTGAGGGACGGACGTGCCTGAGGCGGCCCCGTGTCCCCGTGTCCTCCTGTCCGTGTGTCCCTACATCCCCCTGTCCCTGTGTGTCCCTGCGTCCCCCTGTCCCTCTGTCCCCACCTCCCTGCGTCCCCCTGTCCCTGCATCCCCACATCCCCTGGCCCTGTGTCCTCATGTCCCCATGACCCCCTGCCCTTGTGTCCCCACATCCCCCTGTCCCCATGTCCCTCTGTCCCCACATCCTCCTGTCCCTGTGTCCTCATGTCCCCGCATCCCCACATACCCCCTGTCCCCATGTCCCTCTGTCCCCATGTCCCCACATGCCCCTGAGCCTACATGCTGTCCCCTGTCCCCATGCCCCTCTGTCCCTGTGTCCCCCTATCCCTGTACCCTCTCATCCCCATATCCCCCTGTCCCTGCGTCCCCGTGTCCCCGTGTCCCCCTGTCCCTGTGCCCACTGACCTGCAGTGTTTCGGGTGGGTGCAGGCTCTTGCTGCTCCCGACCCCCACAGCTGCCTGCACTGCCCGGCACCTGCACCCACACCTGCACCCACACCTGCACCCACACCTGCACCCGCACCCACATCTGCACGTGTGTCCTCACCTGCCCCCCAGCCAGGCCCCCTCCCGGGGTGCCCCCGTCCCCTCCTGGTCTTGGGCAGGAGGAAGAGGAGGAGGAGGAGGTGGCCGGGGGAAACCGGCCACGGTGCAGAGGCTGCAACCCCCCAGCCCCCCCTCGGCCAGGCTCATATGCCCCAGCTCCCTCCTCCTGCCCCAGCTCCCCCAATTCCTGCCTCACCCCCCCCCGTCTGTCCCCAGCTCCCCCAGTTCCTGCCCAGCGCCCCGGGATGGGCCAAGAGGAAGATGTCACCTCTCCACCAGCACTGCAGAGGGTCCCTCCCCCGCGCCAGGAGCCCCCCCTTGCACCGGGATAGAAATGGCAGCACTTAACCCCCCCCAACCCCCCAAAAACGAGGGGCACCCCCCGCTCCATTTCCACACGAGCCGGTGGAGGAACCGGCTGCACCTCGACCAGACGAGGGTCCCCGCGGTCGAGGTTGGGGGGGCTGAACTCCCGCACCCCCCAGCCGCGGTGGAGAGGAGGCGAAGCCAAACGGGGCGACGACGGCAAATTTAAACGGAATTATCGACGCGAGGGTGTAAATACCGGGTGAGAGCCGGGGGAGAGCGAAGTCATCTGCGCATAAATTGCAGAGTTTTATCTCCCCAGTCACTCGGGGAGATGGCTAAAGGCTGCGGAGGGCATTTTTTTTATCCTATATTGAAATTATGAATCACGGCGTAATTACCCAAAATGGATCTCGCGCTCTGGTGACACAGAAGTTTCAATCAGAGAAGTCGCCCGAGTTCGTGAATTTTAATCTCAAAGAGACCTTAATGAGAGCCAAATCCGAAGCGGGGAGGGGGAGGCAGAGACGGGGAGGCAGGTTCACGGTGGATCCGGCCTTGTCCCACCCCCCCGCCCCTGGCACCCGGCTCTGCCGGCAGGATGCGGCCCTGGCGCTTGAATTCTGGCCCAGAATTGCCAGAAAAAGCAGAAATCTGCACCCAAACCTGCCACCCTCGCGAGCCGGGAGCTGCTGCCCGTCCCCCCGCCGGGGTGCTCCTGTGCCTCCGTATTTTTTCCTTCAGAAGATCAAAGGGAAGTCATTTACAGGTTTGGGGCTGAGCTGATAAAGCTGCTCCCCTGCAGGGTCACTGACGGAGCCAGCATTGGCTGCGGCCACGCAAGGTCCTCGGCGTTGGCCACGCGTCTGCTGCGCGTCCCCCTGCACCTGCAGCACCCGCCGGGAATCCACCTCCTGCCCCCCCCCAGCCACCGGGCTGCTGCTCCGCACGCCCCACAGCCCCCCCGGGCACCCACCCTGCGTCTGTCTGTCCTGCGTCCGCCCTGCATCCATCCTGCACCCGCCCCGCAACCAGCACAACATCCACCGTGCTTCTGCTGTGCATCCACCCTGCGCCTGCTGCGCTTCTGCTGTGCGACCGCCACACGTCCACCCTGCGTCTGTCCTCCGTCCATCCTACATCCACCCTGCATCTGCTGCGCTTCTGCCCTGCATCCGCCACACATCTGCCCTGCATCCACCCTGCATCTGCCCTGCATCCGCTGCATCTCTGCTGCGCATCCACTCTGCATCTGCTGCACTTCTGCTGTGCAACTGCCACACATCCACCCCGCATCTGTCCCGCATCCCCTGTGCATCCCCCCTGCATTTGCTGCAATTCTGTTGTGCAACCGCCACACACATCTGCCCTGCAACCACCCTGCAACCAGCACAACATCCACTGTGCTTCTGCTGTGCATCCACCCTGCGCCTGCTGCGCTTCTGCTGTGCGACCGCCACACGTCTGCTGCGCATCCACCCTGCACCCACCCTGCACCCGCTGAGCAGCCACCCTGCACCCGCTGCTGCGCTTCTGCTCTGCTTCTGCTTTGCATCAACCACCACGTCCACTGTGCAGCTCTGATGCACCCACCTTGCGTACTCTGTGCATCTCCTGCGCTTCTGCTGCGCAGCTGCCACACATTGACCCTGCATCCGCTGGGCATCCACCACGGATCTGCTGGGCATCTGCCCTGCATCCACCCTGCATCCGCCCTGCATCTGCCCTGCATCCATCCTGCATCCGCCCTGCATCCACTCTGCATCCACCCTGCATCCGCCCTGCATCCATCCTGCATCTGCCCTGCATCCACCCTGCATCGGCCCTGCATCCGCCCTGCATCTGTCCTGCATCCTGCATCCATCCTGCATCCACCCTGCATCTGCCCTGCATCCATCCTGCATCCACCCTGCATCCACCCTGCATCCGTCCTGCATCTGCCCTGCATCCACCCTGCATCTGCCCTGCATCCACCCTGCATCCGTCCTGCATCCATCCTGCAGGTGCCCTGCATCCACGCTGCATCCATCCTGCATTTGTCCTGCATCCTGCATCCGCCCTGCATCCATCCTGCATCCGTCCTGCATCCATCCTGCATCCGCCCTGCATCCATCCTGCAGGTGCCCTGCATCCACCCTGCATCCATCCTGCATCTGCCCTGCATCCATCCTGCAGGTAACCTGCATCCACCCTGCATCCGTCCTGCATCCATCCTGCAGGTGCCCTGCATCCACGCTGCATCCATCCTGCATTTGTCCTGCATCCTGCATCCGCCCTGCATCCACCCTGCATCCGTCCTGCATCCATCTTGCATCCACCCTGCATCCACCCCGCACCCCTCTGCATCCCTCCTGCACCCCCTGCACCCCTACGATGCACCCCCCCTGCATACTCTGCATCTACAACGCATCCCCCCTGCATCCCATCACCTCGTGCACCCGCTGCCCTTCTGCTGTGCACCCCCCCTGCACCCCCCCACCGGCAGCAACGCAAACCCCTGCAGAGGGCTCAGCCCTGCTCCAACCCCCCCACCTTGCCCCCCCATCCGCTTGGAGAAGCCCCCAGACGCCCCGTTTGCACCCCGACACGGCGACGCAGCGTGGAGACACCGTGGGGGGACACACGCCGCGGGGACACGCCGCGGGGACACGCAGGGTGGCACGGGGGGGCTTTGCCTCACCAGCGCTGCCGCGCCGGCGCCCGCAGCCCGTTGCCAGCACCCTCCGGCTCTGAACAGCCCTCGCCCCAGTGGCTGCTTCGGGGGGCTGGGGGGTGCCCCATTCCCCCCCCCCCCCGTCCTGCCGCCGCTGCGCTTCGCTGCACGCGCCGGGGTCACCGCGTCCGCAGCCCGGCCCGGCTCCCAGCGAGGGGGGGGGGTTTGGGGGTCAGAGATGGGTCCCCAGTGCCCCCCAGTTCTCCCCAGTGTGGGGGGGGTGGTGCGGAGGAATGCGGGGGCAGGGCCACGCCGGCCAAGCGCAGCGCCCCGGAGCCACAGCCACGGCCTGCGCAGAGGCTGTGGTCCGATACTGACAGCCACCAGAACTAACAAAGTGAGGGGAAATAAAATAAAATAGAAATAAATAAAATGAAGCAAGCTAAAGAAAAAAAATGAAGATTAAAAAAAGTAAAATAAAATGAAATAAAAGTAATGAAAACGAAGTAAAAGAAAGTAAAATAAAAATGAAATTAAAAAGTAAAATAAAATAAAAAGGAATAAAATGAAACAAACTGAAGTAAACTAAAATGAAGTAAGCTAAAAAAGTAAAATAAAGTGAAATAATAAAATAAATAAATAAAATAAAGTATAATAAGGTAAAATTTTAAAAGTAAAATGAAATAAAAATAAATAAATAAAATAAAGTATAATAAGGTAAAATTTAAAAAGTAAAATAAAATAAAAATAAAATAAATAAAGTGTAATAAAATAAGGTAAAATTTAAAAAGTAAAATAAAATAAAAATAAAGGAATAAAATGAAGTAAACTAAAATGAAGTAAACTAAAAAAGTAAAATAAAGTGAAATAATAAAAGAAATAAATAAAATAAAGTATAATAAGGTAAAATTTTAAAAGTAAAATGAAATAAAAATAAATAAATAAAATAAAGTATAATAAGGTAAAATTTAAAAAGTAAAATAAAATAAAAATAAAATAAATAAAGTGTAATAAAATAAGGTAAAATTTTAAAAGTAAAATAAAATAAAAATAAAGGAATAAAACGAAGCAAACTAAAATGAAGTAAACCAAAAAAGTAAAATAAAGTGATATAATAAAAGAAATAAATAAAATAAAGTATAATAAAATAAGGTAAAATTTACAAAGTAAAATGAAATAAAAATAAATAAATAAAATAAAGTATAGTAAGGCAAAATTTAAAAAGTAAAATAAAATAAAAATAAAGGAATAAAACAAAGCAAACGAAAATGAAGTAAACTAAAAACGTAAAATAAAGCGAAATAATAAAATAAAGAAATAAAATAAAGTATAATAAGGTAAAATTTAAAAAGTCAAACGAAATAAAAATAAAGTATAATAAAATAAGGTAAAATTTTAAAAGTCAAATAAAATAAAAATTAAAAAGTCCAATAAAATAAAAATTAAAAAGTCCAATAAAAGAAAGTAAATAAGACAGAATTAAAAAAGCAAAGCAGCAGAAGGGAGTGAAGCAGCAGGGGAGCGGAGCAGACCCGAGGCCCGGGCGAGGCGGGCGCCGGCCGCAAGCGCCCCTCGACGCTCCCGGTGTGGCCCGGCCGGTCCCGCGGGTGCCCCCGGAGCCCAGCGCGGCGCGGGGGGGTTCAGGTGCCGTCGGGCGGCCCCGCGGTGTCCCCGCAGCGGCGGAGCGCTGCCGGAGCGCGGGCCGGGGCGGCTCCTACCTCCCGCTGCAGCACCAGCTCCTTGGTGAAGTGCGCGGCCTCCTCGCTGAAGGGTTCCCCCTCCTGCACCAGCCCCGGCAGGTTCCGCGCCCCCCGCGGACACTCGATGCCTGGCGGGAGGAAGAGGAGGGAGAGGAGGGTGAGGCGCTCGGCCGGGGCCGGCACCTGGCGGGAAGGGTCTGGGGACAAAAGGGGCCACCGGAGAGTTGGTGGGATGGGGCCGGCTCCTGGGAGAGACCAGGGCGGCCCTGGGGCCAGCGGGGGTGGGGACACGGGGACAAGGGACGAGCCAAGGGGGTTGGGGACACGGGGTGAGCCAGGGGGACAAGTAAGGGATGAGCCAAGGGGGTTGGGGACACGGGGTGAGCCAGGGGGACACGGGGACAAGTAAGGGACGAGCCAAGGGGGTTGGGGACACGGGGTGAGCCAGGGGGACAAGTAAGGGATGAGCCAAGGGGGTTGGGGACACGGGGTGAGCCAGGGGGACACAGGGACAAGTAAGGGACGAGCCAAGGGGGTTGGGGACACGGGGTGAGCCAGGGGGACATGGGGACAAGTAAGGGACGAGCCAAGGGGGTTGGGGACACGGGGTGAGCCAGGGGGACATGGGGACAAGTAAGGGACAAGCCAAGGGGGTTGAGGACACGGGGTGAGCCAGGGGGACATGGGGACAAGTAAGGGACAAGCCAAGGGGGTTGGGGACACGGGGTGAGCCAGGGGGACACGGGGACAAGTAAGGGACGAGCCAAGGGGGTTGGGGACACGGGGTGAGCCAGGGGGACACGGGGACAAGTAAGGGACGAGCCAAGGGGGTTGGGGACACGGGGTGAGCCAGGGGGACACGGGGACAAGTAAGGGACGAGCCAAGGGGGTTGGGGACACGGGGTGAGCCAGGGGGACACGGGGACAAGTAAGGGACGAGCCAAGGGGGTTGGGGACACGGGGTGAGCCAGGGGGACACGGGGACAAGTAAGGGACGAGCCAAGGGGGCTGGGGACACGGGGACAAGCAGGGGAAGAGCCAGCAGGGTTGGGGACATGAGGACGAGCAGGGGATGAACCAGAGGAGTTGGGGACATGGGGACAAGTAAGGGAAGAGCCAGCGGAACTGAGGACGAGCTTGGGACGAGCCAGCGGGACTGGGGACGTGGAGCCCCAGCCTCCCCCCCCAGCCCTCATTAAAAATTAACATCCTTAAAATTAAAAATTAAAATCCTTAAAATTAAAAATTAAAACACTTAAAAAAAAAAAAAGCTGGACACCCCCCCAGCCCCGACTCAGTGTCCCCCTGGTGACCACCCCGGGGTCCCCTTTGGTGACATTGCTGCCAGCACCCGCCCTGGCCCCCGCTATTAAACCGGGATTTCCTGCATTATTGATTCCATTTCCGTACAATTCGTTATCCGTGAAGTGCGGGGGATTGCACTTAGCGTCTGCCTGATGAAACGCCCCCCGCTCCCGCCGGGAACACCCAGGGTCACCCCGGGAGAGCTTTGGGTGATGTCCCCACGTCCCGTCCCCCCCCCAACCCCTCCGTGCTGGGGGATCGGGGCAGCGTCGTCCCCCCCCCGCGCAGGGGCGGGGGATGAGAAGCACCCGGCGAAATCAAGGGCAATTAAATGGTTAAATGATGATTTAGCTCAAGGGTGCAGGGGCTGGGGGGGGTCTCCAGCCCTGCTGCTGGGTCCAGTAGGTCCGGGGGGGGGTCCCCAGCGCTGCTGTGGGGGTCAGTGGGTGTCCAGGGGGGTCCCCAGCCCTGCTGTGGGGGTCGGTGGGTGTCCCTGGGGGTCCCCAGCCCTTCTAAGGGGGGTTCCCAGCCCTGCTGTGGGGGTCAGTGGGTGTCCAGGGGGTCCCCAGCCCTGCTGTGGGGGTCCGGGGGGGGGTCTCCAACCCTGCTGTGGCGGCCAGGGGGGTCCCCGCCTGCCCACAGGCCCTGCAGCACCAGCAGGGTGGGGGGTTACCCCACCCCAGAGCACCCGGAGAAGGAGCCTGGGGCACTGGGAAGCTGCCCCAGTGCCCCCCCCCCCCCCCCCCCCCGCACCCCAATTCTGCTCCCTGACTGGGGGGGCAGGAGCCAGGCTGCAATTCAGGTGGACACGTCCCTGTCCCCAACCCTGTCCCCATCCCCATTACACCCCTGTCCCCATTTTCACCCCCATCCCCACCCCTGTCCTCCCCCCTCACCCCCCCCCGCCGTTGCCATCCAGCACCCACAGACCCGGTGCCGGTGTCAGCCAAAAGCCCCTTTTTCCCCTCTTTTCCGCCGCCTCCCCCACGCTGTCTCCGAGGGAAGCGAAACCCCCCCCCGGGAATCGGGCAGGAATTTCTGTGCCCCAACAGTGCAGGCAGCTGCCAGCCCCCAGCCCTGCCTGCGTCCCCCCTGCGTGACAGGGACCCCCTGTCCCTGCCTGCGCCCCCCTCGGTGGCACTGACATCCTCCAGGCCCCCCAAAACGGGGCAGGAAAGGAAGATTTCTGGAAATACGGTGAAACGTGGGGCGGGGAGAGCGAGCAGCCCAGGGGGGGTTTGTGGCGGAGCTGGAAAGCGGCAGCGCGGTGACGAGCTGCGGGCACGGGCGAAGGCGCTGCCAGGGGCTCCGGCAAGGAGCAGCCTCCAGCGCCGCTGGGAGCGGGATGAGGAGCCGGAGCTGCCAGGAGCGTGGCCTTCCTCCTCCTCCTCCTCCTCCTCCTCCGCGGAGCGAGCAGGAGCTGGGGGAAGGGAGGCACTGTGCATCACGGTGGCGATTTTTTTCTAAAGAAAATCTTGAAGAAATAGCTGAGGAAGCGTCCGGGGCTTTAAGTAAAATAATGAAAAAAAAGCAAAGCGCAGCTTTTGGCCAGGGCGGTGAAGGGCCGTCGGCCTCGCAGGACGCCGGCACGACCCACTGCCGCCCCGGACAGACGCGCAGCGGCTCCCGGCTCAGATCCTCCCTCTGCCTCCGACGCCTCCTAAACCCACGCGAGCGAAAGCTGCTTTCGGAAAAGGATAAACCTGAAAAGGATGGGACGAGCGTCCTCGGCCCCACCGAGGGGAGGGGGCTGCTTGGCGCTCGCTGGGTGCTAAGCGAACCCGGAAAAAGTTACCCAGCGCTTTAAAAAAAAAAGAACACAAAACCCCATAAAACTAAACCCGAAACAGCTGCTCGGCTGCTCTTCCCGGGAAGCCGTAACTATTAACGTGCGCAGAGGGATGTGGTTTAAAATGCTGCAGCGTGCGCCTGCCGCCGCTCCCCCCCCAGGGCCCTCCGAAGAACTCGGCTACAAATCGCTTCTGCCAAAGGCGTCTGCCGAGCGGGCAGGCGCGGGGCCGGCGGGGATGGGGGAGACGGCGGCCGGGGCTGCGGGGGGGTGCTCCCACCCTGGCCCCCGTCCTGCAGGGATGGAGGTTGACGGCCGGGGATGAGCATCCCGCAGCATCCTGGGGCATCTCACAGCATTCCAGGGTATCCCGGGGTATCCTGCAGCATCCCTGAGTATCCCACAGCATCCTGGGGTGTCCTGCAGCACCCCAGGGTATCCCATAGCATCCCAGGGTATCTCATAGCATCCCAGGGTATCTCATAGCACCCCAGGGTATCCCATAGCATCCCAGGGTATCTCATAGCATCCCAGGGCATCCTGCTGCATCCCTGGGTATCCCACAGCATCCTGGGGTGTCCCGCAGCACCCCAGGGTATCCCATAGCATCCCAGGGCATCCTGCTGCATCCCTGGGCATCCTGCTGCATCCCTGGCTATCCCACAGCATCCCTGGGTATCCCACAGCATCCTGGGGTTTCCTGCAGCATCCCAGGGGTATCCCACAGCATCCCAGGGCATCCTGCTGCATCCCTGGGTATCCCACAGCATCCTGGGGTTTCCTGCAGCATCCCAGGGGTATCCCACAGCATCCCAGGGCATCCTGCTGCATCCCTGGGTATCCCACAGCATCCTGGGGTATCCTGCAGCAACCCCGGGGCATTCCATGGCATCCCACAGCATCCTGTGGAATTCCACAACATTCCAAAGCATCCTGCTGCATCCCTGAGTATCCCACAGGATCCCAGAGCTTCCTGCAGCAACCCTGGGACATCCCAGGGAATCCTGCAGCACCCCAGAGTGTCCTGCAGCATCCTCGGGTACCCCACAGCATCCCAGGGTATCCCACACCTGGCATCACCCGCCTCTCCCCTCTCTCTGGGAGCTCATAAAAAAACTCTCCCAGATGTCTCCAAGGAAAATCTCTTGGATTTACCTCGGTGTCCCCATCCCCCCTGGAGCGGGGGTTTTTCCAGCCCTGATTTTGGGGCTCAAACCAGCGTTTTTTCCCCCCCTTGCTGTGCCATAACCGTGATGGGTGCAGGGGGGCAGGGACGGCACCGCGCAAGGTTCACCGGTCCGGGAGCGCCTGCGCCGAATGTCGGGGATTGATCACTGGGGGGGGATTTATGGATTTGAGGAAAAACAGAGGTGAGCCGCCGGGAAGAGAGGAGCCACGCAGCGGCGGCAGCCGCCGGAACGAAGCCACCTGATACCTGCGGGCAGCACCGGGGCGGCCGGGAACGCCGAGGGTCCCGCCAGATCCCGGCGGCTGCGCCGCGGCCGGCAGCGGGCAAACGCTTTGGGCCAGATCCTGCCGCTGCAACCATGGGGGTCCCTCCTGGGCAGGAGGAGGCTGCCGGCCGCTGGGGGAGCCGAGCCGGGGATGCCGGGGATGCCGGGGGCTGGCAGTGATGCAATGAGGCTGGGGGTAATGCAGAGGGTTGATGGTGACACCAGGAGGCTGGTGGTGTTGCCAGGGGTTGGTGGTGATGCTGGGATTTGGGTGATGCCAGGGGTCTGGCAGTGATGCCAGGGGGGGCTGGCGGTGTTGCCAGGGGGGCTGGCAGTGATGCCGGGGGGGCTGGCAGTGATGCCGGGGGCTGGCGGTGATGCCAGGGGGGCTGGCGGTGATGCTGGGGGGCTGGCGGTGATGCCGGGGGGGCTGGCAGTGATGCCGGGGGCTGGCGGTGATGCCGGGGGGGCTGGCAGTGATGCCGGGGGCTGGCGGTGATGCCGGGGGGGCTGGCGGTGATGCCGGGGGACTGGCGGTGATGCCAGGGGGGCTGGCAGTGATGCTGGGGGGCTGGCGGTGATGCCAGGGGGGCTGGCGGTGATGCTGGGGGGCTGGCGGTGATGCCGGGGGGGCTGGCAGTGATGCCGGGGGCTGGCGGTGATGCCGGGGGGGCTGGCAGTGATGCCGGGGGACTGGCGGTGATGCCGGGGGGGCTGGTGGTGATGCTGGGGGGCTGGCGGTGATGCCAGGGGGGCTGGCAGTGATGCCAGGGGGCTGGCGGTGATGCCGGGGGGGCTGGCAGTGATGCCGGGGGCTGATGGTGATGCCGGGGGGACTGGCAGTGATGCCAGGAGCTGGTGGTGATGCCGGGGGTCTGGCGGTGATGCCGGGGGGGCTGGCGGTGATGCCAGGGGGCTGGCGGTGATGCCGGGGGCGCTGGCAGTGATGCCGGGGGCTGATGGTGATGCCGGGGGGACTGGCAGTGATGCCAGGAGCTGGTGGTGATGCCGGGGGTCTGGCGGTGATGCCGGGGGGGCTGGCGGTGATGCCAGGGGGCTGACGGTGATGCTGGGGGGCTGGCGGTGATGCCGGGGGGCTGGCAGTGATGCCGGGGGCTGGCGGTGATGCCGGGGGGCTGCCGCTGCCTCTCCCCAGTGCTGGCAGGCGCGCGGCCGGCCTCCGAGTCGTGATGGCAACTTGGCTGCTGCCGCAGAGCCCGTGTGGGAGCGCGGCGTATTTTTAACGCTAGTCCCTACCAAAATAGAGGCTGCCGGGAACAGGGAAACAGACGGCAGCGGGGAGGCGGGAGGTGGCCGGGCGCTGCCGAACCGGGCTGGCTCCTGCTAACGCAGCCCGGAGTTGGGGGGGCTGCCCGGGGACCCCCTGCCCGGGGACCGCAGATTTTTGGGTCACTGTGTCCCGATGCTGCTGTGAGCAGCCGGGGTGAAAAACTGTGGGAAACCAACAAAAAAATCAAGTTAAAAATATATCCGTTCCCAAAAGTTGAGGTACTGTAAGAAAACTCTGGCTGGGAAGGGCTTTGGGGGGGGTCTCTGATCCAACACGGGGTGTGCTGGAGTGGGGGGGCACGACCTGGAGCGGGCACAACCTCGGGGGGCTGCCGCTACACCCTGCAACTCACGCAGAAACCTCCATTTCCCATTTTTTTCCCCAAAAAAAGCAGATACATGCCCCGACATGGCGCTTTGGGGCTGTTCGGCTGGGGGTCACGGCCCCCCTCACCCCCACCCCACCGGGGCCAGATCCCGGTAACGGTGCCGCCGGCCCCCGCACCGAGAAGGCGTCAGGCTGCAGAGTCTCGCTAGGAAAGCGAAACCCGGGATTAAATTAGCGCCTATTTGCATACATTTATAGCCCTCCAACGTATATATTTTAGCTGAGAAGCCGGGTTGAGGCTCCCCTGAGAGCATCCCTGAAGTCACAGTTACAAGGGACCCGTCTTTATGATGCTCATTTGCATTTGATATATATATATTTAAAAAAAAAAAAAAGCAAAGCATTGATAAAATGCAGCTATTTCTCATATTTCTGGCTCGAAGCGATGGGTGATGACACCGCGCGGAGCGGGCGAGCACCGTGGTGCTGCTCCGCTTGGGAGCCCCGAGAGAGGCTCCCGGGAATGACAGCGGTTGGAAAATCAATTTAAAAAAAAAAAAGTAGGAAAAATAAAAAAAGAACATGAGAGTGTCCGAGTCTGAGTGAGAATCTGAGTCGCTGGCACCGGCCACCGCAGCTCCCCGTGCCACCCGCCTTATTTTATACGACGCAAATTACTTTGGTGATTAATTAATTAACCAAGGAGAAACCCCTCCCCGCCATGGGGTGCAGCACGGGAGCCCCCACCCCGGGATGTCCCTGTCGGCCCCCCAAAACCAAGTGAGTCCGGGGGGACGCGCTGGGGAGGATGAAGCGCATCGGAGGGGAGAGACAGTGTGACCCCCCACATTGGGACACCCCCTGCCCAGGGACCCCCCTGCTTCGTCAGGGTCCTGCACCGGCGCTCGCAGTGGGTGCCCTGGGGTGGGCATTGAGCCGGGTAGGGAGGGGGCTGAGCGTGGGATGCGGGTGCTGTATTGGAGCTGGGGGGAGCCAAGAGGGCACCCCGAAATCCAGCTGGTGGGGGTGAGCGGAGGTTGGGAGGAGGGCTGGAGGCTGCGGGGATGCTCCGGCAAAACCGTGGGGGGTGATGACCATGGAGCAGGGACCCCCATGGAGGAGGGACCCCCATGGAGGAGGACCACAGAGCTGGGACCTCCACAGAGCAGGGCCATGGAGAAGGGACCCCCACGAGGAGGGACCCCCATGGAGCAAGGACCCCCACAAAGCAGGGATCCCCATGGGCCAGGGACCCCCATGGAGAAGGACCATGGAGCAGGGACCCCATGGAGGAGACACCCCCACAGAGCTGACACCCCCACAGGCAGGACCACAGAGCAGGGACGCCCACAAGGAGGGAACCCCATAGAGGAGGGACCCCCACAGAGGAGGACCAAGGAGCAGGGACCCCCACAAAGCTGGGACCCCCCTGGAACTGGGACCCCCACAGAGAGGGACCACAGAGCAGAGACCCCATGGACTAGGGACCCCCACGAAGCCAGAACCCCCACGGAGCTGGGCCCCCCATGAGGAGGGACTCCCATGTTGGAGGACCACAGAGCTGGGACCCCCACAGAGAAGGACCATGGACCCCCACAGAACAGAGACCCCCACGGACCAGGCACCCCCAGGGACCCCCACAGAGCAGGACCAGGGAGCGGGGCTCACCCAGACACAGGCTCCGCTGTCACGGGCCTGGGGCTCCCCCCGGGATGCCAACATTTGGAGGTGGGGGCCACCCCACTCCCCTGTGAGCTCAGCTTGGCGCATGCGGGGTCCCCCCCAGCAGGACCCCCCCTTTTCTCCCCTCCCCTCTCCTCTCGCCACCATTTCACCCTCTTGGCGCCGCCAGCAGCTCCCCACAGCGACTCCCCCCCCAAATAAAACAAAGTCTGGGGACTCCCAGAGCCCCCCCAGGCACCTGCCCTTTCATTAGCTGTTTCACTAAATAATTGATTAGGGCTCATTAGAGGCAGAGCTGCTTATTAACCGACTTTGCCTGACTCAGGGTAGAAGTTTAATTTCCCCGTGCTGGGAGCTGCACCAGCCCCCCCATCCCGGTGACAGGCACCGGCAGCTCCCCCGCAGCGTTTCAGAGCCCCGGGGGGGCCAGGATGGGGGTGGCACCCCCAAATCTCCCATCGGTGCCACCCACCGTGTGCCAGGGCAGCCAGGAAAGGTGCCAGCAGGGGCTGGGAAATTATACAAATTACTGGCCCCCTCCTGGGCTCAGGGTCACCCCAAAACCTCCATCCCCGTGTCACAGGGGAAGGGGCCACCCCAATTCTGCCGGCTGGGGCTGCACCCCCAGGATGCTTTAGGATTTGCCACCGGCTGGAGAAACTGGGGGTGAATCACCCCAAGTGCCAGGTGAGGAGGGGAGGGGCGACGCAGCGAGCTCGGTGGCATCGGCGGCGCCGGCGCTGCCGTCGGGATTGGGGGGGAACCCGGCCAAATCCCAGGAACACCCGCGCTGGCAGATGTGCGGGGTCTGCAGCGGGGGAAGACAGAAGGGGCGCGTCATCTTCCCTGCTAATTGGCATGTTACCTGCCTTTTTAGCCTGTAATTAATGTCTACAGCTTGATTAGCGAGCCCCGGCTGGGGAAGGTCTCCCTGGAGAAGAGCAGGGGCAGAGCAGGAGCCGCTGCGGCCTCCCCCCGCGCTACGGGGCCGGGAAGGGAGCGGGACACTTCGCTCTGACACCCAAGAAGCGTCTCCAGCAGCACCATTAGCCCGGCTCAGCACGCCACGGCTCTGGGATGTGCAAATCAGGATGGGCCTGTGCAAAGTGGGATGGTCCTGGGTGATGCAGGATGGTCCTGAGCAGCTCAGGGTGCTCCTGTGCATCACGGGATCACCCTGAGCGATGCAGGATGGTCCTGAGCAACGCAGGATGCTCCTCGGTGATGCAGGACAAGCCTTTACAATGCAGGATGGTCCTGTGCAACATGGGGTAACCCTGAGCGATGCAGGATGGTCCTGTGCAACATGGGGTAACCCTGAGTGATGCAGGATGGTCCTGTGCAACATGGGGTAACCCTGAGCGATGCAGGATGGTCCTGTGCAACATGGGGTAACGCTGAGCGATGCAGGATGGTCCTGTGCAACATGGGGTAACCCTGAGCGATGCAGGATGGTCCTGTGCAACATGGGGTAACCCTGAGCGATGCAGGATGGTCCTGTGCAACATGGGGTAACCCTGAGCGATGCAGGATGGTCCTGTGCAATGCAGGATGGTCCTGAGCAGCTCAGGGTGCTCCTGTACAACTTGGGATGACCCTGAGCGACACAGGATGGTCCTGGGTGACGCAGGATGGTCCTGGGCGAAGCTGGTGCCGAGGGGTGCAGCCGCATTCCCGAGGGGCTGCAGCTGCCCACAGGCACCCCCCTGCTCCCCAAAATCTTCCCCCCCACCCCAGCACGGCGCCGCGGTGCCCACCCGTCACTTCCAACAGCATGGAGCCGCTGAGGGAGGCGGCCGGGGGGGGGTGTCACTCAGGCCATGGGTGCCCCCAGCACCCATCCGGGCACCCTCGGCCGCAGCGGGTCCCCCCCATCGCCCCCCCGAGGCTGGCGGGGCTGAGGGGTTGGTGCGGGGGGAGTATTCACAACTTTTGGGGAGCAAAATCCGTCCCTGGGAGCAGGCGACAGCCCGGCGGTCTCCACAGCAACGGGGATTTAATATAAAATATCACCGGCAGCGTGCGCGCCCCCCCCAGAGCCCCCCCGGAGCTCCCCCCAGAGCCATCCATTGCCAGGCCTCCCCGCCCCCTCCCCTTTCATTTAAAAATTATAAAAATAGTTGGAAAGGCCGAGCTGGGAACACCGAGGGACGGGGGGGGTTAACCGGGGGACTCATGGGTGCCGGTGCCCTGGGGGTCCCGTGGGATCCGGGGTGTCCGTCCCCCACCTGAGCGTCTCCTGCTGGTGAGGAAGAGGATGGGGAGCGGCGATCGCCCCGGAACGGGCCGCTCAAACACGGGGAGCAGAGCGAATCCCAGCGGCAGGGGCAACGCGGCGCTCGAAATCCTGGGGGGGCCTGAAATCATGGGGGGCCCGTCCCTGAGTGTGTCAGCGGGACAACGCGGGGCCTGAAATCACGGGGGGCCCCGAAATCCTGGGGGGAGCACCCCCGAGCGCGCCGGAGGGAAAACACAGCACCCGAAATGCTGGGGGGCCCCAAAACGCCGGGGAGGGGGGGGGCCGCCGCGGGTCGGTGCCCCCCACCAGCTGCGGCAGGATTCCCGCGCGGGGAGGGCGGCCGGAGGCAGCGGGAGCCCTTTTAAAAGAGAAATATTGAAATCTACACCTAAATTCCTCCTCCCCGAGCACGTGGGAGTTTTATCGCTTCTTAAAATTTTACCGTCTCCGTCGCAGGCAAGGGGGAGTCTCGCTTCCCCGTCTTTTGCAGCTGACTTTAAGAATGGTTAATTATAAATAAGACTCGGTGACTATTTATAGGCGCGGGCGCGCGCAGGACGGGGCGGGGACGCGCCTCCCGCACGCAGGAGCGGGGCTGGGGACGATCCTGCTCCGGCCACGGCGGGTCCCCAGGCCCCGGCACCGCTCCGGCGCTGGTGGGGGGGGGTGTTGGTGACTGGGAGGTGATGGTGACGGTCACTGGTGGGACTGGGGGGTCCCTGGATGGGCTTGGCTGCGTCCTGCGGAGATGGGGGGGGGCGGGTCGGGGATTTGTGTCTTTGGGGTGCGAGGGGAAAGGGCTGCGGGTGATGATGGAGGGGGGGGGCCGTGGCAAAGCCCTCAGCGCTGTGGTGGCCTCGGGGGGTGGCAAAGGGCAGGTCTGGGGCGAGCGGGTGAATAAAGCGACGGATAACGGGTCCCCGAGTCCATCCTGGCCCCCCCCGCTCCCCCCCCTCAGATAAATATTCCATCGGTGGGAGCGGGAAGAGCTGCTGCTTACAGCAACCTCGGTGGTTTTATCCCCATCTAAGATCTATTTATATGCTTATTGAATTTTTCATAACCAAGTTGTGAACGATCCGTGTTCAGGGTCATCCTTTATACACGGTTATCGCCATAGAAACGGGAGCCGGGGACGAGCCGCCCCCCCCCCGTCCTCTCCCATGGAGGGATCCGGCTCCACCAGGCGCCGCTCGCCCGGGAAGGGGCTTCCCCGTGCCGGGGGGGGACACCCCGGAGCCACTCACCCACCTGGGAGGTGGCACCTCCAAACCCCCGGGGATGGTGACGCTCCGCGGCGAAGCTTTGGCACAAATCCGCACCGCAACAGGCGTCGGTTTAGTTGCGAGGTGGGGCGGGGGGGGGAAATTCTGCTATTTTTGTAGGACCTACCAAAACCACCACGCGCCTCCGCCGGCTCGCGCTCGGCCCCGTCCTCGTGCATCCCCATCCCACTGCCTTCCTCCCCCATCTCTGCCATGCTCTTGGGGTTCACTGCCCGGCTCCCCAGTTCTGGGGGGACAACAGCACCCTTCCCAGCCCCCCAACCCCCATCACCCCCCAGCCCGCCCTGCCTGCGGGGGGGCGCCCTGCCTGCCCTGCCTGCACCCACAGTGGGGAAGAGAGGGCGAGCAGCCACACCACGGGGCATCAAAACCTTGCGGGAGGCACATGGCGGGGCACAGCGGGGTTGAGGGGGTGGGCAGACCCCCCCTCCAGCACCCGAACCCTCCGACCATCTCCAATTAGTACTCCCCAGCCTAATTAACCCCCAAGGTTCGGCAGCATCAGCAATAACGTCACCTGTGGCAGGGAGGGAGGATTGTGTAGACAAGGGGGGGGCGAGGACCAGCCCCCCAGGGGCCGGGGGCTCACCTGCGAGGAGGAAGGTGATGAGGCAGGTTTCCTTTGGCATGAAGAGCTTGAGGCGGGACCCGCTGAAGACGTACTCCACCACGGCCTCGGAGCGGCCGGCGCGCTGCAGGAAGGGCAGGAACTGCTTCGCCTTCTGCGTGTCCTGAGAAAAGGGGGAAAAAACAGGGTGTGTGGGGGGGTGTCAGCGTCGGGGGGGCGGGTCCCATCGATATGCGGGGACCCGCTGGCACCCCGATGTCCTGCGGGGTGTGGGATGTGGGCAGGGAGCCCGCTTCTCCCAGTTTGGGGGGGACTGTGCACCCCCAAACCTGCACCCCCAGCCCTGGGGATGGAGCAGGCAGGAGCAGGCAGGAGCAGGCAGGAGCAGGCAGGCCACCTCCTGCCCCATCCCTCCCGTCCCCAGCGGAGCAGCCCTTCCCAGGGAAACCCCCCTGCGCGCCGCCCGCTCCCTTCCCAGCCACGAGCCTGTAAATTCATGCACGTTCGTTAATGAAAACTCAAGGAGCTGCCGAGCGGCTCGGGGGCCCCCGGGTGCCTCCCTGGGTACCTAGCCAGCGTCACCGCCGGCATCCCCGGTGTCCCTGCGAGGGCCTGGTGTGACACCCACATGCCCACAGCCCCGCCGCCGTCGCCTGAACGGGGTGACACACACACCCCCCCGAGCCCACCGGCACCGCGGCCGGCACCTCCGCGTGTCCCAGAGGCAAGAGGCTCCGTGCTGCAAGCGCCCGATTTATTTACCCGAGGAAAAAAAAAAAGGGGGGGGGAGCGCATTTCCTGAAGTAAAAGGCAGCCAGGTGGCTTTTTACCTCACTCTGGCCTTAATTTAGAAAAATGAGCTGTGGAGGAGAGAAGGGAACGTGCCCCGGCCTCACGGTGGGACCTGGAGCTGCCGCGCAAGGGTGGAGGCAGCAGCCGGGCCGCGGCCCGAGCAGGGTTTAATAACTTTTATTAAGCTTAACGCAGCGCGGCGGCGCTGGAAAGGCACCGGCGGGGCGAGGGAAGGGGCTGGAAATCTCCGGAGCAGAGGCCGGGAGGGGCACGGCGCTGGCATCGGCTGGCGGGGGAGCTGGAGCCGCTCCTAGAATATGGCAGCGGAGGAAGAGGCGAAGCCCGGTGCCCCTCTGGGGACGGGGGAAGCTGCGGCAGGAACCGCGTGGCCCTGCCTACAGCTCTGCCCGCAGCTCTGCCCGCAGCTCTGCCCGCGGCTCTGCCCGCGGCTCTGCCTGCAGATCCGGTGGGGATCGGTGCTGGTGGCACAAGGGCGAAGGGGATGGAGGTGGCACGTGTCCCCATGTCATCCACTCGCTCCTGCGTGCATGACCCGGAGTGGGCGCAAGGTCTTGGTGGTGCCCGAGTGCCAGAGGTGCCACCCCCCAGCTCCAGCACCGGGAAAGGCACCGGGAAAGGCACCGCCCCGGCAGGTCCCCCCCAGCCACACACCTACACCGCAGCCCCCTTCGCTGGGGGTGCCTACCCGCAAAGGGGTCCCAGGGAAAGCCACCCCCCAGCACCCCAGCTGGAAAAGCCCCCCCCATCCACCCCCTGAAATCCCGCCGCGCCGCCGCGCTCGCTCGGTGCCACGTGCGCGCGGCGCGCGGAACCCGCCCGGGGAGGGTTTTGGAGCAGATGTGCAGTCAAGAAGTTAATACAACACATGTAAGTGCAATCTGCACGCAAAGAAAAACCACATTACCCGACGTTAACCACTTAGGTCTAACATATGCAAATCTAAAATGGGAGCCGCTAATGAAGGCTACTAATTAGCGGTAATCACTAGACAGTCACGATTTGATTAGCTTCAAGGGAAAAAAAACCCAAAAAGAGCTTCAAGAAAAAAAAAAAAAAAAAAAAAAAAAAGACCCCACCGTGGGGTGGGCTTCTCTGCTCCGGCCCAAAAGTGGGTGATTGGGGAACCCCCCCCAGCTCCCCGGCTGCTCTGGGCGGGTGGTGGAGGCAGCGAGGAAGAGCCGGGCACGGGGAGGAGGCGGCGGCGGCCCGACGTGCTGCAGAATGACCTGAAAAATCCGCGGGGACTCGCACGAGGCGAAGCAGCTCTTCCGCCGGAGGGGCAGAGACGTGCCGGCGGGATCACGAGCGGAGGGAGAGCGGCGATTCCTGCCCAGCAGTGCGGCACGGAGGGGACGGGGGTCCCCGGGTCCCCGACAGTGCTGTCAGGGCAGGTTTGGGGGTGTTGGTGCCGCCGGGGGGGCTCCCCCGCGTCGCTTTGGGCCCTTTCGTGCTGCCAAAGCGGCTCCTGGGTGGGGGTGACGCCGCTCTCCTGCTCCGCCGCGGGAGCCGGGAGAAGCCGGACGTGAGGCAGGAGCTGGGGGTTTGACCCCTCAGATCCATCAGGTTCTCCCCAAAATGCGGCTGCGCTGGCCTCTGCCCCACGGCTCCGCCAGCCACCGCCGGGGCTGACCCCGAGCCCACCGAGGGGGGCCGGTGGCCGCCCTGCGGTACCGGGAGAACCAGAGCAGGGAGGGGTCGGGCTCAGACGCATCCAGGGCACGACCCACCCACCCTACTTCATCCATCACCCACCTCGGGGGGTGCAAACCCCCCAGCACCTCCCTCCCGTGCCTTTTTGGGGCTCCCCGATTCCCGAGGGGCCGGCGCTGCCGGCTCCGCTCCCTGCCCGTACCTCCTGCCCAGGTGATATCACCCCCGTTACTATTATTTTAACACTTCCAGCGTTTAATTAGCTGGGAATGGAAGGAAAATTATGCATAAATACAGCGAGGGAAAAAATATCACCCGAACTCCACTTTTTATATGAAGCTCTGCCAATTATGCAAAATTATTCAAGGACTTTTGACAAGGACAGGAGGCTTTTTGGCGGCCGGGCTGCCGCACACTCGCCTGCGCTCCCGTGCTAGAGCGCACGTTAATGGCAGAAGCGAGCTAGCGCAGATTCCTATCGCTCCTGCACTTCCCTCTGGGCTTTTTCGCTGGTTTTGGGGGGGATTTTTCTTGCCTGCAGCATCACGGGATTTGGGAGAAGGGAGCTGCTTGTCTCCGCAGCTCCTGCCAGGCAGGGAGGAGGGGGATGGAACTGAGCGGGGCTCGGGGCGTTGGAGAGGAGCGGGGTGCCCCGGGGACACCAGGACAGGAGCCAAAGCACGGCCCAAACCGTGAGAAAAGGGGCATTTCCCAGCGCGAGCCGGGCCGGAGCTCAGGAGGCTGCTGGGAAAACTGGGTTGGATCCTGGGTTTGAGCTAATCCCCTGATTTCTGCACCAGGCGGGATGGTGGGGAGCGGGGGGGCAGAGCTGGGGACCGGCAGCGGGATTGGGTGGGGACAGAGATGATGACCCGGGGGACAAGGACACGGCGCCGGTGCCGTGCTGGTGGACAGCACGGGCTGGCATCCACAGGTGAGGGATGCGCCGAAGCCACCCCACGGCACGGGTCAGAGTCGGGGACGGAGGTGTGGGTGGCACTGAGGGTCCTGTGACCCCCCTGTCACCACCCCCTGGAAGGTGACACGGCCCCAGATCCCGCGTTTTCCCCACGGAGCGCCGCGGCGAGGGGAGGGGCTGCACCGGCGAAGGGCAGCGGGTGCCGCAGCAGCGTTGGGCATGGGGAAGCGCCGGGGACAGGGACATCCCCAGCAGCCGAGGGACAAAGGGCAGTGCCACACCAGCCCCTCCACCGCCAGCACCACCCCAGTGCCGGTGCCAGGGGACACGGAGCTCGGCAGCACCGCTGCCACCAGCGCTTTGCCGGGCCAAGCGGTGCCACAGCTGGGATCACGCCGGGGGGGGACACCCCACGCACAGCCACCTCCACCCGGCAGCTCCCTGCCCCGGCAAGTCCTGGTGTCGGGGTCACCAGCACCCCAAAATATTGCCTGGCTCCTGCCTCCCACCGTGGCGCAGCATCGGGGAGGCTCCAGGTCGGTGCTGGGAGATCACGATGCGCACACCCCCCTGTCACCCCGAACCCCGCCGGGCCCCGAAGGCGGGTGCTGGCCGATGCCGGCACGCGCCGGGGCGGCGGGAGGAGCTCGCCGAGGCTAATTCCCAGGGAATTATTTTGGCAGTGGTAAAGCACCCGCTGTCAGCCCGGCGCGCGCCCGCATTCATCACGCCCCGCAACTGCTGACACGCCGCGAACGGAGGCCTGGATCAATTTACAGAAAACTATTAAAGATTAAAAAAGATTAACAAATCTTCATAAAAGCCGTGATGTATTAGCCTAATTTTGTTTGCGGGGGCCCTCCCTTTCCCATCCGGCTCCAACCCTTTTGCTCGCTGCCCTGTGATTGAGTTACGGGGGCTCCTAACGATCCCGGCGGCTGCACCGCCCCGGCGCGGGGACCCTGTGGGGAGCGGGGCTGGGGGGCTCGGAGCAGGGACGTCCCCACGCCGCTTTGTCTCACCCGTTGTGAGCAACCGCACCGGCATGTGGGGTTTCTTAAAGCCTAAAAGGCAACCGAGCCCCCACCCCGGGATGTTGGCAGCTCTGCCAAGGGGGTGTCCCCAGGATGGGGTGCCCGTGTGCGCAGCACCCTTCCCCGAAATCGAGAAATCTCCATCTTGTACGAGCAGCTGATGCCGCTGTGGAGCCCAGTAATTAAAAAAATAAAATTGGGGTGTCCGGGACTGTGCAGGAGTTGGGGTGCCCAGGATACCACAGGAACTGGGGTTCCCAGGACAGAGCTCCATCCCCCCGAGGACACAAGGGACCCTCTCGTGAGCCGGGGCACGGACCCAGCCCCTCTGTGCTGATTTATCGACGTCTCTGGCACGGCGGCGGGAGCCCTGTGGCACCGCGGGGTCACCTTTGTCACCGGTGCTGGGGGTGATGCCAGCACAAGCCATGCAGTGAGACCTCCTCAGGAAGAGAAACCCCCAGGAGAAATCACATTTCACCCTTTCCGGGGCGCGCCGGGGGTGACAAACAGCTTCTGCAGGGGCACTTGGGGAGCCGCCAGCCCCAGAGGAGGAGGAGGAGGAGGATGGTAAAACCATCCCCAGCCGGGCGTCCCGGCTCCGTTCCTGCGGAAATCCCGTGTGCAAGGAGCGGGCCCGTGCGGGAGCGCCGGCACCCCGACACCTCTCCGGGATTGCCCCATCCCGGCAAAGCACCTCACCCGTGGCACAGCCGCTCCCCCCGCCCCGCCGCCGCGCGCCGGAGGGTCCTTACCCCGGAGATATCGGCCACCCGGTGAATCGGCACCTCCTTCTTGCTGTGCAGCCCTTTGCCGTTCTTGATGGCCCTGCGGAACGAGAGGTGGCACCGAACCGTCAGCACCCGCCGCTGGAAGGGCCGGCGCTGCCCCCCGCGCCCAACCCCGCCCGGCTCAGTAGCCCGTGAATCCCAGTTACCGGCCTCCGGCGGCTCACCGGAGCTCAGCCCCGACCTGACCGGAGGCACCACACATCCCCGTCACCAAATTAATTTGCTTTGTCCCCCGCACGAGGGGAAGGATCGCCAGGAAGGCGAAGGATTGCAAAATTAATACCCGTTTCTTTCGGCGCTTAATCGCATGAAGCGTTTTAAATGCAGAATACGTGGCAAAACGCCCCAATTCTAATGGAAATAAGCTCCTTCGAGGTTAAAATAATACAGAAGCGATAAGGAGACTGGATGAAGCGATACTGCAATGTGGAAGGTGCCTCGTGGCTGGAAAACGTGGGTGCCCCCGCCCCGGTTTTCGTGCCTTTGACGCCCGCGCCGGGCGCGCGGAGGCAGCGCTGCCCTCGGCGGGAAGGGCCGGCAGCGGCGGGCGAAGGGGCAGCGCGTGTTCATTCGAGCTCCTTCCCCTGACAGCTTTGTCCTTTTCCAGCTTCCAAAAGGCCAAGATCATTTTCCAGGTGTTACCGGCACGGAGCAGAAGCTGCCCGGGAGCCTGCACAGCCGAGGCACCGCGGTGGGTTTTTTTGAGGGGTTGGGGCTTTTTTTTTTTTTTTAGCCTGTCAGCAGCAGGGTGGTGAATCCAAGAACTCAAGTGGGGCTGGAAATCAGGTCGTCCGCGCCCCACAGGTCCCTGCCCCACATCTTCCCGAGGACGCTGCGCTCCCGGCTCCGGTTTGCCAGCACCCGCAGCCAGGCCAAGGCGGGGCCTTAGGCTCATCCCAAAGGATGCCGGGGGCTTCCCCAGCAAAGCCAGGCCTGGTCCCCCGTCCCTCTGCAGAGCCGGGGGGGGGCAGCTGGCAGGACTTTGACCTCCTCTCAGCACCTTTCGTCCCCACGCCACAAGACACTCCCGTAATACAAGCGACGAGCCGCTGCGCCCCACGGTCCCCCAGATTCAGCCCTTCCCCGCGGGCAGGGCCCGGGCTGCCGGTCCTCAGGCTGGAAATGAAAGCTCCTCATTTTTTCAAGCCTACCTAATAGCTGCTCCCAGGCAAGAGGCCTGAATTTGTTCAGGGTGGACCGTGATGATAATAAAAATACAAGGGGAAAAATTCAAAGCCCCTGCCGAGGCTTTGTAGAGCGATCAATTTGCTGAGCTGGATCATTGGAGGAGCTGTCTGGAAGAAGCCAACCTGTTAAATCAGCAGAGGGATTTCTTCTTTCTCCCTTGCCCTCCTTTGTGACGCCCCTCCCTGCTCAACGCTGCACCCAGGGAGAAGTGGCTTGGCCAGAAATAGCGCTTTTTTTTTTTTCCCCCCAGGAAAACAGCTCTTTCCCCAGGTTAAGAAGGAAGTTAAACAAGTGCCCTAACACCCGGCGGGCTGGGAACCACTCCGGGGGCAGGCGGGGATGCCCGTCCTCGGGGGGGGGGGGGGGATGCGGGTGCTGGGACAGTGTGACCACCCCCCGGAGCAGCTCGGTCCTGGGAGATCAGACTCCGGCCTCTGAGCCAGGAAGGTCAAAGGGATTTTGCAACCCCCAAACTGCTCCCAACCCTCCTCCACCGAGACCTCCGGGCCTTGATCTCCCTGCAAATCCCCCTGGAATGTCAGTTGTGCCCCCGCTGCCGGCACGGCCCCCTCCACACCCGAGCAGCCCACATTCGGGAAATCGGAGCTCAAATCCCCCCTCGGTGGCTTCAGGCTCCATCCGCCACATCCGACCCCGGCCACCCCGGGGCTGGGCCGGGGCATCCCCCGTGCCGGCGCGCTCCGAGGTGATGATTTCACGCCAAGCACATCCCTGTGGCCCGGCAGCGCTCCGCCGGCCGCCGATCCCACGCCGCGGCCTTGGGAGGGGAAAGGGCAGCGCCAGAGCCCATTTATCAACCTTCCCCCTCAAAAGCGAGAGCGGCTCGCGGGAAAGCGGAGTCTTGCGCAGCCGGGCTGGCAGAAACCACCCCACAACCCCCCCTCAAAGCTGCTCGCCCCTGCTGGCGGCACCGCGCGGGCCGCTGCTGCCAGGATCGCTGCCGAGGAGGAGCTGAAATCCCACCGGCATGCTGGGCCCGGCTGTGCCACTGCCCCCCCCGTGCCACTGCCCCCCCGGTGCCGCCAGAGCCGGGCCAGAGCCCGTGGGGGGACCAGAGTGGTGGGAAGGGTGGGGGGGGGGATGGATGGGATCTGGGGGAATGGATGGGATCTGGGGGGGGATGGATGGGGTCTGGGGGGGATGGATGGGGTCTGGGGGGGGTGGATGGGATCTGGGGGGGATGGATGGGGTCTGGGGGGGGGATGGATGGGGTCTGGGGGGGGAATGGATGGGATTGGGGGGGGATGGATGGGGTCTGGGGGAATGGATGGGATCTGGGGGGGATGGATGGGGTCTGGGGGGGGTGGATGGGATCTGGGGGGGTGTGGATGGGATCTGGGGGGGATGGATGGGGTCTGGGGGGGGTGGATGGGATCTGGGGGGGGGTGGATGGGATCTGGGGGGGATGGATGGGGTCTGGTGGGGATGGATGGGGTCTGGGGGGGGATGGATGGGGTCTGGGGGGTTGTGGATGGGGTCTGGGGGGGGTGGATGGGATCTGGGGGGGATGGATGGGGTCTGGGGGAATGGATGGGGTCTGGGGGGGGTGGATGGGGTCTGGGGGGGATGGATGGGATCTGGGGGGGATGGATGGGGTCTGGGGGGGTGGATGGGATCTGGGGGGGATGGATGGGGTCTGGGGGAATGGATGGGATCTGGGGGGGGATGGATGAGGTCTGGGGGGTTGTGGATGGGGTCTGGGGGGGGTGGATGGGATCTGGGAGGGGATGGATGGGGTCTGGGGGGGGAATGGATGGGATCTGTGGGGGGATGGATGGGTCACAGACTGATCCAGGCTTCTCCCCGCGGAGCAGCAACATACGGAGATGGGGGGCACGGACCCAGCCCTGGTGTGGGGGGGCACTGGGCTGCACGTGGGGTTGAATGATGGGAGCTGGACCGTGCACAGCTGGATTGTGAACACCTGGACATGCACACCTGGACATGCACACTGGTATCACGGACACCTGGAGCACACACCCCAGCACTATGCACACCCAGAGCACACACACCTGGAACATGCACACCCACAGCACACACCCCTGGAGCACACACATCTGGAACACACACACTGGGACCATGCGCACTGGGAGCACACACACCCAGAGCACACACCCCACAAAACACACACACTGGGACCACGCACACCTGGAACACACACACTCTGAGCACACACCCTCAGAACACGCACCCCCACAGCACACACCCCTGGAGCACACACATGGAACATGCACACTCAGAGCACACACACCTGGAACATGCATCCCCAGAACACACACACTGGGACCACACACAACTGGAACACACACACCCCCCAGAACACACACGCCCAGAACACGCACACTGGGACCACACACCCCCCCAGAACACGCACTCCCAGAACACGCACTCCCAGAACACGCACACCCAAACACACCCCCCAGAACACACACCCCCAGAACATGCACACCCAAACACACCCCCCAGAACACACACCCCCAGAACACGCACACCCAAACACACCCCCCAGAACACACACCCCCAGAACACGCACCCCCAGAACACACACACCCCCAAACACCCCCCCCAGAACACACACCCCCAGAACACGCACATCCAAACATCCCCCCCAGAACACACCCCCCCAGAACACGCACACCCAAACACACCCCCAGAACACACCCCCCCAGAACACACACACCCAAACATCCCCCCAGAACACACACACCCAGAACACGCACACCCAAACACTCCCCCAGAACACACACCCCCAGAACACGCACACCCAAACACCCCCCCCAGAACACGCACACCCAGAACACGCACACCCAAACACTCCCCCAGAACACACACCCCCAGAACACGCACACCCAAACACCCCCCCCAGAACACGCACACCCAGAACACGCACACCCAAACATCCCCCCCAGAACACACACCCCCAGAACACGCACACCCAAACACACCCCCCAGAACACACCCCCCCAGAACACACACACCCAAACATCCCCCCAGAACACACACACCCAGAACATGCACACCCAAACACCCCCCCCAGAACACACACACCCAGAACATGCACACCCAAACATCCCCCCCAGAACACGCACACCCAGAACACGCACACCCAAACACACACCCCCAGAACACACACACCCAGAACACGCACACCCAAACACACCCCCAGAACACACACCCCCAGAACATGCACACCCAAACACCCCCCCCAGAACACGCACACCCAAACACCCCCCCAGACCACGCACCCCAGGACGGGCGCTGGGGACGTTGCTTGGCGCTCCCCCCCGCCCCAGCACGGGGTGCCGGCCGCCAGCGCCCGCGGAGCTGCAGCGTTTCCGCGGCCCCGCCGAGGGACGCGGGGAAGCAGCCACCCGCATTTTTCTCACCACAATCCCCTCAACCTCATTACGGGGGGCCGGGACGCGCCTCAAGCCCCTCGGTTTGGACGTCACGGGGGGGTTACACGCCGGTTTGTCCCGGCAGCGGCGCCGTGCCGGGCTCGCCGCCCCGCGGAGGGAGCGGGGACCCCGTGACCCCAAACCCAACGCGCCGGGAGACTCCAAACAAACCCCCCCGGGTGTTTTCCAAAATGTTTTCCCACCCTTCAGCTCCCGGCATGAAGGCCGAGCACCCGCCATGCTGCGCGGCGTGGGGAAGGCTGTGGGGGGGTGACACATGGCGTTCAGGCATGATTTTGGGGGGTCACAGTGTGGGGGGGGGCTGGAGATTTTGGCAGAGCCAGGGTTGCTCACGGAGGGGAAAGGATGCTCGTCCCAGGCAGGAGGGATGCGGGGCAGGGAGGTCACCCCGAGCGGGGACAGACAGATGGACAGGGACACTGTGGGGGTGGGAAAGGGGGACACGGTGCCCCCCCAGGGACAGCACCCACCGAGCCTCCGCCGCCAAGAGCTCGTCGTAGTGCGAGGATCTTTGGTCGTCGTCTTGCCGGTAGCGGATGACGGTGGCCAGGCCTTTGCTCACCAGCGCTTCGGCGATGTTGCTGCAAGAAAAAAGAGGTGTGGGGGGTGCTCAGCACCGGTTTGGGGGAGCGGAGGGGCACCCCCTGTCACCAGGGTGGGAGAGGAGACCCCCACTCTGTTTTACACCGCTCAGCCTGGAGGAACAATCAACTTCTGAGCGCGGATGAGGGGTCCCAGCGTGACCGCCACGGTGAGGGGGGGTCTCCCTGCAGCACCACGAAACCCCCACCCCTAAAACCAGAGGGGTCAGCACCCCCGGGCCGTGCCAATGGGGTTTTACCTTCCCATTGGTTTTTTGTTGTTTTTTTTTAATCCCTTCCACCCCCTCACTGGGGAGGGGAGGTCGGCACCGGGCGGGCGCGGGGCCGGCTGCCAACGGGCGCCGCGTGCCGAGGCGGCGCGGTAAATTGGCTGCCATTACACTCTGCTGCTTTAAACAAATTCATAAATTCTACTTCGCTGAGCGCATCTGTAATTCTCCTCCAATTACACAGGCAAGACATGGACTGCTAATTCACTACTTGGGGAAAAAAAAAAAAGAAAATATATATATATATGTATGTATAGGGGGGCCTGATCCATTCACAAGCCCTGGGTGCACCCGCTGCCCTGGAGAGGGGGAAGGGCAGAGCCATCACCGGGAGCTGAAAATAGGTCTTGCCTCGGGAAAAAAAAAAAAAAAAAGCCGGAAAAAAAAAAAAAAAAAGCTTCGTAAACGAGGAAATAAGCTGCAGCAGGAGGCAGCTGCAGAGGCAGCGCTCGAAATGCCAAGCAACCAGGAATAAGCACCTACAGCTATTTTGGGCACGAACAGGAGGCTGTGCCGGGGGGGGGCGAGCGCAGGGCTGGTGGCACCCGCGGAGTCCCAGCTGCCCCCCACCCCCTGCCCCGCGTCAGGGTTTGGGGGTGAGCAGAGCTGGGTGTGGGGCTCCGTCCCCCGCGTCCCCGGGAGTGGGGACGGGCAGGAGGTGACGGCGCTGGGGACCAGCTGTGGGGACACCAGCTGTGACATTAAGGGGGTGACTCGTCAGCGAGAGGTGGCGGCACCCTATAAATGTGACAGTGTGCAAGTTGGTGGCACGTCCCCGCCTCTGCCGGCGAGGACAGCGTGCCCCGCGCCGGGACGAGCGGCCGAGGTTGCTGCCGGCGGGAGCGGCTCAGCTGGGACCCCCCCACCCCCAGGAGCGTCCGTGGCCAAACCAAAGCGTCGAGGGGCTGCGGGATGTGGGGGGCGGCCCCCTCTCACCCTCGTGCCCCTGCGCTGTCCCACCAGCCCCACTCGCGGGGACACGCGTCACCCCGAGACGTTTTACAGCGGGGGGAGACGCCTGGGAGAACCGGAGGCCAGAGACTGCGGTGATGGGCACACCGGGAAGAGCCTCCCACCTGGCTTCGACCACCGACAGGTCCCCCCCAAAACGCCCCCTCCATCCCACCCCCGTGTCGGGGAGCGGCAGCTGCACCCCCGGAGCAGCACGTCCCCAGCGTGACCCACCCGGGGACAAGCCCCAAACCACAATCCCCGTCACAATCCTTCCCCTACGGCCACATCCCACCCAACCCCCCCGGGTCCCACGGCCCCCCCGCCCCAGGGCTCGGGAGGGGGCAATTCTCCAGCCCTGAGGGGTTTTTAATCCTCAGGATGGGGCTGGATTGGGGCTGGGGGGGTCCCATCACATCCCCTCCCTCCCTCCCTCCCTCCAAGTTTGCAGCCACCAGAAGAGGAGACAGCCAGCTCCGTCCGCCCTGCGGCTGGGCCCCTCCATCCCCACCCACCGCCCCAGCCCCATTTTGAGGAAGAAAACAAGGCGGGGGGGGGACACACAAGATCTGGGCAGAGCGGAGGAGATTAAAACCCAACATGGGAAGCGTCGGAAACGAGGGTGGCAGCGAGCGCTCCGTCTGCTCGCGGAACGGACCATTTGCTCCTGCCCCCAGCGCTCGGGAAGCGCCGTGATCCTGTTGCCACCTCTGTTCGATGGCTTCGTTTATTCAGCAGTATCGCGGGTATGGCTTTTTATGAGATAAAGCAAAAGGGCCAACGTTTGCTCCCATCACGCCACCGGGTCCTAAAGGAGCTGGGATGGGCTTGGGGCTGTGCACGGGGAGGGTGGCTGTGCCAAGGGGATGGAGGCACCCGGCGCAACCACTGATTTGGTGCCGATCCCGACTGCTGCCCCCCGACCCCGGGCGTCCTCTGCTCCACGCAGAGCCCTGAGCCATCTGCCGAGGAGACTTAACCTAAGGAGGGGTGGGCTGACCCCCCCGGGCACCCCACGCAGGCCCCCCTTCCGCCGGGCAGAGGGTGCCGCAGCCCCAGGCCCAGCTCTCGCCCGGGTTCGAGTTCCCCCAGTGGAAGGAGAAGCCGCCTCCACCCCGGGAATGTCAAACCCGCTCCAGAGCCCCTCGGAGGAACAGCCCGTGGTCGGCTGGCACCGAGCTCTGTCCATCCCGGCCCCAGCCCTCTGCCACCCCAGCTACACCCCGCTCCCCATCCCAGTCGTATCCTGTTCCCCATCCCAGCTGCATCCCTCTCCCCATCCCAACCAGAGCGGATGGGAGCGTATCGCGGTGGTGCCGGTGGGACTTCATTTGGGAATTTGGCTAAAGGAGGCAAAGATGAGGTTTTTAAGCAGTGTTATGTAATCCCGAGGGATTTCTAACCAAACCCACCGTCCCAAAGCCAGCGGGCTGGGACAGCCGGGGGTGAGGAACTGAAAGACAAAAGTTCATAGACATGAAAAGCCTCAAGGCCAAGTTGTGGCCTTTGTGGCCAGTCTAAGGAATGAATTATCTGGTTTAGGGAATGAACTCTCTGGTCTAAGGACTGACTCTCTGGTCTAAGGACTGAACTCTCTGGTTTAAGGACTGAATCTCTGGTTTAAGGACTGAACTCTCTGGTTTAGGGAATGAACTCTCTGGTCTAAGGACTGAACTCTCTGGTTTAAGGACTGACTCTCTGGTTTAAGGACTGAACTCTCTGGTCTAAGGACTGACTCTCTGGTCTAAGGACTGAACTCTCTGGTTTAAGGACTGAATCTCTGGTCTAAGGACTGAACTCTCTGGTTTAAGGACTGACTCTCTGGTTTAAGGACTGACTCTCTGGTTTAAGGAACGACTGATCCGCAGGGCAGCGCAGGGCGCATCCAAGGGCGCGCGGCTCCGCTCCCTCGCAGTCAGCAGCCAAATTCCCCAGAGAAGCCTCCAAGGGCGGAGACGGACACGGAGTAAAACCAACCGTCGGGGGCAAGGCCCGCGCTTTAATCCACGCCTAGAGCCCCGGAGAAGAGCGAAAAGATAGACAGGAGAGTTAAACACCCGGCACCAGATGGAGCTGACGGGGGAGAATCGCCCGGGAAACAAAACCTGAGGGAGAGGTAAAGGGGGGAGACGGCGACCACCGACCCAACTGGACCAAAGGGCTCAGGCTCCCCGTCCCCCAGCGACGCCCAGAACCCGGCTCCACCTTTTCCTCCTCCCTCAGGCAAATGAGTTCGTGAACTCCCGCCTCTCTTGGTCTAACGTGCCAGTCAGCCCCTGGGAGGAACTTCAAAAGGCGACAGAGAACGTTGCTGGGGTGCACCCACCACCCGGGATTACGGGACCTGAGACCGCGCCGGAGCCTGGGCTGGGGATCACGATTCTTTGACTCTCCTTCTCTCCTTTGTTTTTTTTTCCTTTTCATTCTTTCCTTTCTTACAGACTTATCAATAAGACACCACATCGCTTATGACCCTTTTCCACATTTAAGTTATTTCTACCCCAAGTGAAACATTTTAACGTTTGGTGTCATTTCACCTGAATTTAACCCGAGGGGATCACAGGACCTTTAGGGCTCCCTGGGCTCCCAGTCTGGGCCGTGTCAGCCCCCCACAGCCCCTCAGCCCCATCCCCTGCAGCTGCGCTCTGGTGCTGAGCACAACGTCCCTTCGGCCCCACGGTGCCACCGGGAGATCCAGCTCCGGTGCTGGTTCCCCCCATCCCAGCCCCGGTCCCTGACTTCAGGGATCCCCAGGGTGACTGGGAGCAACCCCCCCGTTGTCCCCTGCAGCATCCAGCTGCCTCCTGCCCCTCCCCTGCCCACAGGAACCATCCCACCGGTGAAAAATCTCCCCAGGACCTGCACTGAAGGGGGGGGCTGGCGGCGGCAGCACACGGTTGCACCCTTGAAGGGTGCGAGTGGCTTAATCCCACATCCCTGAGGTCGCAGCCACCCTGTGCCCTGCCCAGCCGGGTCCCTGCCAGCACCCAGCCAGCACCCTGCCAGCTCCAGGGCAGCACCGAGCTCTGCCAGCCCTCAGCCAGCCACCGGCAGCCTCGCAATTGCCGGGGCCGGGGCCGGCGGCAGACATCTCCTCCCTGGAGGAGGGAGCAGCTTGTGAAGCAGCAGCAAAAATCTGGGCCTTTTCCAGAGGCTCGGGCTGTAAAAAAAACCTGACAGAGCTCCTGGGCGTGAGCCCAGCTTTACCCTGGCACCGCGGCCCACGCAGGCAGCTCCGTGGCGAGCAGCGAAGTGCCGACGGAGCCGCGCTGGGGCTGCAGCTCCAGGCAGCTGGGCTGGGGCTGGCGGTGGAGGGGAGAGCGTGTGTGGAGCGGGTCTGGGCGGGCAGCCCCCCCAGGGATGGCGTGGAGCACCCTGGGGATGGCCTGGAGCGTGGCACCAGAGTCACTCAGCACCGGCAAGGCCTCCTGCTGAGCCCTCTGCTCTGCACCGCTCAGGATCGTCACCGGGTTTTCAGGTGAGGAGGGAGACGTGGGGAGGAAGAGCAGCCCCATGCCTGTCTTCAGGACTGCAACCACCCTGCCTCCACTCTGCCTCTCCTACAGTGGGGACCCATCCTGCATCCCTCAGTGGGTGCCTGTCCTGCACCCTGAAGTAGGAGCCTATGCTGCACCCAGAACCCATCCTGCACCCTGCAGTGGGCGTCTGTCCCTGGGACCCTCACACGAGCAGCTCCTGCCAGCCTCTGCCAGCACCGAGACCCCCCACCCATGGCTGGGGTCCCTGAGTGGCCACGACGCTGCAGAGCCTCCGAACACCGGCCCAGAGGAGCCGCCGGAGCTGCTGGAGCCCCTCACCCAGCGGTGGCACGGGGCAGGACCAGCCCCCGCCGCTCGCTACGGGGAGCAGTGCCACAGATCGCAGGGAAAAATCCCCAAAGCTGCCCTCCTGTGCTTTGACCCCGACTCTGAGCGGCTTCCTCGGATGCTCAAATGTTCTTCCTGGAAAGGGGAGTGAAAAAGTGTCCCCTCGCCACCCTCCCTGGGCCACTGGGGAGGCTGGAGGCCGTGCCAGGATCCCGGCATCACCAAGCACCCTGGCCTGATCCTGATCCACTAACAACCCCAGCCACAAATCCTGATCCATCAACCACCCCAGCCACAAAATCCTGATTTACCAACCACTCCAGCCACGAAATCCTGATCCACCAACTCCGGTCGGGAATTCCTGATCCATCAACCGCCCCAGTCATGGAATCCTGATCCATGCCAGCATCCCAAAAATCACCAACCACCCCAGCCACCAAATCCTGATCCGTGTCACATCCCAGCGTCACCAACCACCCCAGCCACCAAATCCTGATCGGTGCCACATCCCAGCATAACCGACAGCCCCAGCCACAAAATCCCGATGCACCAACTGCCCCAGCCACGAAATCCTGAGCTGCAAACAACCCTAGCCACAAAACTCTGATCCACCAACCACCCCAGCCACGAAATCCTGATCCATGTCAGCATCTCAGCGTCACCAACCACCCCAGTCACAAAATCCTGATTCACCAACCACCCCAGCCACCAAATCCTGATCCGTGCCACATCCCAGCATCGCTAACACCCCCAGCCACGAGATCCTGCTGCTTGAGTGCAACACCTCCCCCGCTCGGGCTGCAAATCCTGGGAGAACCCCAATTTTTTTTCCACGTTTAAAAGCTTTTTAAGGCTCAGAAATCCCAGCACTGCCCGCGGGGGCTGATCCTGGCACTCGCCCGGGTGCTGGGTGTGACAAGAGCACGGCGCTGGGTGCGCCGCAGCCGCACCGATCCCCCTCCCGCTGCCAAGGAATCGGGGAGCAGAAATAACGGTTTAAGGATGAAATTTCCTGCCCGTAAATTAAATATCACGCTCCAGCCCCGCTCCCCGCTCCTCTCCCCACAGCCCCTGCACGGGGTGGGGGGGGCGCAGCCGCAGCCCCCGCACTTCAAATAAAAATATCCGGGGCAAGGAGCCGGAGTGGTGGCGCAGGGGGAAGATGCATCCCCCAGTTAAGCCCAGATTAAAGAATGGGAATATGAAAACACACATGAAAAGCTCTTTGCTGTGGAAAAAAAATCTTATTAGGCCGTGAAATACAGTTTTTGCCACTTAAAGAACAGCGGAGTGAAAAATGGCTCTTTGCAAGCTCTTCTCCGCCCCCCCCCCCCCAAATAATTTTTTTCCCCCTGAAAATCCAAACTGGAAGTTTTTGAGCAGCGTTTTCACCCACTGAAACCTTTGGCAGTGCCCAAAACAGCCCCCCAGGAGCCCCCACCCCCTGGCCGTGCCCAGAGGCGGCATCACCGAAACTCGCCATTTGTGCCGAATCCGCCCCGAACGGCAGCGCCGGGAGGAGGCGCTTACCACGGCAGAAGCCCCAGGGCTGCCAGTGGCCACCGGCCCGGCTCCGGTGGCCAAGGACGGGCGACGGCGGCTGTGCGGGCGAGGGGAGGCTGGTTCCGGGGTGCCCCCCTGCCCCCCATTTGCAGTCCCAGGGCGGGGTTGGGGACGTCCCGTTCCCGCATCCCAACGTGCTTCCCGGGATGGGGCCGGGCTCCCGCGGCCTCCCGGGGTGCCCCAGGAATCCCACCCTGGCCCAGGGATGCTGCTGGGTGCCCTGGGATGCCGTGAGGTGGGATGGGATGGAACGGGGATGGGGTGGGATGGAGATGGGATGGGGATGGGGATTGGGATGAGGATGGGATGGGATGGGGATGGGAATGGGATGAGGAATGGTATGGGATGGCATGGGATACTGTGGGATGCTGATAGATGTCATGGGATGGGACGGGATGGGATGCCCCAGGATACTGTGGATGCTGCGGGATACTGCTGATGTCATGGGATGCTGTGGGATGCTGTGGGATGTCATGGGGTACTGCGGAATGTCGTGGGAGGCTGCGGGATGCTGTGGGATATTCTGGGATGCCACAGGCTTCCCAAAGAGCAAAGGCTGGTGTGAGCCCCGAGCCCTCATGTGCACCCACTGCTGCTGGTCAGAGCAGACCCGTCCCATCCTCCCCGGGACCCTCCCAGCAGCGCCCGTGGTGGGACGAGCCGTCGGCACGAGCCGGGCCGGGCACAGGAGATGCCCACGGGGCTCCCGAGGTGCCGGTCAGCCACGGCCCCGCCGCCCCATCTGCTGTGTCAGCACGGCGTGGCCCTGGGAGCCGAGCACGGACCCCTCTGGCTTTCTTTGTGCTCAGCAGGGAAATGCCGACCAGGCGCTGGCAGAGCGGGCACGGGCAGGGCCCTGCCATGCAGCCACGCAGCCACACAGCCATGCAGCCACGCAGCTGTTCCCCAGCCGGGGACCAAACTGGAAAACCCCAAAGGTGGGGGCAGGTGGCACTGCCAGCTCGGAGCCTCGCTGCGCGGGATGCCGAGTCAGGCACTGAGGCAGGCAGGGGTACAGGCAGGGGTACAGGCAGGGGTACAGGCAGGGGTACGAGCAGGCAAAGCTGGGTTTGTGCTCCTCAAGCTCCCGGCACTTGGATTCGGGAGCAGGGGCTGCCTGCACGCCGGGCTGAGGCCCAGAGCCGCCGGCGTGCTCGGCCTGCCAAGCAGGCTCAGCCCAGCCCAGATGCCAGGCAGACAAGCCAGGCTTTCTTCCCCGCTCCATCCCCGGCGCGGCACAGACGCCACAGACCCGGCTCTGTTAAGCCCAAGGCCTTCGCCAGGGCCATGGCACTCAGCACCCCGCGGCCGGGAGCGAGGGGGCTGCCCCCAGCTCCCAGCGCTCGCTCTGCTGCCACCTCATTACGGCGATGAAAGTCAACGCAAGCCCCGGCCCGGCAAATTCACATCAGGTTTCCTCCCGACAGGACCCGAGAGCTTATTTGGAAGCAATTTGCAGCCGGAGATGCTAAAAGCAGGCGGCGGCACTCGGCGGGATGTTCCTGGGATGGGAAATCCTGCCCCGCCGCCGGCACAGGGAGAGGCCGACGGGTTTTACATCTCACGCTCCCTCCTTGGGCATCACCAGAATCTCACCATCCAACAAACAGCCCCAAAAACACCCCACTCCCCCCCCCCCCCCCAAACCCAGTGAGAGACGCTCAGCTGGAGAATCAGCTCCCTGGGGATGCGGTTAAAGCCCCACGGAATAAGGCGGGTGGGTTTGAGGCTGGTGCAGGCGGCGCCGGGCTGTCCCGCCGGGCTCCACCGCGTCTCCCTCCGGAAAAATCCCTTCATGCGGCGCTTTCACCCGGGGAGCAGCAGCTCGGCGCGAGCACGGAGCAGCCCCAGCCCCAGCCCGGGCAGGACTGGACCTTCCGTGCCGCTGGAGTGGAAATTAAACCCAGTGGTGAGATAAGAATCATTAAGGTCCTTAATTAGACCGGAGTGGGGTTACAGGGAGGTTTTCGGCACGGAGCCACGTCCCCCCGTGCAGTGCGACGCTCCACGGCTCTCCCAGACCTTGGATTAAGGGGGAGGAAAGCGCAGCGCTGCAGCATTTTTTGGTGGCTTTCCAAAATAGATGCTACGGGGAGAGGTGGGGGGGGGGAAATAAAAAAAAAATTTAAAAAGGCAAGGAAAAGGCTTATGAGGAATCGTCCCTATGCAGCTCGGGGAGCTGCTGCCATCCGGGACCTATCCGTAGGGCGCGGGGGAGGAAAGGCACCAAAACTGGGGGCTCAGGGGCTGCTCCCGCAGTGCTGCACCGTGTCACGGGGCGAGATGTCCCTTGGGAAAGGACAGACGGACATCCCAGGGACGTACAGCAGCAAGAGATGGCTCCTCCAAAGCGACTCCCCTGCTCCCCAAGGGGCGGCGGTGGGAGTGGGGGGGGTCCTCCAGCCTGTTACCCCCAAACTGCTGGAGATGGGGTGGCAAAGCGCAGGGGTGCGGGGTCGCTGTGCGAGGACGAGCCCCCCTCTGTCCCCCGCGGGGTTCCCCGGGGCCACACTTACATTCCTCCGATGGAGACGGTGGCACACGTGCGCTCGGAGAAGGCGGGCACGGTCTCGGTGGCGCTGCTGGCCGGACGGATGTAGTCCACCGTCACGTTCACCTAGGCAAGACAGACGGGCCGGGGGTCAGAGCTGTCCAGCCCAGGGGCTCCCCGCACCCCCTCATCCTCCCCTTGCCCCACACCCTCGCTGCTAGCCGGCCCCTCCGCTCCCCACCCCTGCGCCAGTGAAGTTTTCCAGCGGCTGCTGGCACCGACGGTGCTGCCAGAGAAACATCGCCCCGGGCACATCGAACCAGGAGCTTTTTGTGGCAGACAAGATGCCACCCCGGGCTCCTGCCAGGCACATCGGTGAGCTCTCAGCGTGCCAGAGAGCAACGGCAGGGATGCCGAGGGCACAGCCAGCCCCAGTGCCTCCTGCTTTACGTGTAATTGCATTTTGGGCTCTGGCAGGAGAGCTCGCCCGGAGCCGCAGGTAGAGGAGAGCGCAGCTCCCTGCTAAGTCGGAGCTGTCAGCTGGCATCAGCGTCGCCGGCACCGCGCCGAGGACAGTTTGTAAAACGTTTTGGCAAGGCAAAAGAGCAGCCCCGGGTGCCCCAGAAACCCGGCCGTGCACCCAGCGCTGAGCTGCGGCATCCCCCACGCCACCGCCAGCTGCTCACGTCATATCGCGTGGCCCGGCCGGCGCCGGGGACCAGCACCGCGGCACGCGCGTGCCTCGGGGGGGACAAATTCTGCTGGGTAATTGCATCTCCTGCTGCGCCGGGGTGCGGGATGAGCTGGCGGGTGTAGAGATGCTCATGGGTGAGATTGTGGCGCAGGTGCCCAGTTCCACGGCCTGTGGGCATCACCCCCACAGCAGTGCTTGGCCATCACCATCCCCCAGCAGCTCTTGGCCATCATCATCCCCACAGCAGCTGCTGGTCATCATCACCCCCCAACAGTTCTTGGCCATCATCCTCCCAACAGCTCTTGGCCATCATCATGCTCAAAACAGCTCTTGGCCATCATCAGCCCCCCAGCAGCTCTTGGCCATCATCAGCCCCCCAGCAGCTCTTGGCCATCATCATCCCCACAGCAGCTGCTGGTCATCATCACCCCCAACAGTTCTTGGCCATCATCCTCCCAACAGCTCTTGGCCATCATCATGCTCAAAACAGCTCTTGGCCATCATCACCCCCCCAGCAGTTCTTGGCCATCATCACCAGCTCCTGGAGATCACATCCCAGCACCCCACTACAACCCATCAGCATTTCCATCCTGCACTGGGCCTTCGCAGTCCGGCTGGACCCCCAAACAGGAGCAGGGAGACGATGCTGCCACACACACCCCCCTCGCAGCCATCTTGTCCCCGTGGGCTTGGTGACCAGCCCAGTTAAGGCCACAGGAGGTTCAGGCCAACCCACCAAGGGCTTTGTCCGAGCAGGTGTAGGGCAGGAGGGCTGGAAACACCGTCAGCAACCCCCCGGCAGCACCGGCGCTCGCCCGCACAGCGACACGGAGCTGCAACTCCAGGTCACGGCCACGCAGTGAAGAGCAGGGAAAAAGAAACTGGAGTTTAACACAATCCCACATCTGCTGGCGCCATTTCCAGGCAAATCCAACCCAGTCCCACCACCTCGCTTCTCCAGAAAGGCACCTTCCTCACTGGTTTCCCAGCACGTCAGCAGAGGAGGCTGAGCCTGCCCTGGGCTGGGGGACACGGGGGAGACACAGGGCTCCCGGGGACGTGCTGGTGCTGCCTCCCCCCTGCCCCGTGGGGTTGTTTTTAGGCACTCGGGGGTTTTTTCGAGGCGTGTCACCACACGGCACCGTGCCCACCCCGTGCCACCGCTCTCGGCACCGGCAGCTTGCGCCAAGCAGGCAGGAGTCCAGCTGGGCCTGTGAGGGAGCACCCCTGAACCCCTTGGAAGTGCCGGCTCTTCCCAAACTCACCTTCTAAATGAGCTGAAAAATGCAAAAAAGGTAGGACTGCCTGACAAACCCCCGCTGTCAAATCAAGGTTTGCGGCAGCAGAAGAGGGGGCTCTGGCAGGAAAGAGCCAATTACCGGGAGCGGTTAAAGCAATTCCTCCCAGCGAAACTATTGTCATAACAACTGCAGGGGAAAAAAAGACGAGGATTACTCCGAGAGGCAGGTTAGGAAATTGGAAGCTACTACAGAGCTTTTTAAATGTCATCCGGCTCAACAGCGAGGCCCGGCTCGCTTGGGAAACATCTCGCTTGGAATTCGGCAACGGGGCCGGCGAGGAGCTGCCACGCGCGCAAAGGGGCTCGGAGCCCGCGTCCGCACGGGCGGGGGAGAGGCCGGGAGGGAGGGGCTGGGTGCCCGCAGCGGGAAGGTGCTGCGTGGGGCTCCGAAGTCTTGGCTGCGTTGCACCGCGCTGAGTCGCGTGGCCAAGTGCTGCCTTGCGCTCCTTCACCAAGCGCTGGGTTGCGTTGCTTTGTGTTGCTTACGTTGATTTGCAGAGCGTTGTGTTGTTGCGTTGCAAAGTCTTGTTCTGTGTGGCACTGCCCTGCACTGTCCTGTCTTGGGCACCTCCTGCACCCCCAGTCCCAGCTCAGGCACCTCCTGCACCCCCTGTCCCATTTTGGACACATCCCGCACCCTCAGCCCCAGCCTGGGCACCTCCTGCACCCCCAGTCCTGTCTTGGGCACCCTGTGCACCTCCAGACCCAGTCCAGGCACCTCCCGCACCCCCAGACCCGGCCTGGGCACCTCCTGCACCCCCAGCCCTGTCTCAGACACCCCCCACACCCCCACAGCTGTACCCCCAAGCTCAGGGCGCTGCTCGTGTCAGACCAGCCCCCCTCAACCGCTTCTAGCCGTGGCAGACCCAGACCCCAGCCCAGACACACCAGGGGACACCGCGTGCACCAGCACCCAGGTCTGGGGCTCCACTGCAGGCCCCTGCAGCCACCCCCCCACCCAGAGCCACCCTGTGCCCGTGCCACCCGCAGGGCCCCAGGGGAAGCCCCCCAGCTCCATCCGACACCCCCCACACATGCAGTGACCATCGCTGTCACCCTGCTCAGTATTTCATGGCGGGTAGAAGAACAAAAAAAACAGTTTCCCCAGGCGCAAAGAGCCACGTACCGGGCCAGGAGGGCAAGGGGGGGGATACGGGGTGACTGGTTGACCGCGCAGGGTCCCCGCCTCGTTGCCCCTATCCCTCCTGCACCCACGGGACCCGCAGCGGGTTCCGCTGCCTCGGCCGGCGTCGGGCGTCTCTGGGCGCATTTCCAAGGTCAGCTGCAGTCAGCGCGAATTAAATCACCGGGCCGGCTCTCCCTGGAGGAGCTCCAGCCCGGAGAAGAACGGCGCTACAGAAATCCGCACGCCTTTGTGCAGCCTTCAATGTCACCCCCCTCCTACTCCTCCTCCTCCGGCTCCCCCGCTGCCAGCCGAGGCTGCACCGGCCCTGCCAGCCCCTGCCCGCGCTTGCCTGGCACCGCGGGGTGAAGGGAAAGGGTGGCCGGGCTGCTGGCCCTGTCCCTGGCCCCGCGGGCCCGGTGGCTCAACACTGGCTTCTTGCGTGAGGGCGTGTGGGGAGGACACAGCCCCTGGAGGAGGAGGAGGAGGAGGAAGAACAGTGCCCAGAGTGCCAAGCACGTGGTGAGTGGTACATGGTCCCCAGCGTGTGGTCACTGCCACGTGGTCCCCAGCATGTGGCCCCTGCCACGCTGTCCCCAGCATCGTGGTCCCAACGATGTGGTGCCCAGCACAGGGTCTCCAGGATGGGGACCCCAGCTTGTGGCCCCTGTCACACTGTCCTCGGTATCGTGGTCCCAACAATGTGTCCCCAGGATGTGGCCCCTGCCACACTGTCCCCAGCATCACGGTCCCCAGGACATGGTCTCCAGCATTTGGCCCCTGCCACGTGGTCCCCAACATTGTGGTCACTGCCACGTGGTCCCCAGGACATGGTGTCCAGGACGTGGCCCCTGCCACACTGTCCCCAGCACCGTGGTCCCAACGATGGGGTCCCCAGCATGCAGTCCCCGGCTCGCTGGCCACGCTGGCGCTCACGGGCAGGTTTTGGGAGCACCCTCCCCGTCTCGGAGGCAGGAGGGGGGTGCCCAGCTCCCCTTCACGGCTCTGACATGTGGCACGAGCTCACAGGGGAGGTAAAAATAGTCCCTGCGAGTTTGTGCCGGAGGAGCGGGGAGACCCGCAGGCGTTTCAGGTAATTTTAGCTCAGCCAGTCTGGTCTGCCACCCACCCCTGCCACAGGCACCACCCCACCGTGCCCTGTGTCCCCATGGCAGGGGACGGTCCCCTCCAAGCCCCCCCAGGCCAGGCTGGAGTGAGGGGGGCAGGGAGGGGAGGGGGATGTCACCAGCACGGCACAGCACAGCACCCACCCCTGCCCTCTCCAAAAGGTGGGTGCTGCCCACCCCGCCTGCGGGGGCAGAGAGCACCTCCGGGTCCTGCAGACCCCGGGCAGGATGGGGTGCGCACCCCCAGCTTGGGAAGGGCACCCATGGGTGCAGGCAGATGCCCCATGGGGGGATGCTCCGCTGTGGCCGCACCGTAACACACCATCGCTTCCCACCCTAGCAAGGGAGCTGGGGCAGCCCCCAACTCTAATTTTTCCCTATTTCATTTCTCCTCTCCCCTCCCCAGGGACAAAACCGGGCACAGCGGGGACGTGGCTGATGCCACCCACAAACTAAACCTCCATTTGCACCCTGACCTCCTCCAGCCCGGGGGGAGCCCAGCCATGGCTGTGCCATGGTCCGCAGGCTGTGCTCAGTGACACTGAAGTGGCCAGCGCAGCCGGCCCAAGGCTCGCCCCAGCCCTCCCAGAGCCCAACTGGCCCCAGCGCTTCCTCTAGGCCTTGGCACGACACTAAATAGGTGCCACGTTGTGACCACTAGTCACAAGAGCGGCCGTGGGAATCCTGGCAGGGTGAAGGGGTGCAGGAGGCACCGCGGGGGCAGCGGAGGGGAAGATCCAGCATCATGTTTTCCCTCCCCTGCCCTGCTACAGAAAAGGGGCTTTGCTGGGAGTGGCAAGCAAGAGCCAGCTGGGTTTGCCGAGCCCTTCGCTAGCCCATCCCTCTCCTGCCATCCTGGTCCCTCTGAGGAAGGCGAGTAAAGAGCCCGGGACGTGGCACGGGGGATGCTCCAAGCCACCACGCTCGCCCCCACTGAGCCTTGATCGCCGCCAAAAGCAGAGCCTGCACCCCCCACGAGCCCCACTGGGTTGCAGTCATGGGTGGGCAAGCCCAGTCCAGCTAAGCCAAGTCCAGCCAAGCCAAGCCTAGCCACTCCGAGCTCAGCCAGCAGCCTCAGGCTAGGCCTGACCTTGCTGGAGCCTCAACTAACCAGGGCTGCAGCAATGCCAACGCCTGGCAGAGCCATTTGAGGAAGCGGCAGAAGGAGGAAAACAGATGCACGGGGAGGAAACAGCCCCAAATTTCTGGTTGCTACACCCGGAACCACCAGAGTCGCTCTCCGCACCCGTCCCTGCCGCGGGGAGCCGCCTCGGCGCGCCGCAGCGCCCGGAGCGCAGCGTGCCGGCACAATCCCCCCCTCCCGCTCGCCCGCGGCGGCAGCGCCATTTATTCCAAGTGGAAGGCGGTCGGGAGAAGCTCCCTGCCAGCGTGGGGAGCAGCCGGCTCTCCAGAAGGGCTTTCGACAGCAAAATCCTCCCCAATTTCACGCGGCGGAATGACGCAGCGTGTTCCCTGCGGAGCCCTGCACGCTCCTCGGCACGCTCGGCTCCCCCGCCCCGGTGCTGGTGGCCACCCCTCGCCACGCACCGTCCCCATCCCGGCCCGGCCGCAGCGTTCTGCAGAAAAGTGGGATTTTCAAAAAAAACCCCAAACCAACCCCCTGATCACCGCTGCGTGAGGCGAGAGGCCACCGCTGCGCCGCCAGCTCTCCCTGACTTCGCAGACTGCCAGGAACACGCAGCAAAAATTGCCCGGCAGGGCAAAAACCTGCAAAAGTCTGCAAAAATCTGCCAAAGTCTGCAAAAGTCTTCTCTCCTCCGGGGAGACAGGGATGGTGTTGCAGGGGGAAATGTTTTCCCCGGTCAAGTCAAATTTTGTTTTTCCCAGGCCTGATCTCCGGTTCGCCAGTGGCGCTGGCACCGGGAATGTTTCTCTGGGTCACCCCAAAAGGAGGATCCCGCGGAGCATCCCAGGGCCTCTGAGGGCACCGACCCACCAGACACAAGCGGATGCAGCACAAAACTGCAGGGAACCCCCCAGCTGCCACTTTCCAGGGACGCGGGGGCCTCAGATTCGTACCCGGCGGCTCTTGCGGATGGCTGCGAGGTTTTTATCAGTTCGCTGTCAGCCTTCCCTTTGATGAGCCTCCCTCCCTGAGCTGCATCGCTAACAAATCCCCCGGGGCATTAAAAATAAACCGAAGCTTTGCAGATAAATCGGCGCAGGGGTGGGGATGGAGGGCGAGGACAGGCCACCCCCACCCGCCCGGGAAGCGGGGCCAGACGAGGCACCGGCTGCAGTTTGGCCTCACTCCGCGGCACCGGCCTCGCTCAGCGCCCCCCGTCCTGATTATCAACCTCCCCGTCGATCCGGGGATGATCGCACCCCCCTGCCAATCCAGGGCCCGGTTACGGCACACGCCGGGAGCCACAGGAGCTGTGGCAGGAGCAGGGGGGCTCGTCCCTGCGGTGCTGGGCCTTGGGGATCGGGCCCGGGGCTGGCAGAATGGGTGAAATTATCCTCGGGGCCAGAGATGTAAAATAAAGTATCAAGAACACGCTGTGGCTTTGGGGTTTCACCCTGGCCCTGCACAAAGCTCCAGCTGATGGGGTGCAGAGGGGTGAGAAATGGGCCCCCCACTGCTGCCCACTGCAGGGCAGGTAACGGGGCTCCCCCGCACCTCTCGGCACCCCCAGGGACCTTCCCGAGTCCCCCCCAGACTCACAACCGCCAGCACTGAGCCCATGGCTGTAGGGGAGCAGCTTGTTGGGCACCCCGGGGTGCTGTGGGACCCCAGGGGGAGCCACCCACTGCCCCCACCCCCTGCTGCAGAGCTGCCCTCAACGAAAGGAACGAATCCCTTCCATGCACAGGGGCTGTTTTTTCCTCAGTTATTTCATGCTGTCTCCCTCCACCCAAACGATTAATCCCCCCAGCTAATTAGAGGAAAGGGCCAAGAGCACCCATTTAGACTCGATTCAATTGCCTGAACGATGGCATAATTAACAAAAGCTGCTTAACGGCGGCGGCGGGTGCGTGCCCAGCGCTGGAATCGATGGGCAGCGTCTGCGCCGGGTGGGGGGGAGCCATCCCCGCCCCAACACACACCAGAGATTTATTCCACCACGGGAGATAAATCCATGACAGGGCACGGGAAGCCGGCGGGCACCGGGGCGGCAGTAGCCGGTTCATCCCGTGCCACCGGGCAGATTCCACGGCGCCGGGTCTCTCCCAGGAGGGTGCAGCTCCCTCGCCAGAGCCGTGGCAGCTCTTGCGCCGGGCACGTGCCGCGACGGCACAGGGAGCTGGGGTTGGCACGGTGTGAGCTGGCAGGAGAGTCAAGAAAAACAAATTCTGTCTGATAAAGAGGAAAAGCAAAGCACCGTAAAAATCCCAGCTTTGGAAATTTCACGTTGTTTTGATGAAAGGGCGAGAGAGAGAGAAAATAAATGATGTGCCGTGTAGCGCCGAGGCCCTGGGGATTCAGAGGCGGTTCCCCACAGCCCGGCGCCGCGTGGCCCCGAAATGAAGGGGTGGCCACGGCCGTGGGGATGTTCATTCCCCTTCTCCCTTCGGTGTTTCCTCCGGAGGGACCCGGGGCAGAGGGGAGGACTGCTGGAAGGAATCGCGGCGGTTTATTTGCGCTGCAGGGGCGCAGGGGAAGCCGTGGCGGTGTCCCTGCAGGCTGCGGCATGGGGCAGCGCCGGCTCGGGGCTGGGGTTGGGGCAGACGCGGCGTTTCAGCCCCCAGGCCGGGTTTCAGGCTCTCTCGGCCCTGAGCTGGGCTTTGGGCGGGGAGTGGCCGGAGCTGGGAAGCCCTTGGGGCCGGCAGGACAGATGGACGGGCAGTGGGACGGGCAGCGGGGAGCCTGGGAGAGCCGGGAGGGCTGGCTGCTCGCCCGCGCTGCCAAACCTGCAGCCCTCGGGGCTGCTGCCTCCCTGCCTGCCCGCCTGCCTGCCCCCTGCCCGCCTGCCTGCCCCTCTGCCTGCCCCCCTGCCCGCCTGCCTCCCTGTTCACCTGCCTGCCCCCTGCCTGCCCCCCTGCCCGCCTGCCTCCCTGTTCACCTGCCTGCCCCCTGCCTGCCCCCTGCCCACCACAGCCCTTGCCCTGCCCACGGCCACACTCACCTCCGGGCTCTGCATCCCCCGACCCCGAGCCGAGCCACCCCCGGGTCCCCGAGCCCCGGCTGCCCTCAGACACCCACAGACCCCACAAAAGCAGCCGTGGCCCGTCCGGGCCAGGTACCACACACCAGTGCCACCAGAGCAACGTCCCAGCGAGCAGGAGAGGGATGTACTGGGAAAGCAAGGCGCAGGAGCAAGATTTCTTAATTTCCAATTAATTTCCAATTAATTTCCTCTGCCTGGAGCTGGTAGGGGTGGGAGAGGGGAGGGGATCATGAGATCTCACGCCATCCCAGCGTGCCAAGACGGTGCTTTTGAGGCGCCTGACCCCAAACACGGCCCCCGCTGCCTTCACAGCGCTCCTGCCTGCACCGGCTGGCACGGTGCCCGCACCGGCCGGCATGCTGCCTGCGGCACAGCCGGAGAACACGCACCAGGAGGTGTCAGGACGAGGACAGGAGGGCAGCTGAGGACAAACTGCAGCCAGAGGACATTTGTCCTTGCTGGGGAAATGAGTCTCTCCGTGCCGGGAGTGAAGCAGCCGGCGCTGGGCAGGGGATTGGCAAGGAACGGGCAGGGGCTGGGCAGGGGCTGCCCTCCTGCAGCACCGGGCACAGGTCACCACTGTGCCAGGGCAGCACCCACAAGGAGGGTCCCCAGGGTGCTGGGACAGCACCCATGGGGCAAGGTCACCACTCTGCCAGAACAGGACCCATGAGGAGGATCTCCAGGGTGCTGCGAGAGCACCCACGGGGCAAGGTCACTACTATGCCAGGGCAGCACCCACGAGGAGGGTCCCCAGGGTGCCAGAACAGCACCCATGGGGCAAGGTCACCACTCTGCCAGAACAGGACCCACGAGGAGAGTCCCCAGGGTGCTACGAGAGCGCCCATGGGGCAAGGTCACTACTACACCAAGACAGCACCCACAAGGAGGGTCCCCAGGGTGCTGTGAGAGCACCCATGAGTCAAGGTGACTGCTGTGCCAAGGAAGCACCCATGAGGAGGCTCCCCAGGGCGCTGGGACAGCAGCCACGGGGCAAGGTCACCGCTGTGCCAGAACAAGACGCATGAGGAGGGTCCCCAGGGTGCCAGGACAGCACCCATGAGATGAGCCCTACTCCCCTTCCCGGCAGGCAGCCCCGGGTGCAGGCAGCCCCGGGTGCAGGCAGCCCCGGGTGCAGGCAGCCCCGGGTGCAGGCAGCCCTGGGTGCAGGCAGCAGGCATGGCACGGCCGAGCCTGGCAGACACATGGTGTTTGCGGCCGAGAAGCTGACTGCTGAAGCAGCGACAGTGAGCCTGAAAACTCATCGTGGCCTAATTATTCCTCATATTTAATTCCTCGGTCTCAAAGGGGCTGCCGGGGCTTATCCCTCCCGGGGCTGATCCCTCCCGGGGCTCATCGTACCGGCTCTTCCCGGGAAGGGGCAGGAGCCGGCTCTGAGTCCGGCAGCGGAGCCCCGGCCCCGGGGACAGGTTGGGGGTGCGCAGGGCAGAGCAATGGGGGGGCCCCCCACTCTGTGGCAGCACCTGCTTGGCACCCAGCACCCATCCTGGAGGAGAAGGGCCCAGAGGGTGCTCAGAGGGGGGGGGCAGCTCAAGGGAGCACCCCAGCCCGTGGGGACCCCAGACCGTTGGAGCTGCCTGAGGGCTCCCGAGGATCCCCGAGTTCCCCATCTCCGGAGATCAGTCAGCCCCAGGACACCCTCCGGAGACTGGCAGGGCTCCCCAGAACGGGCAGGGCTTCCTGGGGCAGGCAGGGCCCCCCAGAACGGGCAGAATTCCCTGGAACAGGAAGGGGGTCAGAGAATGGGCAGGAACCCCCAGAACAGGCAGGCAGGGCTCTGCAGGGCAGGCAGGGCTCCCCGGAGCAGGCAGGGCTCCCCAGAACAGGCAGGCAGGGCTCTGCAGAGCAGGCAGGGCTCCCCAGAACAGGCAGGGCTCCCCCAGTGCAGGCAGGGCTCCCCAGCACAGGCAGGCAGGGCTCTGCAGAGCAGGCAGGGCTCCCCAGAACAGGCAGGGCTCCCCCAGTACAGGCAGGGCTCCCCAGCACAGGCAGGCAGGGCTCTGCAGAGCAGGCAGGGCTCCCCGGAGCAGGCAGGGCTCCCCAGGGCACCCCTGCGAACACGCGCGGTGCTGGAGCCGCAGGCAGCGCCGCGCATCGGTGCCAGCCCACCCCGTTTGATCTCCCGCAAGCAGAAAGCTCTCGGAAGTCGCCAGCTCCCTGCCGGCGGGGGGGGGGGGGGGGGGCTTTAAAAGTATATTAAAAAAAGGGGGTGGGAAAAGAGGGATTTTGAAGGAAAGATTGATGCTGCCGGCGAGCCGCGAGAAGGCAAGGGCGAGCCACCCCGCGCAAGGCTGTCATTTCAAATCAGAACGCGCCGCCAACCTCAGGGGACTGTTCTGATCATTAATGGGAAGGATTTTTTTCATCGCTTTCCTCAATCAAATTAATCTGAAGTGAAAAACGTGGAGCTGACAAAGGAAATATTTATAAAGCAAACGAGGCAACATCAAAGGCAAGCGGGCGCCCGGCTCCCCAAGGCTACCGAAGCGGCGAAGGCAGGAGCCCGGCGAGCGCCGCAGCGGCTCACTGCAAGGTTATGGGGAGCTTAAAAACTGGAGCCAAAGGGCTTTTTTGCTTCTATTTCTGGGGGTCACCGGCTCCCCAGCATCCCCTTTGGGTGCGGGGGCTGGTGGCAGCTGGCTGCTGTCCCCCTTCCCTGCCTGCTCCTGCCTGTCCCTCCGGATGGGCTGATCCTGCTGCCCGCCCTCCGCCATGGCAGCCGGGAGGAAGGCAGGATCCTCATCCTCCTCCCCAGCCGTGGTCGCGGGGATATGGGGGACCTCAGGGACGGCTGGGGACCAGAGCTGCCCGGCACGGGGACAGCTCTGCCGGCACCTCGGGGGACGCAGGACCGGCGCAGGCAGCACCGAGGGCTCTGGCTCACCCAGCCGCGGTGGCGACGCCGTGACGTTCCCCGCGGGTCCCACCCAAGGGGGAATGCCAACAGGTTTGGGGAGAAAAAGGCTGGTTTTCGAGCCATGGCAGGGTGGGAGACGGCAAAGGGAGGGCAGCTGGAGGAAAAGCGGCGCCGGTAATCGCCAGGGCGGCCGGTAGCTCCGGGCGGGACCGTGCCGAGGCGCAGCCTGGCGCGGGGCTGGGACCCTGCTGGGAAGCGCCGGGTTTCCACCGCAGAGCCCTGAGCTCCCCTCACAAGTCCCAGCAACATCCTCGCAGGCATTTCTGACTATGAGAAGTGACAGATTTCCCATCAGAAAAGCCTCGCAAGCTGCGATTTTTTTTTTCTTTTTTCTCTCTATTTTTTTTTTTAATATATAAACAGGGCTCTGAAATGGAAAGATGCAATTAGGCATGGAAATAGTCCTCAATGAGCAGCAGCGAGCAGCCTCGCTATGAAGGAAATTGATTTTATTTGACCATTTTATGAGCATTTGAAAATTGCATCCTGAGCATGTGCTTCAGTAGTTAAGTGCACATTATATTCTTCATTCCCCTGAATTGCTCTAAACCAGCCTAGAAAAATACGCCAGGGACACAAAGGGAAATAGAAAGCGGCGGAGGGACACAGAATTCCTGGGAAACGGAGGCTGCCGAAAGCGAGACCGCAGCCCCTCGGCGGGGCCAGCTCCAAGGGTGCTCTGGCTTTGGGTGCACCCCCCAAGCCCCCACAGAGAGCCCCCGGGGACTTGCGCGGCACCACCGGCACCAGGGCGGTGCTGGCTCCCCCCGGGCCCTCGTTAGTGCCCTCCCACCCCTCGGACCTCACCCCCGGCCCCCCCCGTACCTTCTTCCCGATGAGCTTCTTGCGCAGGAACTCCCGGGCCTCGAACATGTAGGGAATGTCGTAGAGTGGCCTCAGCTTCCTGTTCTTGTCCTGCAGCGGGGGTAAAGAGCGGGGCACAGGTCAGAGGAGCCCCCCAAAACCACTCTGTGATGAGCATCCCTGCGGGGAGGCAGCCCCGAGCACCCCCCTGCCCGCTCCCGCACCCCGGGGTGGGTTCCTTGAGCATCGCCACAGCTCCAGCTCTGCCAAAACCCCCGGGGGGGCCCTGGCCGACACGAGTGTCCCCCCATGAGGATGTGCCAGCGGTCACCCAACGGTGCTGGGCTGAGCATCGCCGAGTTTACATGGCAGCAATATAAGGGGAAGGGATGGAGGGGAGTTTGGGGTGGGGGGAGATGGCCAGGGTGCCCCCAAATGAGCCAACCACCCCCACGGAGCACAGGCAGCTCAGCACCGGAGCCCGGGCGCAGGGGGGGTTGGTCTCACCTCCCCAAAATGCCACACTCAGCACCCCCGTCCTGCACCCTCCACCCGCCCATGCCCACGGGAGGCAAAAATAAGGCTCCTACGGGCTCTGCTCACGCAGGTTCTGTCACAGAAGTTTCTCGTTAGACAAACTCATTACCAGCCAGTGATTAACAGCATTTGCTGGATGAGATGCCCAGGAAAGGGACTTGGAGGGCATCTCCCTGCTCGCTGCCCATCAGCTGCTCGGGGCCTGGCGCGGAGATAAAAGCCCTTCAAAAGCTGAGCAAAACCGGGGAGTTTGCCAGCGGGAAGGGCAGCGGGGACTTGGGAACATCGAGGGAGCGGGAGGGGCTCAGCCGTGGGGGTCTCCTGGAGCAGCGGCGGCGGCAGTGAGGCCGCGAGAAGATGATACAGAACGTACAAAATTCAGGACACGGGGTGCTGCTCGCCCTCCGCCCCCCGGAGCCCCCAGCGCGGTGAGGAACTGAAGGAAGAAACGCCCCAAACATTTATATCCACACGGAAAACCTCCAGGACAAGCTGCGGCCTTGGGATTAGTCTAAGGAACATCCCCCAGGGGAGAGGGGGGGTATCAAGGCTGCACCCCCCATGACCCTGCAGTTGTATTGATGGAAAAACCTCAGAGGGGGAGACAAGGACTAAACCAGGTGGTTTCTCCTCAAACGCAAGTCCCGCTAAGCCCCATACGGCCCCATTGTGCAAGCCAGACACCAGCTTGCCTCGCTAATGACTTGTTAATGACTAACGGGCCTTGCCAGTGAACTGAGAAGAGGGGATCGCTGGGCTGAGCCCAACTGGGGGAGTTTCACTGAGGGCAAATGCCGGGGGCTGCCCTTGGGCCACAACAACCCCCAGCAGGGCTACAGGCCTGGGGAGGAGTGGCTGGAGAGCTGCCGGTCAGAGAGGGACTGGGGGGGGTGAGAATGAGCCAGAGTGTGCCCAGGGGGCCAAGGAGGGCAATGGCATCCTGGCTTGTGTCAGCACTGGCGTGGCCAGCAGGGACAGGGAAGGGATCTGAGCCCTGGGCTCGGCACTGGGGAGGCCGCCCCTCGATTCCTGGGTTCAGTTTTGGGCCCCTCACCCCAAAAAGGCCATTGAATGACTCGAGCGTGGCCAGAGAAGGGCAACGGAGCTGGGGCAGGGTCTGGAGCACAGGTCTGCTGGGGAGCGGCTGGGGGAACTGGGGGGGTTCAGTCTGGAGAAGAGGAGGCTGAGGGGAGACCTCCTGGCCCTCTGCAACTCCCTGCCAGGAGGGGGCAGAGAGGGGGGATGAGTCTCTGGAGCCAAGGCCCCAGCGCCAGGCCCCGAGGGAATGGCCTCAAGCTGCCCAGGGCAGGGTCAGGCTGGCTCTGAGGAAGGATTTCTGTGCAGAAGGGGCTGTTGGGCGTTGGAATGGGCTGCCCAGGGCAGGGGGGAGTCCCCGGGATCCCTGGAGGGGTTGAAGAGTCGGGCTGAGCCAGCGCTGAGGGATCTGGGGGAGTTGGGAACGCTCAGGGGGAGGGTCATGGTGGGGCTGGAGGAGCTGCAGGGGCTTTTCCAACCCGGATGATTCTGGGATTCATTTCTGGGATGACTGATAAGATCTCTGGGAACAGAGGAAAAAACGAAGCTGGGCAATGACCCCTGACTCAACTGGAATCCCTGCTCCACCTTTTTCCTTTTCTCTCATGGAAATGAATTTGTGGAATATCTGCCCTTCCTCGTCCTTTATGCTAATCAGCTAATAAGATGAAATTAAAACGGCAACAGAAACTTTGCTGGGTGTGCACCCACCATCGGAGCTAAATCCGTGTGCACCCACCACCCAGAACTACTGGACCTGAGACAACGCTGGATTCAGGAGTGGTGATCTGGATTTCTTTGACTCTCTTTCTCTCCTTTCTTTTTCTTTCCTTTCTTTTCTTTCTCACAGATTTATAAAAGGCCACATCGCTTATTATTCTTTTTCCAGTTTAAATTGTTTTCTACCACAAGTAGAACATTTTAACCGGTTGTTTGGTGTCGTTTAAACTTAATTTAACCCGACGGGATCAGAGAACTCTTGTGATTCTCTGGGTTTCCAGTCTGGGTCATGACAGCGGGTCCAGGCAGGGCTGCAGGCAGGGGTCCAGGCAGAGCTCGCTCCTGCCCAGCCACCGTCCCCAGGAGCAGCCAAAGCAGGCGCCTTGCAAAACTACATGGCGGATGGGCAGCAGCATCCCTGGTCGCCCTCCCCATGGTTTTGGGGACAACAATCCCTGGCCCAGAGACAGTGTCTTTGGAGCCACCACCCCCAAGGGGCTTGTCCCCCACAAACTGTGCTGCCACCAGCCCTGGATGTGGCATGCAGTGTGACCGCGCAACAGACCCGGCTTCGAAAGCGATGCCAAGGGGCTGCCACTGCCCGGCACCGCTCCCCCAGGGAAGGACACGGCCTTCCCCAGCAGATCCCACACCCTCGCCGGCGCTGTGCTGGACTTTGGACACTCTGTGGTTGGCTGCACCAGCACTGCTATGGTTATGGCACCTTTGGGCCCTGCCAGCATGCGAGCGGAGGAAGAAGGGCAAAGCCAAGCCAAGCCAACTCAACCCAACTCAACTCAACCCAACTCAACTCAACCCAACTCAACCCAACCCAACTCAACTCAACTCAACCCAGCCCAACCCAACCCAACTCAACTCAGGGAGCTCCCCAGCCCACGCTGGTGGAGGACAGCCCTCAGCACATGTCACTGGTGTGGTGCTGTGAGGAATGCCCCTCCCCATGCCTCACCAAGCTGGGGAGGGGAGGAATATACCACAAAGAGGGAGATAAGGCAAAAGCTGCAGAAAATGAAGGAGAGGAATCAGATGGGAGAGGGAGCGAGCAGACAAAGACACGCCGGCACTCGTGCTCTGTGTTCTTCCATACTGAATGAGGCTTTGACAGAGTTTATTGTCCCCGACGCCGTTCCCAGGCTGCTCCTTGGAGCCGTTCCCTCCTCCACCCGCATCGCCACACGCTGGCGATGGGGACGAGCTGGATCCTGCAAGGGCATCCCCACAAGGGATCCCCCAAGGTGCTGCAGCCAGTGCCAAACCCATCCCTGGGGGAGGCTCCTGCTGCCTGTGGCAGCTTTGCAGGCAGAGCGAGGGCAGATCCCGAGCCTGGCAGAGTGCAGGACCTGCAGAGATGGGATCTCTTCTGGAAAGGAGCTGGAGATCAACCCGATACGGCTCATCGCACAGAAAAGCTTCCTGGCACCTAATGAGATGGGCTTGACGAGGCCGGCACAGAGCTGTGGCAGACAGCATGGGATGTGGTGCCAGCTAGCCGGCCCCAAAGCCAGTTTCCCGGCAAGGGGAGAGCTTCCTCCTCACCCCATGGGGACAGCATGGCTGGCAGGTGGCCAGAGGGAAGCCCTGGCATGGGTGGTCACCCTCGGGAGGGTGCTACTGCCATAGGAAATCCAGCGCTGCCGCCGGCCCCGTCTCAGCCCCGCGGTCAGGCCGGCTCCCTGGCTGCGCCCCGGCTCGCCGCAGAACGATTCACGGCGCTCCCCTCCCTGGCAAAGCGTGCGGGGACGGAGCCATCTCCGTTATTTAGCTGGTGCCAGAAAAAATCCCGGCCCCGTGCCAGGGCTGGAGTTGAGCAGTGTGATAAATCCTGCAGAGCCAAGAGCAGGGTCCGAGCTGCTGAGGGGGCTTCCTGCACCTCCTGGGGCATCCCCCCATGAACCAGGGTGGGGGGATGTCGCCCCAGGGGGCATGCCCCCAGCAGCATGTCCCCGTACCCTTGTGGCACGGCCGCGACCGCACGGAGCCGGAGGAGCAGGGATGACTAACTCCTCATTTCACAGTCCGGTGCTGCGACGCGGCGCCGTACAGCCACGGCCGTCGCTTCGCGGAACAATCACCGCGCCGAGACAGAGAATTAAGCCAAAGGGGTTGAGAGACGGGGCAGGCTCAGCCTTCCCACGTGGATACTCCCTGCCTCGCCACCTCCCATCCCCTTGCCTGCGCCCCGAAACAGAGATAGGCTCTGCTCCAGCCGCTCCGTGCCACTCACCAGCCTCCCCCTCTGCCCCTTTCCACATGGGGAGCTCAACGCCAGCCTCCCAGTCCTGCTCCCCGAGAGCCCCCAAAATCCAGCACAGCCCCCCCAGTACACGCTCACACTCGAACTTTCCCTTCAGCTGAACCCGGGACTGTGGCTCCCCAGCCCCATCCGAGCAGCTACACGACACGCAGACGCTCGCTGCGGGACCACGCAGGGGCTGCTGCCTGCACTCAGCTGCCTGCTCTGCCTGCCCAAGCATCCCCCAGCCCCGAGTCCTCGGGGTGCCTCCCACCCCGGAGCCCACTGTGCTTTTCTCTGCTCCATGGTGGGACCCGATGGGACCCGGGGGACGAGTCTCTCCCGACCTCGACAAGGTCATGGCGAAGCTTCAAGATAAATAACGCTGCTTGGGCTCCGTCTGCGGCTCTGCACAGGCAAAGCCCTGTGCAAACAGTAATTAATCCTCACTAACGAACTCCAAATTTATTGCTTATTTAAGTGTCTATCTGGCACAGGCTGTTAAATCCCTAATCCCATCCCGCACACCGCTGAAGGGGGATGGTGGGAGCAAGCAGCAAAGCCCAGGGTGGCCCCGGCAGCACCGGGCCCGCGGCGACGGCAGCGATCGCATCACCGGAGAGCGGCCGGGAGGGCCCGGGGGCGGCTCACAGAGCTGCCCCAGCTTCGCTTTCACCCGGCACGGGGGTGAGGAACTGAAGTTGTTAGCTAATGCCTCAAACGCTGATGGACAGGAAAAGCCTCAAGGCCAAGTTGTGGCCTTTGTGGTCAGTCTAAGGAATGAATTATCTGGTTTAGGGAACAAACTCTCTGGTCTAAGGACTGAACTCTCTGGTTTAAGGACTGACTCTCTGGTCTAAGGACAGAACTCTCTGGTTTAAGGACTGAACTCTCTGGTCTAAGGACTGAACTCTCTGGTTTAAGGACTGAACTCTCTGGTTTAAGGACTGACTCTCTGGTTTAAGGAACGACTGATCCGCAGGGCAGCGCAGGGCGCATCCAAGGGCGCGCGGCTCCGCTCCCTCGCAGTCAGCAGCCAAATTCCCCAGAGAAGCCTCCAAGGGCGGAGACGGACACGGAGTAAAACCAACCGTCGGGGGCAAGGCCCGCGCTTTAATCCACGCCTAGAGCCCCGGAGAAGAGCGAAAAGATGGACAGGAGAGTTAAACACCCGGCACCAGATGGAGCTGACGGGGGAGAATCGCCCGGGAAACAAAACCTGAGGGAGAGGTAAAGGGGGGAGACGGCGACCACCGACCCAACTGGACCAAAGGGCTCAGGCTCCCCGTCCCCCAGCGACGCCCAGAACCCGGCTCCACCTTTTCCTCCTCCCTCAGGCAAATGAGTTCGTGAACTCCCGCCTCTCTTGGTCTAACGTGCCAGTCAGCCCCTGGGAGGAACTTCAAAAGGCGACAGAGAAAGTTGCTGGGGTGCACCCACCACCCGGGATTACGGGACCTGAGACCGCGCCGGAGCCTGGGCTGGGGATCACGATTCTTTGACTCTCCTTCTCTCCCTTCTTTTCTTTTCTTTTCTTTTCTTTTCTTTTCTTTTCTTTTCTTTTCTTTTCTTTTCTTTTCTTTTCTTTTCTTTTCTTTTCTTTTCCCTTTCCTTTCTTTTCCCTCTCTTTTCCCCTTCCCTTCCCTTCCCTTCCCTTCCCTTCCCTTCCCTTCCCTTCCCTTCCCTTCCCTTCCCTTCCCTTCCCTTCCCTAACATTTTAACTGATCATTTGATGTAATTTCACCTTAATTCAAGGCAAGCATCACAGAACCTTTAGGACTCCTTGGGCTCCCACACAACGGGGCTGGTGGGGGGCTGGCGGGGGGCTGGGGCTCTGCTGGGGCTCCTCGGCTACCGTTTAGCCCAGGATTTACCCAGCTTGTGTAAAACCCTGCAGCTGCATTAACGACAAGGGGGGACGTGCCTGCCCTGAAAGCAGCACTCAAGTGCTTAAAAGCCTCTTCTCCAGGCGCAGCGGCTCTCCACGGCATCGCACAAAAGCAAACGTTTGCCTTAAAAAAACCAACCAGCCACCTCAGAGCATCTCAGCGCCCCAGACAGAATCCATGGGCACAGGCGTTGTCCCCACTGCTGGAGCAGCCACCTGAGCCGTGCTGGCACCCACGGCCACGCCGGCCCCGAGGAGCTGGAGGCTGAGTCCTCACCGAGGCTGCGTCGTCGTGACGCCGATGAAAAATGCAAACCCTTCTGCAATTCCCTGCACAGATAAAAGGCACTGGGCTGTGCCAGGAGCAGGGTAATAGAAATATTTAAGTGTCCAGTATGTATCGCACTTAACCACGGCCCTCTCAGCCACCATTAAATACCATTTTGCTGGCCTTAAAAATGATATTTCATATCGGAGGGGAAGTGGCTGAGCAGATCACTCTGGGAAGCTGTTCAAGAACCTGAACACACATTTGAGGTTTTGCAAATAAACATTAAAAATCAATATAACAGCAAGGATGTGAACTAAATTCTACGACCGTCAAACATCCACAATTATAGGCACATAGAAGGATATTGCTTTTTTTTTTTTTTTTTAAACTGCTTTTCAAGCCAAGAGCTCAAACTGCAGCAGCACCCCTGTAAGGTGCTGTCCCCGTTGTGTGGAGCCCAGGGAGTCCTAAAGGTTCTGTGACCCGCTCGCCTTGAAGTAAGGTGAAACGACATCTCGGCACCAAACGTCGAAACGCCGGCCCTGGCTTTCCCCAGCTGCTGGGGAGAGTCATCAGCCATTCAAAAAATAATTAAAAAAAAAAAAAAAAAGCGCAGCATATTAGCCTCATTCAATTAAAGGTGTGCAGCGAGGAAGTCGTTTTATTAGCGAGAAAGGCAACGCGTGGAGCTTCATCTTTGGAGAGTTGCTGGCGGAGGGGAGGGGTAAACAGCTCGTCCCTTCTCCCGGCACGTGGAGACAAGGATTTCAGTCCAGAAATCGACGGGAACCTGCTGCTTCCTCACGTCGGCCCGCAGCTACGCGCCGAGGAGCCCGGGGCAAGGAGCCATTTTTTGTTTAAAATGAAAAGACGGAGCATCTGGAAGGCGGGTGCTGCCCCTGGGGCCAGCAAGCACCGGGTGCCAGCAGCCCCCTCAACCTCCCTCCTCCTTAAATAACCCCCCCATGAGGCTTTAAATATCGAACAGGCCGAGTGAATTACGGCTCTCCTGTCAAATTAACATCATTACGCCCTACAGTAGCCAATTAAAGTCTATTTTCAGGAAAGCAGCAGCCGCCAAGGATCGCATCCTGCCGGGGGGGGTTAAACACTGAGTGCCCTCAGCCCCCCCATTGCCTGGGGGGGTCCTGCTCCCAGGCCCTGGCCCCTTCCCAAGGGCAGGAGATGGGGATGACGATGGATACGGGAACCTTTGGAGATTGTCTGAGAGCCCGGCGGGTCCTGGGGCACTCCCTGAGTGCAGGATTTGGGGGTTTCTTAAAAAATCCCAGCGTGGGACCCCAGAAGAGCCGAGGGGCTGGGACCTGCAGCCCGGTGGTGCTGCAGGTGGGGAGAGCTCTCCTCTTCCCCTCCAGTGCAATTAGGGAAGCTTATTATTTGGGAAGCAATTAGCAGAGCAAATCAACTCCAAGCGACACGCGAGAATAAACCGTTCAGAACGACGAGGAGAGGTGGAGATTAACCAGCTGCCACCGACAGCGGCTGCGGGGCTGCTCGGGGAGGCAACAGCCCCCGAGGGACCCCAGAATGGGAGAAATTTGCCCCGTTTAGAGGCTGCTCGGCTTGTGAGAGCCGGCGCCGGGTACCCGCTGTACCTGGGGAACAGGGAGACAGTTTGTTAGCAGTGTCACGCCCGCGGTTCCCAGCCCTCCCGCCCCGGCGCATCCCCGGTTGCACCCGGCGCGCTCGGAGAGGCGCTGAGGCGGTGACGCGAACACGGCGGCTGCTCCCTGCTGGTGTAAGAAACTCCAGGAGGAGCCTCGCAGCCGGCGAGCAGGAGTGCTCGGGGAGGGGTTTTTCCATGGCGAAGCCTTCGCGGCGCAGCGCGGCGATGACGGCGGGGCACAGCTGGGCCAACGGCGCCACATGGGCGAGGCTCTTCCAAATGTTCCAGGAACTGGGCAGCACTTCTTCAGGGAAGGGGGTGACACCAGGAGCAGCAACAGCTCCGGGAATTGACACCGAGTGACGCGGGAGGGTCGATCTGCACGAGGACAGGGAGGCTCTGCAGAGAGGCTTGCATAGGTTGGCTCGGTGGCCAACGTCAACGGGATGAGCTTCAACAAGGGCAAGTGCCAGGTCCTGCCCTTGGGCCACAACCACCCCCTGCGTGGCTACAGGCTCGGGGAGGGGTGGCTGGAGCTGTCTGGGAGAGAAGGGTCTGGGGGTTCTCACTGACCAGCAGCTGAACAGGAGCCAGCAGCGTGCCCGGGGGCCAAGAAAGCCAACGGCCTCCTGGCTCGTGTCAGCACTGGTGTGAGCAGCAGGAGCAGGGAGGTGACAGTCCCCCTGTGCTCGGCACTGGTGAGGCCACACCTGGAGGTTGTGTCCAGGTTTGGGCACCTCAATCCCAGAGAGATCTGGAGGGGCTGGAGCGAGGGCAGAGGAGGGCAACGAGGCTGGGGAAGGGCTGGAGAATCAATCCTGTGAGGAGGCAGGGCAGGAGCTGGGAGTGTTCAGGGTGAGGAGGAGGAGGCTGAGGGGAGCCCTCATCCCTCTCTGCAGCTCCTGCCAGGACATTGCAGAGAGGCTGGGGCTGGGCTCTGCTCCCAGGGGATCAGGGACAGGACAAGAGGGAACGGCTGGAAACTGCCCCAGGGGAGGGTCAGGCTGGGCAGGAGGAGAAAATGTTTCCCAGCAAGAGTGGTCCGAGAGTGGAACAGGCTGCCCAGGGAGGGGGGAGTCCCCATCCCTGGGGGGGTTTCAGGGCCGTTGGGATGAGCTGTGGGGGATGTGGGGTAGGGGAGAACTTTGTAGAGTCGGGCTGAGGGTTGGACTCGATGATCCCGAGGGGCTTTTCCAGCCTGAAGGACTCTGGGGTTCTGTGAAAGCAGCAACAGGAAAGCAGTCCCTGAGGATTGCAGGGAGGAAGGACGAGGGGTTCCCACCCTTGGAGAAATAAGCGGCGTCTCCATTTGAGCAGCCCCAGCTTGCCATTCCTGGATGCAAAGCCTGAAGCGTGTGTTCAGCCCCTCCGGTGCTCTGCCTGCTGCTGGCTCTGCCTGCAGACGTGTCCACCGGTCCCTCGTTGCCCACGGAGCCCTCCCTGGCAGCGGGCACTCGGTACCGAGACCCTCAGCTCTTGAGTGATTAATCCCGGCTGCCGCGGCCGAGCTGGGGAGGTTTTCAAACAGCAATAAGGGCGCGAGTGCGTGCCCGGAGCGCTGGCTGACAGAAGGGCAGCGCTCCAGGCAGCCCTGCCTGCCCAGGGTCGGCCCCGTGGGGTTGCCAGCCCCTCCTGGCTGCATCGGTGTCACCGTGGTGTCACCGGGGAGGACCGGACCGGCACAGGATCTGCCTCAGGCAGGTCTCCCGCAGCGGCCGTGGGCTAACGAGGGGTTTGAGGGGTGCAGGCAGCCCCCCGCAGCCCCCCTGCCAGGTCGGCAGAGCGGCTCTTTCCCCAGCTGCTCTCCGAGAGGGCCCGGGGGAGATCAGAGCATCTCAGTGGCAGCTCCCGGGCTTACAGCCCTAAGAGGATTAACGGCAGCGGCCGCTCGCGGAGCTCTCTGATACTCACACGAAGGGACGGCTGGAGACAGAGGGGGGCAGGAAGAAGCTTCCCCTGGAAGCTGCTGCTCCAGGACGGCTCCCGCCGTCCTCTCAGTCCTGACGGGCACCCGCGGGGATGTCAGCGCAGACACAGGCCGCCGGCGGAGAGCACAGCGAGGCAGCAGGGCCGGCACGGTGCTCCGGGGGCTCAGTTCCCCCCATCCCAGCACCCCGGGGGTAGAGGGTTTTCCCCAAACCCCTGCGCAGCCCCCGGGCGGGTATCGGAGTATCTCAGGCCCTGAATTACTCAAACATCATTAGAGGAGTCCAATTAAAGAGAGAAAAACCAACTTCTCCTGAGCTGAGCCTCCATGCCCAAACAAGAAAGAGAGGGCCCCATTTTAATCACTTTTATTAGCAAAACAGGCTCCCCGCCGCAGCCTTGCAAAGGGAAGTCGACCATTTTAAGGCAATTTGCATTTCTCAAGGTGTACTGAGCGGCTCACGGGAGCGTTCGGGCACCGGCACCGCGACCAGAACCAGGGGTGTCCCCGCACCCCAGCGCTGCTCAGCACCGCGGGGACAGCACCGTCCCCTCAGGAGCGGGGACCCTGCGTAGCGGCGTGCACAGACGGGCTGAGCTCGGTGCCGACCTTCCTCACTTCCAAACACAACTTGAGTCCTCCCCACGCTGCTAAAGCTCTTCTGTGGCAGCTTCCCGGGCAGACGGGGGGCCCGGCACCCCCGAAGCCAGCTCGGGAAGACGGGGGACAGCCAGGGTTTTGGTGACCCCAAGCACCGCACGGGAGCACTGAAGGTTTCCTCCATCATCATCCTCAACGCAGAGCTGGGTCTGTGGCCAGACGCGGGGCCAGACTGAACCACGTCCAGCACGGAGGGAGTTATCCTCTGGTCCCCTTCCCAAAACTAGCCCAGCGCACAGAGCGACCCAGGCTGCGGAGAGGGCGGCCGGGAGAGGGAAGAGCTGCTGCACCCTGTCTTATCCCATCTCCATCCTCCTCCTCCCCCGTGGAAGCCGCCAGAGCCCAGCCCCAGTATTGATGGTGTTGCCAGCACACGCCGTTCCGGTGCCCTCCCCAGGGCATCGGGGCTCGCTCCTGCAGCCTGGCCAGCACCCATCAATCTCCATCAAGCCTGAAGGCTCCTATTAATCACGTTAAGAGAGGCCCTAATTTAAACCTTCTGCCTGCTGCCACACACTGCCTGCTCGGCTCCCTCTGCCAGCGAGAGCGGGAGAACCCGCAGCCCGCGGTGGTGGGAGCGTCGTGCCACGGGCCCGGGCATGCCCAGAGGGACCCTTCCCCCAGGTTAACAGGATCCCAAACAAGGAAAGGACATTTTTTCCTCCTCTCCGGACACACCTGCTGCTGTTTGAGCTGGGAGCACCTTGTACAGAGCAGAAATAGGCAGGATGCTGGATTTCACCCCAAAACTCCCTCTGCCTGCGGCAAGAGGGGCTGCGGTGGGGGGAGATGCTGGCAGGTCCGGCCCCAGAGCAGAACTTATGGGGCTGCACGACCCAGGCACCTCTCGGGGTGCCAGAGACACCGCGGGGCGGCTTCCAGCAGCGGCACAGCCCGACCCCGGGGTGCAGGGGATAAACACGGTGCCGTGACCGGTCACCTCGGGGCTCCTCTCGCCTGACGGAGTTTTCCATAGGAATGACTCGAGCGTGGCCAGAGAAGGGCAACGGAGCTGGGGCAGGGTCTGGAGCACAGGTCTGCTGGGGAGCGGCTGGGGGAACTGGGGGGTTCAGTCTGGAGAAGAGGAGGCTGAGGGGAGACCTCCTGGCCCTCTGCAACTCCCTGCCAGGAGGGGGCAGAGAGGGGGGATGAGTCTCTGGAGCCAAGGCCCCAGCGCCAGGCCCCGAGGGAATGGCCTCAAGCTGCCCAGGGCAGGGTCAGGCTGGCTCTGAGGAAGGATTTCTGTGCAGAAGGGGCTGTTGGGCGTTGGAATGGGCTGCCCAGGGCAGGGGGGAGTCCCCGGGATCCCTGGAGGGGTTGAAGAGTCGGGCTGAGCCAGCGCTGAGGGATCTGGGGGAGTTGGGAACGCTCAGGGGGAGGGTCATGGTGGGGCTGGAGGAGCTGCGAGGGCTTTTCCAACCCGGATGGTTTTGGGATTCTGTGAATCGCTGCAGCTGGTGCCTTCCAGCCAACACGTGCTGCTCTGGTCCCCAGCCTCATCCTTCCATCCCTCCACATCCCGGCGGGACGCAGCCGGGGCACGTGCCAAAGCAAGAAGTGCCCGTCCCTGTGGGAGACAACTTGTGACTCCCCAAAAAAGGGCCTGAGAGGAACAGGCCTGTGAGAAAAACCAGCCTGAGAGAGAGAAAGAAGGGATAGGGGGGGGAGTAGAGGCCCAACGAGCCGAGGAACATCTCAAACACTCGCAAGTAATGAAATTATAGTTATGGGGTGAATAATGTGGAGTTTGGAGCTGATAATGTGGCCAGGATGGCAGGGGATGGGCTGGAGTGGGGAGCCCTGGGGAGAGAGGAGGGTTCTGCTCTGGGGCAGCTGGTCAAGTTTCAAGGCCCATCTGTCCAGTGAACGACCTTTGCTTCATTACCCATGAAATGCATTTTATAGTTAACACCCCGAGTATGCTAATGAAGATTAACAAGATGATGCTAATTCCATCACTCCCCAAAGCACCTTCCCCCTCCCCATCCATGGGGTACGTAGGTGTAGGGGTCGGCCTGGGGGAGGGACCCAAAGACAATGGGTATAAACTGGGGGGGGCAAGGGGTGAAAGAGAAAGGAAAAAGATGTGAAGAAGGGAAGAAGACAGACGCAGCCCTGACACAGCCTCTCCCCTTTTCTTCTTCCCCTTTTCCCTCATACCATTAAGTAACGCCAGACACACTATACCACTTGCCATATCACTTGGCCAGTTGTCGCGGATCCAATTAGTACGTTGTGGGAAGTTAATAAACGTCTGGACTTGGAGATTTGTCTCACCGTTGCCCACTCCATTGGGGATTTATGAATCCAAAAGTCTCCCCTGTCTGAGCGGGACGGGCCAGCCCTGCAGCTCCCTCCTCGGGCTCCAGCCCAAGCCGGGGCGCAGCCAGCGCCAAACCCAACGTGGCCCTTTGTGAGCACAGAGCCCCCGGATCAGCGGTCGCCGCCGCGCTCAGCGCCTCCAGCTCCTCAAAAACCGTGTACAAAAGCACATTTTTGGGGCCTTTCGTTCTCTGAAGGCTCCGCAGCAGGGGTTTGCTCCTCACACGGTTTTACAAAGAGGAAGAAAACCTGCCCGGGCGGCCGCAGCCGCTCCGTGCCCGCACAACCCTCCTCTGCACGGCCGCTTGCAGCTGCGTTAGCAGTGGGCTTAAATTAATAAGGTTTGTCTTCTCGGCATGTGACGCGTTGGACAGGTCCCCCCCGGGAGCCGTGTGTCCCGTGGCGCGGGGACCAGGCGGATCCTGCCCGGGCTGAGCCGACTCTGCGGCCGGCGCTGCCCCGTTGCAGCATCCCCCGGGCCGTGAGCGGCCCCGGTCTCCTGCCTCCTCGTGTTTGCAGCATCACGGACCCGCAGCCCTGCATTGGGAGACCCCAAAGTGAGGGGCAGGCTCGCCCCGAGGCACCCCAAAGCGGTTCACCGAGGGGCTGGGGCTCCCCGGCAGGATTTGTGTTGCCACCAGTGGGGCCGGTGCAGCGGGGCCGTGGAGCGTTAAAAATGGGGACAAGGGCGGCAGGGAGCTGGTGGCACGTGGCCACGGCGAAGCCTCTGCAGGTCGGGTCTGCGGGGAAATAAAACAGCCCCAGAGAAAAGCCACGGGACCGATGGAAAGCGCAGGATCGATACGATCATCGTCCCTCTCCTGGCGTAGAAATAAAAAGGGCGAAGCTGCGGATGCTGCTTCGGCACAAAATGTCAGCGGCTGAGCGCCGGGCACGGGGGTGAACCGGGCAGTTTTGGGAAGGGCACTGGGGCCCCCAGCGATGCCCCGGGCACCCCATCCCCTTGCAACCCCCAAATCTGAGCCTGGAGGGGCATCACCAGCGGATGCCGCGGCCGAAGCACGACGGTGCCGGGCCCTGCGGATGGCTACTGGTCCCAACACCAACCCACGAGCCCCACGGAGCCCCACGGACCCCCCTCCTTCCCCGACTCCCCCCCACATCCCCCTTGGAGGGAGCGCTGAGCGCGGATGCTGAAATCAGCTAATGAAAGTTATTTATGAGGCGATTACCAAGTTGGCTGCGCCGGTGCTGAATTAAGATAATTTGTAATTACGTGCGACGCTTTTAGAATACTGCACGCTTATGTTTTTAGTCACTTGTTTTATTAAATTAAATGCTGGGGCTAATTACAGGCATCCTTTGGATATCTCCCTCTCAACTCCCGACCCGCGGGAGCCTGTCACCAGCCGATAGCGCGTTCAGCGCTCCCCTGTTTGCTCACACAGGGGCTGTAATCACCAACTATAAATTACCTTGTTAAAAACCAGGATTACCCTTTGCAAGGAAAGCCTCTGCTTAAACCCATCAAGATTCTCGCAAGAAAAACAATTTCTAAGCAATAGAAGTTTTTGTTTCGCCGGTACTTGAGGAGACTATTTCGGATTGAGGAATATTTGGGGAATATTTGGGGGAAGTTGGGGCTTCGAGGAGGCTGAGTCGCAACCTCTGCCCAGCTAGAAAAATGTCAAAGCATCTTCTGGCAGCGACAGGGAAGGCAGCGCCCTCTCCCAGGAACAAATCGGGGAAACCGCCCGAGCACGACGGTACCGGCCACGGGGAATTCATTAACCACCAGCGCTTTGGCAACGCGCACAAAGAGCCTCCTCTCCGTGGACGAGGAGATAATGTCGCCGCTAATGAGGAAATTGAGATGTATAAAAATACTTGGTGATTTCAGAAGGGTTGTTTCGTTGTTGGTTTTGGGGTTTTTTTAATTTTACAACACCGCAACGGCTGAATTCTATTTTAAATGAACCTGACTTCCCCTGACACTCTCTGGGAGAGCCAAGGGACCATCAGTAAAAGATGTTCAGAATTCCTCACAGCCCAGATCCCCCGAAAAGCCGATTTAACCCATTACTGGGCTGCACAGTTACATGCTGAAGATGTGCCAGTGGCACCAGTGACCCACAGGGAACCGACAGCCCCGAGCGCGGACAAGGGGGGGCAGGAGCACGGTCCGAGCACACCAGCCCGCCACAGCCCACCAGCCCAGATTTGCCCTGAAAATGACTGTTAAATGGGAGACAAGGCATTTTGTTTCTGCAGCGTTTTTCCTCCCAACATAAGATTTAGTCCACCCACAGCTCGTGTGTCTTCCCCAGGTACGCTTTTGTCCAAAAAACCTGGAGAAATTATGCTACTGAATTTGGGTTTATGCTGCATACCCATCGGCTTGCTGTAACGCAGACCCTCGTCAGGCTTATGAAACATTTAAAAAAATATTTTCCTCCGTGGTTTCAACCTCTCGTCTTTGCCTTAAAGCTCAGCAGCCCCATGAACAGGCAGAGGACGCGCAGCCCCCGCGGGGGTTTCCTCTGCCCGCCCCCCACTCGTGTCCCCCCCACGCTGCAGCCACCACCCGAGGGGACAGAATCCATCCTCAGCTCAGCTGCCACGGCAGGGACCCTGCGCCTTGGCCAAGGCAGTGCAAAACCTGCACCCCAGCCCCAAACCATGCGAGAGGGGGGGCACCTGATCGTTCCCGGGTCCCTGCCCTGCTCAGCTCCCGCCCTGATCTGTGCGAGATCACAGCAGGTTGGTCCCAGCACCCCTGGGGGGGACACTGGGGCTGTTCGCCCCCTGCATCCAGGGAGCCCCCCTCCAGGACACAGACCCCCGGGGACAGACCCCCCCACTCTCAGCAATGCCAATGTCAAGTGCAGCCACGACCCAGCTCCAACCTGAGAGTGATGCTGGGAGCACTGGGATGCAGGAGGGAGCTGACATGGACGGGAGGAGACGGTGCAGGTGCAGCAGCACGGCACGGCACGGCAAGACACAGCACATGGTACGGCTCAGCACGGCACGGCACAGCATGGCACGGCACATCACGACACGGCACAGCACAGCATGGCATGGCATGGCATGGCCCGGCACAGCACGGCTCGGCATGGCATGGCACAGCACAGCATGGTACGGCACAACCCAGCACGACACAGCACGGCATGGCACGGCACGGCATAGCACAGCACAACACGGCTCCGGCCCCAGCAAAGGGGCCAGCCCTGCCCCTGCCTGCCCACAAACCAGCAGCAAGTCCCAGTCAAGGCAGCCGAGGCCACGTCCCCATCCCCGCTGCCCGCTGGAAGAAATTTTGGGGCTAGACCTGCGCTGCCCCCACGCTGCTCCCCCAGGCGCGGGAGGAGGGCTCTCGCCAGCCTGACTCGTGTCACCCATCCCCGGGGGGCTGCAGGGGAGGACGATGGCAGTGGCACCCTGTGCTGCGCCGCCAGCCCCGGCAGCGGGGGTCTGAGCCAGCCGCGGGGTCCCCTCGGCAGGACAGAGCACCAGAAAACAGCAAAATGCAAACACATCCCCTCAACGCGGTGTTTTGGTTGAGAGGGACCCACGTCTCCAGGCGTCATGGAGCACCCGGACACCGCGCCGGGCGCCGGGGCAGCCTCTTGCACCGCACCGGTGGGCTCTGGGGGACCGACAGACCCTCCTCGCGGCAGCAGCTGTCCTGGGTCACAGCGGGGGCCCCCGAGGGTCCCTCTGTCACCCCTCTGTCCCCAAAGCACCCAAGGGAGGCGGCTGGCCCCCGCACAAGGCCTTGCACCCATCCCACCTCATCAACAAACCCAGAAGCTCGGCAGAGCAGCTCCACAAACACCTCCATCCACGTGAAATGAGGATTTTATATTATTTTCAATCAAAAAGCAATTTATCATCCAAAATCTCCCAGGAGAGTGATGTGATATGCTAACTAACTGCCCCGCTGCTCTGCCAAGGGGGGATTCTACCCCACAGCCCCCCCATGGGAAGGGCAGGGAGAGTGATGGATGGACCCCCCTAGCCTGGAGAACACTTGCAGCCCCCAAAACCAGTGCTGAAAACCCCGCACCGGAACACCCCCACGCTGCATCTCCCCCGACACCCCAGCCCGGGGCTACCCCGGAGCGTGGAGCCGACCACAGGCTGGGCACCGAGCGGAGTCTGATGGAAAACGGGCAAACCCCACGTCGGTTCGGAGATGGGGGGCTTGGGCTACGCCCGACCGCAGCCGGGCAGCCCCACGGGGCACCCGGGGTCCCCCGCGCTGCCCACGCGTCCCCGAGCTCCCCGGTGCTCCCAGCCAGACCCGCCTCGCCTCCAGTTCTGCTGTCGCAGCAGCTCCCCGAGCCTCGGCGCTGGCATTTCACACCTTCCCCTGCATTCTGGGTGCAGCGGGTGGGATGCGGCGCCAGCAGCCGGGGACAGAACAGCCGGTGGCTTGAAATCCAGCCACACATGCGCTGGGACGGGGCACCGCTGTGGGCACCGCACCCCCAGGAGGCTTTTAGGTCTCAAGCAGCGTTTCCACAGAATCTCAGAATCACAATCTAGGTTGGCAAAGCCCTTGCAGCTCCTCCAGCCCCACCATGACCCTCCCCCTGAGCGTTCCCAACTCCCCCAGATCCCTCAGCGCTGGCTCAGCCCGACTCTTCAACCCCTCCAGGGATCCCGGGGACTCCCCCCTGCCCTGGGCAGCCCATTCCAACGCCCAACAGCCCCTTCTGCACAGAAATCCTTCCTCAGAGCCAGCCTGACCCTGCCCTGGGCAGCTTGAGGCCATTCCCTCGGGGCCTGGCGCTGGCTCCTTGGCTCCAGAGACTCACCCCCCCTCTCTGCCCCCTCCTGGCAGGGAGTTGCAGAGGGCCAGGAGGTCTCCCCTCAGCCTCCTCTGCTCCAGACTGAACCCCCCCAGTTCCCCCAGCCGCTCCCCAGCAGACCTGTGCTCCAGACCCTGCCCCAGCTCCGTTGCCCTTCTCTGGCCACGCTCGAGTCATTCAATGGCCTTTTTGGGGTGAGGGGCCCAAAACTGAACCCAGGAATCAAGGGGCAGCCTCAATTTGTCTTGATCTACTCATGAGGAGTGTGAAGAAAGGGTCAGCAGTCTTCGAACAGAGCTGACTCAGACTCAGAGCTTGGCTGCGGGACTCTGCAAAGTCAGAAGATGCTTCTGCCTCCTTCCAGCCCGGCTCTAAAACCATCCCCGAGGGGACAGGGACGGGCTCTGCTCAGAGTGGAAGAGCCAGCATCTGCTGGCATGCTCCCCAGCTCGGGTGGTGGCAGCCATTTCAGGAGTTAAGGAAAAACCTCCACCCCTTCGACACTGGGAACCCAAATTCCAGACGGTAACTGCAAACCCGAGGGATGTGGAGCGGGGCTGTCAGCGGATGCCCCTCCTGCCCCGGTTTGGGGGTCGCATGCCCTTTCGGCGCGCAGGAGGGGACACACAGGCGTCCCCTCCTGACCCCGTCCCCTGTGCCTGGGGAACTGAATTCCTGCTGAGCCTGCGAAGCGCAGCCCCACGCTGCAGCGGCGCTCTCATGGGTGCCAGGTCGAGGGAGGTGTTTGAAGTGGTGGGAGCAGCTCAGCGCCCGGCCCCGCGCCGCCCGCAGCAGCAGCCGCAGCAGAAGCTGCATCCGAGCGCACCGTGTGCCGAACCCGCACGTGACGGAGGGGAAGAATAGCAGCCAGCGAAAAACTAGGACAGCGGCGGCCGGACTGGGAGGGAGGGAAAAAGCTTTTAAGGATGGAGCCACCGTCCCCTCCGCAGGGACCGGGAGAGGGAACATCTTGAGCCGTCACTGTCACCAGCACCAGCCCCGTCCCGCTCGTGGGCCATCCCATGACCCCCTCGTCAGCCCCGGGGAAGCCACTTTGCACCAGTGGCTGCCATAAGGCTGGCAGGGGGGCGGGCAGGCAGGGTCTGTGGGGCAGGCAGGGCCCGTGGGGCAGGCAGTGTCTAAGGCACAGGCAGGGAGGGTCTGTGGGGCAGGGTCTGTGGCACAGGCAGGGTGGTCCATGGGGCAGGCAGGGTCCATGGGGCAGGGTCCGTGGCACAGGCAGGGTGGTCCATGGGGCAGGCAGGGTCAATGGGGCAGGGTCCATGGCACAGGCAGGGTCCGTGGCACAGGCAGGGTGGTCCATGGGGCAGGCAGGGTGGTCCATGGGGCAGGCAGGGTCAATGGGGCAGGGTCCATGGCACAGGCAGGGTCTGTGGCACAGGCAGGGTGGTCCATGGGGCAGGCAGGGTGGTCCATGGGGCAGGCAGGGTCCACCCTCAGACCCTGCAGCAGAGGGGGGGGTCTGTCCCGCACTGTCCCTTGTCCCTCGCCCAGCACCTTTAGCAGAGGGGGAGGCTGCGGCCCCAGCCCCAGCAGCTCCTTTCCCCCAGCCCGGCAGGGCGGGTGTCACCCGGCCCCCAGACCCTCGGTACAATTTACCCGTTTTGGCCCGGCCGTTCAGGGCCAAGCAGGTGTGGTGACACCCGGGCCACGCTGCGCCCAGAGGGGACAAACCCTTGGCCGGCACCGAGCCCCGCAGCCCCACGGCAGCTCCGCGTTTCCCAGGGCCCCGATGGCTTTGCCCCTCGCCCCGGGGACTCCAGGAGGCACAAGTTCACAGACGAGGTGTCCCGGCAGCGACAACCCCCCAAGTGCTCCCGTCGCAGTCGGGTACCAGCACCCAGAGGCGAGAGGGGGTTTGGGGGTGCAGCGAAAGGAGCTCGGCGCAGGGGGAGGCGGGGGGGTGGGACAGGCAGGCAGCGTCCCCGCGCAGTCCCCACGGTCCCCGAGCACGTGGCGGCAGGCGGAGGAGCCGGGTGGGCTGCGGGTGCCAGCGAGGGACGCGCACCATCCCCTTGCAGCACGTCTTCAAATGTCTAGCGACTAAACAGAGATCTCCAGCAGCCGGCGGGGGGGAATATTCATGATGACTCCGCGCACGGCGCTGGGAGAGGTGCCTGGAGGGAGGTGTTAACACAGCTGAAATGCCCGAGTGATGCAAAGGGGGGTGCTGGGGGAGGCACGGAGCAGAGCTCCAGCAATCCTCCCCCACTGCGCAGAGCCAGGCCTCTGTCAGGCTCCCGGCTGGAGGGATAAAAGCTGAGCCCTGACCCGCAGGAAAGCAGGAGGAGGAGCGAGGCAGCGGGGCGAGGACTGAGCCTTGGGCTGGCTCTTGACACGAGAGATTCCCTCTCCTGCCTCCAGCCCAACGCCGCAGCGGGTCCACGCCACGATGGAGGTGCTGGGACCCCTTCACCGCCGCGGGGAGCGGGGCGGGGGTACCCCGCCAGCCAGCTGAGGCGATGCTGGCTCCGTGGCAATGTCCTTGAGCCAAGGTGTGCCCCGGCCGTGCCCTCCAGCATCCCCTCGTGCACCCCACGGCGCCCAGGGGAGAGCCCAGCGCTCACGGGGTGGGATATGGGGTGCGGAGGCAGAGCCCCACCGCAGCCGTGCCGGGCGCTGAACTCAACCTCCTCGCAGGCTCTGGCTGCCTCCCAGATGGAGCAGAGGGAGGAAAAAATTAAGTCTTCACAGAGGCAGGTTCATCACATACCTAAAATCACGGGCTTAAGTTTCCCGAGGCACAAGGGTGCTGTTGCTAGGCAGGACGTTAATTGCACAGTTCAGCAATGTGGCAGAATTGCACAGCTCCTCTCTAATTTAGTGCAATTTAACCATCAATAGAGGCTTCGCAGTAGCTTCCTGATGAGATCAAAAGGTCGAAGCTTCATTCTCCCATCAGCATTTTTCACGCTCACCCAGCAGACCGAGAAATGTTGGCCACAGCCTTGGCGCAGCACCGGCCGTGCCGAGGAGCCGGGCGGGACGCCGGGTCTGCCCCTTGCTGCGCCGACACGGGAGGTGATGAAACCTCTGAGCAGAGAGCAGCCTCCGGAGAGCACGAGGCAAAAGCCAACAAGAGCAAGAGGCAAAAGCCAATAAGAGCACGACGCAAAAGCCAACGAGAGCACGAGGCAAAACCCAATGAGAGCAAGAGGCAAAACCCAACAAGAGCCGAGGCAAAACCCAACGAGAGCGTCGGCCTCCCAAGCGTGAGCTGGCAGATGCCTGGATCCTCCTCAAAGCATTGGTGTCAAACACCTGGCACTTCTGCTGGGTCAGAAGAATTACAACACTTAAATGTTTAAGTTGCCTGGGAAGTAGTTTAGTACAGCCCGATCTTCAGGGCTTATTACTTACGTGGCATCAATAAGACCAAGCACTTAAGGGCCGCCGCTATTCACAGAGCATATGGTTTGGAGCCGCATCTCCCTCCCGGCTGCATCTTCCTCCCGGCGACACGAGCCCCGGAGCCCGTTAGCTCTTGCCTGCGGTGGCAGAGCTGTTGTCTGGTAGAGAAGCTGCTCCACAATTGCCAGCATGCTCCTGCCCGTTGCCACAAAGCGGCCCCAGCCCTGGCTCCGTGGCTGGCCGGCTGCCCACAGCCCATCACCGGCCCGGCCGCTGCTCCTCTGCGCTGCCGCCACCTGCTTTACCGCTTCAGTTTTGGTTTTTTTTTTTCCTTTTCTTTTTTGCTGCTGAGCTTTTGCTCTCTAAGCTGTGAGCAATTTCCCGGGATGCCAGAGGCTGTAAACCATGCAGGAACCCAGCTGTGCCAGCTCACAAATTAATCCAGCCCGGATCAGGCCTCGTCCCTGGCCCTGACACGTCCCCCGGGAGCCAGGCTCTGGCTGCGCCATCGCGCGTTTGCCGTCAGCCAGGAGAAAGGAAACCCCCCTGCGATAAAACCACGGTGTTTTCCCAGGGCTCTAGACCTGCCCAAAGCCCCCCAAAAGCCAGGATTTAGCACCCTGCGCTGTCGGGAGCTGTGTCTCACCAACCCGCAGTCCTGGGTCAAACACCAAACCATTGCTTTCCGACCGTGGAAAGACGTAGGGAGAAGGGAGAGCGGAACGGGGGAGAGAGGTGCAAGCTCATCAGTTTTACACTAGAAGAAACACGCTGCCCGGAGGGCAGAAAACAGGTTGCAAGAACATGCTGACTTCGTATGTCTTCTCCCTGGAAGCTACTGCAGCCACTATTAAATATTGATCGGGGAACTCCAGTGCCCCCACTTTCTGCGCCCGCCTCTCCCCAGACGCACCTCTCCTCTGCCAATATTTAGAAGAGGTTAAGGCCGGATGCCCGAGCACTTAAAATTTTCCGCCGCGCTGCTCCGCCGGCGTGGCAGCGCTCACCGCCCGCCCCGTCCGCGCCCGCAATCAGTTCTGTTACACAATACATGGATGAGCTACAACGATCCTTGTAACGGTAATTTAGCGGAGATGAGACACTGATGAGTTCACGGGTTTGCTTCTCATTAATCTTTTATGCTCGTTGAGCGCGGTGCGCTTTTTGTAGTACAAACCCTGCTCGACAAATAGGGAAAGAAAATCCTCTCTCCACGCAGACCCCACCGCGGCGGAGCTGTACGGCGTCGCTCCCCCGGCACGGCTTGGCCACGCTGGCCTTGAATTTAGCTCTGGCCCAGAGGTCCCGGCCAGTTGGGCATGAGCCACAGGCTGGGACCATCCTCATCAAGCTGAGGGGGACAATGGTGACAAGTCGAGGTCCCCAGGGAGTGAGGCTGAGCTGGCTGGTCCCCTCCAAGGCTGGTTGCTGTAGGTCATCCGTTCTTAGAAGGATGAAGGCACCAAGAACAGCCCAAAGAAACAGGAGAAGCTGGCAGAGGGGTGTTAAGCCGAGGAAACGAGGGACCCTCCTTGGAAGGGATGGCTACTTGGTCTTATAGCCAAGGAGCCAGCGCCAGGCCCCGAGGGAATGGCCTCAAGCTGCCCAGGGCAGGGTCAGGCTGGCTCTGAGGAAGGATTTCTGTGCAGAAGGGGCTGTTGGGCCTTGGAATGGGCTGCCCAGGGCAGGGGGGAGTCCCCGGGATCCCTGGAGGGGTTGAAGAGTCGGGCTGAGCCAGCGCTGAGGGACCTGGGGGAGTTGGGAACGGTCAGGGGGAGGGTCATGGTGGGGCTGGAGGAGCTTCAGGGGCTTTTCCAACCCAGATAGTTCTGGGATTCTGTGAATTTCTAACCCTGTTTAAGATTTGGGAAATGAGCTGTTCAGGATCTGGGTTTCTCACAGTCGCAGCTGCTTTATCCCTAGAAATGAGCTTTTTTCTTCCAGCGCTGTGACACCTCGGGGTACCCGATGGCGCGCGGGTCTCGCTGGCAGAGCCTCGGGCGCCTGTGGGTGCCTCGTCCTGCCCGGCCCCCTCGGAGGGAGCCGCGCTCGCCGAGGGCTGCTCGACAGATGGTTTGCAGGTGCCCGCCTGGTGCTTTTCTGCAGCGAGCCGGATTTTGGAGAGAGGGCGGCTGCGCTCGGCTTGGCAGAAGTTTCGACGTTAGCTGTGAACGCGGATCCATTCCTCCTGTCCCTGCAGAGGCTCTTCTGGCATCCTCTGCTCGGCGGGTTCTGGGGAGCGCGGGCGATGCCGCCGGCCCTGCCAGGGGAGGCGGCGCTGCGGCACGGCTGGCCGCGTCCCCCCGGCGCGGCCGGGAGCTGGGCGGAGGCTGCTGGGAGGTGCCGCTGGCCGGGGAGCGCAGCGCTCGGGGCTCTTTGCAAAGCCCCCCGGCGCTGTTTGGGTGACGGCACAAGTTTTCAGCGGTCGCGATGCCGATGGCGAGGCAACCCGGGCTTCCCCAGTGCCGACATCAAGGAGCCGCTCCCTTCCCTGGCTCATCACCCCCAGCCCCTCGACGGTTCGGGAGTGGCAGCAGCTCCACCGGAGCAGCACCGGAGCTGGGGCTCGGGTGATTTTCCCCCGTGGTGCCCACGGCGCCTGACAGCACGTGTCCCTCACAGGCCGCCTGCTCCTGCCCTGCCTGCACATCCTCTGGCGGGACCCCTGGCGCAGCTTGAGGCCATTCCCTCGGGGCCTGGCGCTGGCTCCTTGGCTCCAGAGACTCATCCCCCCTCTCTGCCCCCTCCTGGCAGGGAGTTGCAGAGGGCCAGGAGGTCTCCCCTCAGCCTCCTCTTCTCCAGACTGAACCCCCCCAGTTCCCCCAGCCGCTCCCCAGCAGACCTGTGCTCCAGACCCTGCCCCAGCTCCGTTGCCCTCCTCTGGCCACGCTCGAGTCATTCAATGGCCTTTTTGGGGTGAGGGGCCCAAACTCATCACAAAGAGCATCAAAACCAGCAGCTCGGAGCATCCAGGCTGCCCTTGAGCTCAGAATCCATCCCCTGCCCCTCCTCGGCGGTGCCAGGCTGGCACACGCTGGGCAGGTCATTGCTACAAGGCGCTTCCATTTCCCCATAAATATCCTGGCAATCCGCAAGCGTCAGGGAAAGGAGCAGAGAGGAAGTACTGCTGTTTGATGGCGTTTGGGTAAAATACGGCGCTTTCTAAAATCTGCTGGAGCGTGCTGGAGAGCCGGCGGGTAGAACGATGAGGAGCAGAGCCGCGGTGCTGCCAGGGCCACCGTCCACCACCCGCCCGGCGGCCGGCGCTCTGCCTTCACCCGGGCTCGGCCCTGCCCGGCGGCGAGGGGGTGGTGAGGGTCACTGGGCTGCAACATGGATCAGACACGAGATTCAAGGTGTAGGAAAAGCCTGAAATACCGGCGGATTGAAGTCAAACCCCGTGTCAGGAGCACCAACCTTCCGGCAACCTTCGTGCCCGGCTGGACGGACAAACGGCCGTGGCCGTGTGTATTATTTTTTTTCCCAGCGTCACCCCTCAGCCTTGAGCTCCAGGGGAAGCGGGAGCCCGTGTGCCCTGCCCTGCCAGACCCGGCCTCCCAGAGCCCAGCTGGTTGGTTCCCCCGGCCCCAGGCTGGGAACAAGGACCCTCTGTGGGTGCCGGCTCCGGCTCTCTGGAGGCTGGCAAGTGCGGGGGCTGGCTAATCCCTCATCTGCTCGCAGCCCAACGGGAGCCAGCAGTTCCCTGCCTTTGGAAACATACCCGAAAGCCAAGGAACCCGCGCAGAGGAAAAAAAAAAAAAAAATCCAAGCCCAAATCTGTTATTTCTTCTTCTGAAGCCATTTCCAGCTTCGCTCTGTTCCCAGATTTCTGTTTGCGGCAGCGCCTGCTCCCCAAGTTTACCCGGTGCAGTGACAGCCCTGACACTCGTGTCAGCTTCACGCTTTGCTCGCCGCACCAAACGCTCTCCCAGCAGCTGGAGCGGGCTCAGCACCGGGGTCTCACCCTCTGCTGACCCTCTGCCCCGAGGCTGGAAGAACCCAAAGATGCCCCAGAGCCCTCCCCAGCACCCCCTCCCCAGCGCTGGTGCGGTGCAGGCAGACAGGCCTGAGCCACCATCCACTATAAACAAAAAAAACAGATAACCTCGGCTTTGTGCCCTCACAAAACGCAGCTGGAAGGTGCCCCGGGGCAACCAGATGCTCCTTAAAGCAATCCCCTCACCGCGCTATTAACCTTCTCTCCGGCGCGCAGGGACCTTCGAGTCCCGGAGCAGCGGCACAGCCAGGGAAGGAGCCGGGATGTCTCCGCTCCCGACCCCCTTTCCACCTCCTCCCTCCGCTCCCAGGGCCACGGAGGGCCCCTGGTGCTGCCGAAGCCCCGAGCCCCCCCGGCAGCAATCACACCCCCCCCCCACTGCGGCCAGGAGAGACCCTGCCCCACTTCCAGACTTTGAAAAAGCCCCAACCCTGCACCAGGGTGGTTTCAGCCCTGTTTTTTCTCTTCAAACCAGGGTCCATGTGTTTGAGTCTCCCACTCCAAGAGTTTTACCAATTAAGATATCATTTTAGATAAATTGGGGGATTGGAGCAGATTTCTGCTGCTGCTGCATCAATCGGGCAAACGCAGCTTGCTAGAGCAGAGCCGCTAACAAGGATCTGTAATTGAGCTGTCCGAGGGAGGGAATTTCTGATTGAAAAACCAAAGCTGAAACCTCCCGAACCCCGGGAACAGTGCTGGCACGGAGAGCCAGGCAAGCCCCGATCCCTGAGCCGGAACCACCGCTCGCAGATCCGGCACCTGGGGGCCCCTCGCCGGGGCTTCGCTCTTCCTCCTGCCCTTCCTCCCGTCCCACGGAAACCCACGGACGGGGCTCGGCCCTCGGTCGCATCCGACACACCGACAACACGCCTGGGCAGGGCCAGATCCATCCCCGAGACGGACAGACCCCAAACCCCACTGCAGGGTACGAGGGACCCCAAAACCTACCGCGGGGTGTGAGGGACCCCGAACCCCACCGTGGGGTACGAGGGACCCCAAATTCCACCGTGGCGTACAAGGGACGAGCGGTGCCGGGCACCGGAGCAATGGGCATGACCCGCAGCGACAGGGAAAGGCTTCCCAGCGCCCGGAGACGCCCCACTCACCCCAAAGCTTGGAGCACCCCATGTTTTGAACCTCAGTTGTGTGGTGAAACAAGCTCATGCTTCAAGACTACGGGCTTAAACGCGGCAGAAACCGGCCTCAGCGCCAGCTCAGCCTAGCAAAGTCCCGGCGGTTTCAGCGGAGGCGAGCGCAGCACCAGCCGCAGGGAGCGCGGGGTACGGCCACAGCCCGGCCAGTCGCTCAGGGCCGGGGGAAGGATTAAACCCTCGGCTTTCGGTGCTGCCTCCTGCCCCGAGAGGCTGCCCCGAACCCTGGGGGCTGCTTCAGCGAGGGGCTCCGGCCACCCCCGGCAGACCCCGCACCTGCGCGGCGGCGGGAGCTGCATCCTCATCCGAATACACATGTTCCTCGACAGAGACGAGCGATAGAGATGTTAAATGCTATCAGCTCCTGCTCTCAGGATTCATTGCGCGCCGGGTGATGAAGGCGGGAGATGAAAGGCTGTAGGATTTTATTACGCTAAATTTTCGGTTTGTCATTTCCCATCTCCTCGATCAGGTGCCTCGGGACCAATTTGTGCTCGGCGGGATGGAGACGGAGCTCCCCGGCGGCGCCGCGTTATCTCCGCGCTACCTACGAGGGTGGGTGCGTGGCCGGCCCTGAGCCGCCAGCCCCACACGCTGCACCTCACGGCTGCACCCTTCCACAACAGCCCCACATCAACCCAGAACACAGATTATATATATTTTTATATATATACACACATGGCTTGAGCTCAGGCTCCATCTTTGCAAGGGCAACTAGAACTGGAGTCTCCCACCCTGAGCCCCCCAGTGCAGAAACTTCCAGACCAAGGGGCTGGAGCAGGATTAAAGGGTCCCCAGGCACCAAGGTGGGGAGGGGGGAAGGGGGCTCGGGGGCTGAAAGCAGCCCCACACAATCACCAGCTCAGGGATGGGGGCAGGGGGCACACGGTTGAGCAAGGGGACCAGTGTGTCTGGCTAAGGCTTTTTTGGTTGGTTGTTGGGTTTTTTGATGGTTTTGTTTCATTTTTTTTTTCTCAAACTAATGATCTGGAAGGGGGTGCGTGTGTGTGTGTGTAACATTTCATTAATTGCGTTCACAGGTAATTAAGCAACCACATAAGCAGAGCCAGAGATGAAAACGCAGCAGGGCCTAAAGGATAAAACCCAGAAAGGAAGAACTGAGGTTTAACTGGGGCACCCACAAACTAGAGTGGCCGAACGTGCCCCGGCACGGTGCAAGGGCACCCAGAGGCAGAGCTGGGCCAACCACGAAGGGCCAGAGAGCTCGTTCCAGTGCCAGCACCCAAACCCCTCCTGCTCTGGGGAGCCTGCAGCAGGCCAAGAGCCCAACTGTGTATTTTCTGAACCTCAGCAGGCTCCGGAACGCTGGCTGCTCCAGCTCTTGGAGGAGGAGGAGGAGGAAGGAGAGGAGGAAGATGGAAGCAGCTCTCGCTGGTGATTTCACAACACTGGAGAGTTTGGCAGCAGGATCCGGCCCTGGCCAAGGCGGGATGTAACCTAACGGCGCAGAGGTTTCCAAGCGCCGAGACAACGGGGTCCCCCAACAGGGACACCAGACACACACCAGTGACTTTGGGGTGTTGGGGCATCCGCAGTGAGACCGCAGAGCTCAGCGTGGGGGGAAGGACCCAGGGTTTGGGCACCCCCCAGGCCCGGCAGCTCCCAGCAGGCAGGGAGAAGGCACCCGCCCGTGTGCCAGGGCCACGGCACCGAAGCAAGCGAAGGATTTTGCCAGGGGAGGGGGGCAGCTGCTTTTCTGTGGTCTCCTTGGAGACCGTGACCACGTCGCCAAGAAACATCGTTCCTCCTGGCAGTGCTGGCAGGCACGAGGGAGCAGGTCCCCCCCCTCCACCGCCAGCACCGGTGGCCGTTTGACAGCCGCCCCGTGCCCTCCCCACCACGCGAGCGTGCGCTCGGCTCGTGGCGGCTCCCGGCCACCCGGCACCAGAGAAACAGTGGGAGGAAAGGGGCTAATCTGGGAAGTTATTCATAATTCAGTGTGTACAAAACAAGGCGGCGTCCTAGGAGGGAGGAATTTCCAAACTCCTGTTCCCCAGCAACCCGGGCTCTGCCCTTGCGCCCACCGACAGCTCGGGGAGCCGCGGCATGCGGTGCAGTCGCCTGCCAGCGCAGCGAGGCCAACCCGAGCCGGCGCTCAGAGCATCTGTGCCGTTTGGGGGTGAAAAAAACAACAAAAAAAAACCAGCCCTGGAAAAGGCAGCTTTCGCATAATCCTGAGCGAAGGTTGGTTTTTTGCTCCCAGCTGGAAAGCCCTGCTCTCGCTCGCGGGCGGGAGCGCTCCTCGCCAGCTCAAGAGGCGCGGGATGAGGAGGAGGCTTCTGCCAGGAACAATGCGGGTGCTCGGCAGGGGTCTCAGCAGCTCTCGAGTGCATTAAAAATAAAAGAAAGAAGCAGCAAGCAGATAAATCCCTCCTTTTGGATAGTTTTAGATGGAAGCCGGGCTCCTGGGCCCGCACCGCAGATCACAGCCCTGCCGGGAAGTACCGGCTGCCCCCGCCGCCACCCGCTCCGCGCCGAGGAAGGGGCAGGGGGATCACCCCGGCGTGCAGGGTCCCTTTGAGCAGAGGTGGAGGGGACTCAGCGTGTGACCCGCAGAGCTGATTTGGGGCGCTTTCATGTCACTGCCGAGCACAGGGCTGGCACGCAAGATGCTCAAACCAAGCACGGCGGAGACCAAACTGTGCACGAACAACGCGGTGTTTTGCACAGGCTTCAGTCTTTGGGATTTCTCCATCAGAGACAGAGCCCGGCGTCCCTGCGAGCCAGAGGACAGAGCAGCCCGCTCATCCCGGAGGCGGCGAGAGGGAGGGAAGCGCTCCCCGACCCCGCGGCAGAGGGGAGAGACGCTCGGAGGGGAGGGATGCTCGGGGCGGCACAGCCGAGCGCCTCGCTGAGGGGCACAGCGGGGAGGGAAAGGAAAAGCAAAGGGGTTTGCACACTTTGTGGGGCCTCCAGCAGCCCTGCGGCCTCGGCGTTGCGAAGGACACGAGGGTGCTGAGCAGCATCTCCACCGCTGCCCGTGGGGACGTGTCACCCATCCGTCAGCGTGTCCCACCACACATCACCCCATGCCCTGGAAGCGGGGCTCTCCCACCTCCCCACAGCGGAGAGCAGCAATGACGGCCGTAATACAGCAGGGGAAACTGAGGCAGGGGATGAGGGAGGCATCGGGCTCCCTGCAGCACACTCAACCCCCCCCCGCCCCCCGAGGACTCCTCATCCTGCCAGATGGGGCTCCCCGAGAAGAAAAACAGGGATACACAGCGACAGGGGTGTCTGCCCAGATAGAAAAAGAGCCCCCCAGGGAGGGGGACCAGCAGAGATGGTCCCAGCACAGCCCCCTCCCCACCCACCACCCCCCAGGGCCACCGCACGTCCCCACGGTCACCTGTGTGCTGTCCCCCTCCAGCCGGGGGGGTCGGATGCTCGACAGGTGAATGGTTTTGTGGTCCCCAGAGTTCAGCTTCACCACGATGGCATCAGCGTTCAGCACCTGCATCACCTGGGGAGGGAGAGAGGCCGAGGTGAGCGCTGTGCTCATGGGCAGGGTGGCCCCCAGGGCAGCGTCCTGCCGGCACCACGAGCTGGCACCCACCCTGGGTTTGGCCCCCAGCACAGGGTGAGCGACTCCGACCCCAACCCGGGTGCCCAGTGGGTCACTGAAGCAAACATAGTTTGCTGGCATGTCAGAGAATCCCAGAACCATCTGGGCTGGAAAAGCCCTCGCAGCTCCTCCAGCCCCACCATGACCCTCCCCCTGAGCGTTCCCAACTCCCCCAGATCCCTCAGCGCTGGCTCAGCCCGACTCTTCAACCCTCCAGGGATCCCGGGGACTCCCCCCTGCCCTGGGCAGCCCATTCCCCGAGCCCAGGGCTCAGATCCCTTCCCTGTCCCTGCTGGCCACGCCAGTGCTGACACAAGCCAGGATGCCGTTGCCCTCCTTGGCCCCCTGGGCACACTCTGGCTCATTATCACCCCCCAGTCCCTCTCTGACCGGCAGCTCTCCAGCCACTCCTCCCCAGGCCTGTAGCCCTGCTGGGGGTTGTTGTGGCCCAAGGGCAGCCCCCGGCATTTGCGCTTGGTGAAACTCCCCCAGCTGGGCTCAGCCCATGGCTCCAGCCTGGCCAGGTCTCTCTGCAGCCTCCCCACCCTCGAGCAGACCAACACTCCCACCCAACTGGGTGTCGTCTGCAAACTGACTGAGGGTGCCCTTGATCCCCTTGTCCAGATCACCAATAAAGATGTTAAACGGGAGTGGCCCCAACACCCAGCCCTGGGGACACCATTTGGGACCGGCACCAGCCAGATTTAACTCTGTTCACAAAGTGGTGTCCCTGCCCCGGCTCTCCCAGCCCGAGGAGCCCAGCACTGGTCAGAGCCCTGCAAGGTCCCCCCGGACAGTGACGCCGCAGCCCACCAGCACATCACCCGTCCTTTGCTGGGGCTCAGCCCCTCCAGGGCTTCACACCAAAATAAAACCGGAGCACGGACTGGACCAGGGACGATGGATGAGCGTGTGTAGAGGAGGGAGCGAGCTCGGCCCACGGCAGAGGCTCTTCCACCCCACATCCGGCTGGTGCTTCTCCACACACCCAGGGAGCAAATTAATTAAAAAACTGGCAGCAAAGGCAGGCAGGCCTGTGCAGGCAGGACAGCGGGCTCAGGGCATGCTGCTGTCATCTGCTCAGTTTACATTAAACGTCACTCTCCAGCCCGGACCGGGCAGAGCAGGACAAAGCACCCAGGGACGGACCTTCCCCTGCCCTCTCCCAGCGCAAAGCCAGTCCTCCCAGTGCAAAATGTTCCCGTTGTGGCTCATCGTGATGAGCCCAGAGAGCACAGCCCCACACATCCCCTCTTCCTGAGCCAAGCTCAGGGGGAAGCAGAGGGAGGAGGAGGGCACAGACTTGCTCCACTTGCAGCACTTTGTGCCCCAGCAAGCACATCAGTCCCTCAGAACGTGCTTAGCCAAAGGGATAAGGGGATTCTAGGAATAAAAATTAAAGCAGATGCCGAGGATTGCCAGCGCTCTGCTTGGCACAGCACCCCCCCACCCCGGGGACATCCCTCCCCAGGGATTCAGCCCCTCCTGGGACCCACATCCTTCTCCTCTCGCGGGCAGAGCCCAGCCCGCAGCGCTCTGTGCTAAGCGGAGCCATCAAACCTCATGCTTCAGGGCTGCTGAGGCGGGGGGGTCCTGGCTGGGACCCCAGTGGCGCGTTGGGCATCTCTCCCTTCCCTCTCACTTTGAAAAAAAAAAAAAAAAAATGTGAAGATAAACCGCAGGCAGGGAGGCCACGGGTCAGATCCGGGCGCTACGCCGCGCACTCGCCCCCCGCGCCCAGATTTCATCTGCTCTCTGTCCCCCGCCGGCCTCCCGCCACCCGCACAGCCCCGGCTCCACGCAGGAGCCAGCAACTGGCCTCGGGGGCCTTGCCAAGCCCCTCCGGCCCCGAGCAGCCCGTTCCTGGCAGAATTAACTGGCGGGGCCCTTGGTCAGGCTGGCCGGGCTGCGGGGGATGCTGCAGGGCGGGGTGCTGCCGGCTGGGGCACCCAGGGGCTGCGAGTCCAGGGCAGGGCACCCACTGCTCCTCTCCCCAAATCGGGCACCCACGCCCCTCCTGGGGCACATTCTGCTCTCCTTGGGCACCCACTCCCCTCCTGGGGCACCCTCTGCCCTCCTCCAGGCAGGAACTGCAGCCCCAGCTCCACAGAAGCAGCAAAAGGGGCTTTGCAGTTCCCCCACCCCAGACCCCGCGGGCAGGAGGGGACACGGTGACAGCAGCAGCCAAAGGGGAGGCTCAGCACCGCCTCGGAGCCCGTGCCATTTTTCTCACTAACCATTTCTCAGCTTGCTGGGGCTCACTTCCTTTATCCAGTATTTATTGTGGCTTCACCTGCCTCCGAAAGGCACTTTGATAAACGCAGCGAAAGGCTTTTTGTTTTTTGTTTCCCCCCCCCCCCCCCCAAAAATCCCTGCAGCTGTTTCTTGCAGAGCTCCCCTGTTCCTTCCCCAACCCCCCCCCCCCCCCATCACAGACTTCACCCCATGCTCAGGCTCCTCCAGGACTGGGTGATGCCCCTGGGGGCTCCAGAAACACCCCCTGAGCCTCCCCCCAAAGGTCCGAGTGGTGCCTTGTCGGTATTTTTCATGCAATAAATTTTTGTCGCTGCCAGCATCAACCCCACCGCTGTTTCCAATTTCCCCTGGCTTCACCCCAGCAGCTCCCCTGGGTGCTGGGGACTTGGGGGCACAGGGACATTCCCCCAGCTGCCACTGTGCCCCCCCAGCTCCCCCCAGCAGCCTGCTCGGCCCTAACGAGGGCAGCTCATTAGCTCTGGGGGGAGAGGGCTTGGGGACCGCCTGCTGCACCGAGCACCCCAGAGCCGGGAGCAAGCTCCCGCACCCCGACCTTGCAGGACAGGGACGGTGGCACTTTGGCAGCTGGTGGCCCAGCACCCAGCGAGGGGCCAGTGCTGGCCCCTCCCCAACCAGAAAACTGCTTTTTGAGGGGTTTTTGGCAATTTTTAGGACCCAGCTCAGCAGGGGAGCAGCTCCTGGGGTGGCTCTGGCAGATGCCACTGAGACTATTTGGCCATGCCGAAGGCTCTGAGTATTTTGCAAATGGAAAAAAAAAAAATTGAAAAAAATAATTAAAAAAACCCCCACCACACAGGCACAGCTCATCCACAACCGCCTCCTCCAGCCTGCAAAGCGATGCACAGCCCAGCCAGCCAGCCTGGATGCGGCCCAGGGGCTGCCCACAGAGCCCAGCGTGCCCTGGGCGAGGGGCTGCTCTCACCTGCTGCACCCCCCCAGCCCCAAACCCCCCCCGAGGGGCCCGATCCTGCCCCACAGCAGGGAGAGGGCCCGACGCAACCTGACAGCCCCATGTTACAAACAGCTTTTGGCAGAGGATTGCTTTCAGCGTGATGCATTCAACTCGAAGCAGCGCTGTCCCAAATTCCTGGGTGCTCTAAGACAAGCTGACGTAGGGAATTCAGGAGAAAGCCTCCAGCCTCTTCCCATTTTTATTCCACCGCCTTTCTCCCTACCACTCGCAGCCATCAAATCCACAATTGAGGCCAAGCTTTAATTTTTCCCCAAACCAACCCCTCCCCTCAAAGCACCGGCAGCTGACCGCGACGGCAGCAGGATCCAAAATTAGTTGGGGCCGATTTGCTGTGGTTGCTCAACGGTGCAAAGACAGGTTGGGATCTTCCTCCTCCTCCTGCCACCCCCCCTCCCCGGCAGCTCCTACGTCAGCTCTACCGCTGCAAACGAGCACCTCGGCGTTCTGCCGAGCACGGAGGCGGCTTCAGCGCCGGAGCAATCGCTGCCTGCGGGTGCTCAGACCCCTCCTCAGGGTGCTGGGAGGCCGGACGGGGGCTCACGGGGCCCCTGGGGGAGAGCGGGCACGTGCCCAGCTCCGGGTTCAGCTCTGGCACTCTGAGGTGTGTAGGCATTTGTCCTAATTTTCCCTGTCACTTACAATTCCCGGGGAAGGGGAAAAAAAAAAAAAAAAAAAAGACCAAAAATTGACACTGCAAAAACCGACAGCGCCCAGGGAGGCCGCGGCTGACGACTCCTTAAAAGCTGATTCGCACGGGCCTGCGTAAAAGAGCAGGTTTTAACCGAAGGCAGAGAAATTCTGCGTCTGCTCCCCGGGAAGCAGGGGGGCACCACGGCGGTCACAGCGTCTGGGGGCTCTTCCCGTAGAGTGGCCAAACTGCGCCAGAGCAGACCCCACACTGCGGGGTGGGGGGAACCCCGGCAGAGTGAGCGGCTGTGCCCAGAACCGGGGGGGACCCATCCTGCTCTGCCCCGGGGATCCTAAGCAGGGCACAGCCTGTACAGGGGGGTCCCCCCCCCATCTCCACAGACTCCCAAGGGCTGGAGATGCTGCTGAGCCCCAAACAGGGCACAGGCACTCCGTGGCCTCGTTGGGGGCTCGGGACGAGACACCCACCCACTGCAGCTCCCCGCCAGCATCCCAGCTCGCACACGAGCTGCTCGGCAAAATAATGGGCACCTCCGAAATGCCAGGAGCGGCCACCCGCCCCCTCCCGCGGGCCCCCGCAGGCTGCTGAGCCAGGCATGACTAACGGCCCCCGTGCCGGCTCCGGCAGCAGCCTCTGCCAGCGGCAGGGTGGCGCTTCCGAGCGTGCCAGCGCCGTCACACGGCCGCCCCGTGCCCGCAGGGTGCCGTTTCCCACCGTGATCGCAGCGCCCTGTGTAGGGACCAACCATGGTCCTTCTCCCTGGGGTGGGGTCTCCTCTCCGGCCTTCTCAGAGCCCCTGGGCTCAGCCTCTGAGCCCCGGTTGTACCCCACCCCAAGGGGAAAACCCTTCACCGCTTGGGGAAGCTGGGGGGGAAGATTGTGGGGCCCCTCCACTACCCTACCACGGGCTGTGCCCGAGCAAAGGGGCAGCTGCAGAGGAAGGGGGAATCTGAGAGCGCACGCACAAGCCAGCACCTCCCCAGCCTCAGCCCACGGGGCAGGAGCCGCCGCACAGATCCTGGCGACAGCCCCGCGGGGATGAGCTCGCTGCGCCGCCCGCGCTGCGCCGCCCAGGCTGGAGCGACCGCGAGAGCTTTGCCCTTTGCCCTCTGCCCCGGCGCTCCCCCCGCCAGCACCCTGTCGGCACCCTCTGCCCCAGCCCCCAGCACAGGCTGACTCCGCTCATCCAGCGCCACCCCGGCAGGGATGAAGCGGCTCCAAGGATGCTCCGCGGCAGGACCCCCCCCGGGCGCGGGGGTTAAACTGACTTTCCAAGAAATCCGGCTGCTGCCCTTCTCCCAGGAACCCAAGCCCCGCACCGGGTGCTGCGCTGGGTGAACCGGCAGCACCATCTAGTGGGCTGCTCCCCGGAGCTGTGCCCGGACCCCCGCGCTGTGCCTGAACCCCCATATAACCGCCCCCACCCCCCCATAGCCCCCCGCGATGCTCCTCCTGGAGCTGCGCTCTCAGAACCGCAGGCACCGCTGCAGGCGGGGCAGCCCCGGAGCTGCTCTGACCTGTGGGGGTAACGAGGCCTCGGATCTGGGCCAGCTACTGCAGGGAGGTGCTAGCCACTGGCTCTGCCCCACTGAGCCCCACGCTGGCAACCCACCGGGATGGGGGCTGCGGCCGACACCGCGCTGGGAGCGCAGGCAGAGCGGGAAGGAAAACGGCGCCGAGCCCCAGGCGCCCTGTGCAGCGGCAGGCAGGGCGAGCACATCTCTGCCAGCCCTTCCCCACACCCCATGGGCCCTTCCCCTTCACTTTGTTTCACTTTTTCCTGCCCCCAGGCCTGCCCGGGATCCCCACATTAGCTGGGGACCCCACCCTGAGGCCAAACCCTGCGGATTTTATCCACGCACACGCCGAGGCAGCCGGGGACCATCCACCCTGCTCTGCCTCCACTCACCTTGGCTACAAACTGCTTGTCCTTCTGATCCAGGTTTGCCGTGGGGGCCACGTAGTCCCTCCAGATCCTCAACTTGCGCTCTTTGGCGAACCTGGAGGGAGGGGAGGGGGGGACAAGACGGCGTGATGCAGGGACAGACGTGCCGTCCAGTGAATCGCCCGGCAAGGCCGTGGCAGAGGCAGCAGTGGCGGGGCTGGCATGGAGGGGTGAGGAGAGAAAGCATCACCCTCCCCCGCAGGAGAGCACTGGGGGTACCCCAACACAGAACCCCAGAACCACTCAGGTTGGAAAAGCCCCTCGGGATCATCGAGTCCAACCCTCAGCCCGACTCTACAAAGTTCTCCCCTACCCCACATCCCCCACAGCTCATCCCAACGGCCCTGAAACCCCCCCAGGGATGGGGACTCCCCCCTCCCTGGGCAGCCTGTTCCACTCTCGGACCACTCTTGCTGGGAAACATTTTCTCCTCCTGCCCAGCCTGACCCTCCCCTGGGGCAGTTTCCAGCCGTTCCCTCTTGTCCTGTCCCTGATCCCCTGGGAGCAGAGCCCAGCCCCAGCCTCTCTGCAATGTCCTGTCAGGAGCTGCAGAGAGGGATGAGGGCTCCCCTCAGCCTCCTCCTCCTCACACTCAACACTCCCAGCTCCTGCCCTGCCTCCTCACAGGATTGATTCTCCAGCCCTTCCCCAGCCTCGTTGCCCTCCTCTGCCCTCGCTCCAGCCCCTCCAGATCTCTCTGGGATTGAGGTGCCCAAACCTGGACACAACCCTCCAGGTGTGGCCTCACCAGTGCAGAGCACAGGGGGACTGTCACCTCCCTGCTCCTGCTGGTCACACCAGTGCTGACACGAGCCAGGAGGCCGTTGGCTTTCTTGGCCCCCAGGCACGCTGCTGGCTCCTGTTCAGCTGCTGGTCAGTGAGAACCCCCAGACCCTTCTCTCCCAGCCACCCCTCCCCAATACGTGGATGGAGGGAGAGGGGGCTGGAGTCACCCACTCAGAGCGTGGCCCCCCCCAGCACCCAGCCCCGTGGCATTGAACTCACCTTTCGGCCGCGCGCAGCTTGTCAGCACCACGGGTATAGACGGCGATGGACCAGTCCACGCAGCGGGCAAACCCCTCCTTCAGCAAGAGCTCGGTGATGTTCCCGTTCTGCGGGGAAGGGGGGCAGGCGCCTGCTCAGCCAGGGGAGCAGGGGGACACGGCCTTTCCCCCCACCAAGGAGAGCTGTCCTTCCCCCCATCCCTGCCCCGCTGTGGGGCTGGTGGGGGAGATCCCTTGCCCTGCTCAGCCCCCCCAAAGCACTGCAAGGCCTGGCCACAGCACCCAATGCCCCCCAGGGCTAGCAGAAGCCACCCCAGCACTAGCCACAGGGCTCTGCGCTGCCCAGAGGGCCTGCCACATCCACCAGTACAGAGCCCGTAACTCCCAGCCTACCCTGACCCACCGCCCCCAGACTTCACAACCAGTATCTCCAGCAAGTGATGACCAACAGTCCCACCGGGACCCTCTCCCACCCCCCTGGCCCCCGCCAGCCCCACTCGCCGGGTGCAGGATGGTGCCCAGGATGTTCTGGTTGTGGCAGCTCTCCAGGACGATCTGCACGTCCCTCTGCAACAGCCGCGACTCCGTGAAGAACTTGGCTTCGGCCGCAAACGGCTCGGGGACTTCGGGGGCATCTGCCTCCCGCTTGAATGTGGGACACTGTGGCAGAGATGGGGGGGACAGTCAGGGCACGGGCTGACCCCTGAAACTCAGCACGGGGGTGGGAAACTGCCTCAGAGGGGCCCCCAGGCCTCAGCTGTAGCTTCTGGCAGACAGGCTGGGGGCTGCACACCCTGAAGTTTTTGTGCCGTGTTGCAGCAACACGGCCCTTGACTCGCCACAGCAAACGTTGCTGGGAGCAAATCGGGGTACAGGGATCCCCCAGTGCTGGCGGCCGAGCTCTTGGGCCCACGCGCCAGCAGTCACCTTGATGCCAGCAGAGCGGGGCCAACACTCACCCTGCAACCGGCGGATCCTTGCCGGGCATCCAGAACCCTGAGCTCAGGCTGCTGCTGGGCTGGGCAGCACCAAAACCTGTTCCCATTCCCGTGGTGACACCCTGCAGTGGCTACAACCAGCCCACGAGTGGAGGGGGCACGTGGGACGGCACAACAGGCAACAAGGCAGCTGTGCCCCTGCTCCTGCCCTGCTCCTGCCACCGGGGCATTGGCAGGGGCTGGTGCCAGCCCGGCACACTCACACCAGTGCCAAACAGTGCCAAGGAGAATGGACGATGAACAGGGGTGAAAATTCACAGAATCCCAGAACCATCTGGGTTGGAAAAGCCCTTGCAGCTCCTCCAGCCCCACCATGACCCTCCCCCTGAGCGTTCCCAACTCCCCCAGATCCCTCAGCGCTGGCTCAGCCCGACTCTTCAACCCCCCCAGGGATCCCGGGGACTCCCCCCTGCCCTGGGCAGCCCATTCCAACGCCCAACAGCCCCTTCTGCACAGAAATCCTTCCTCAGAGCCAGCCTGACCCTGCCCTGGGCAGCTTGAGGCCATTCCCTCGGGGCCTGGCGATGGCTCCTTGGCTCAGGAGATTCATCCCCCCTCAGCAGGGAGCCCAGGGCTCAGATCCCTTCCCTGGCCCTGCTGGCCACGCCAGTGCTGACACAAGCCAGGATGCCATTGCCCTCCTTGGCCCCCTGGGCACACTCTGGCTCATTCTCACCCCCCCCAGTCCCTCTCTGACCGGCAGCTCTCCAGCCACTCCTCCCCAGGCCTGTAGCCCTGCTGGGGGTTGTTGTGGCCCAAGGGCAGCCCCTGGCATTTGCCCTCAGTGAAACTCCCCCAGTTGGCCAATTCAAGAGGGAACTTGCCCCAAAGAGTACTGCAGAGCGTGGCTGCCAGTGGCCGAGCCTCACCTTGATCCCCGAGAGCATGACGGTGACAAGGTAGTAGTCGGGGAGGAGGAGAGCTCTCACCACGCTGCCGTCCCGGACGTGCTCTATGATGGCTGCGGAGCAGAAGCAGAGATGTCGGTGCTGCCGCGGCGCCAGGACCAGCCCTCTGCGGCGAGGGCGTGCTGGGAACAGCACGGCACAGGCAGCCGGCCCCCGAGCCCGTGGGCAGGGGATGGAGGGCAGGGACCACCCCAGGGCCAGAGCTGGTGCCAGCTTACCATTGACTGGCTTCTGGTGCATGGAGTCCACGAAGTGCCGGGGGTTTTCGATCGTGTACTTGAGATCCCGGATGGTGTGGGAGCCCGTCCCCTCGCTCCACATCCCCTTTTTGGCACTCTTGGCCTGTTCCTCCAGCTCTGCCAGCCTGCTCTGCTCGAGGCTGCAAGGACAGGACAAGACAGGGTGAGGGCAGGCTGCAGGCAGGCAGGATGCTGCCGGTTCTCGCGGGTTTTATCACCAGGAACATCCATCTTCCAGGTGCTTTTCTGGATGTTTTAGCGATTCGATCACTCACGTCTAGAAAAGGTACCACCTGGGTGAGCTGGTGAACAAGTCTTAATGCTGCTGACAGCAACAGGCAGTAAATCAGACCCAGTTTCTCCAGCACAGAGGCTGCACCATCCGTGTCCGAATTCCCGCCTCTGGAAGCATCGTCTCTGATAGACTGGGGGGGGTTTAGCCCACACAACCATTTCCGAGGTGGCTTTTGGGCACCGTGATGGAAAGGCAGCCCCGGGGAGACACAGCAGCCCCAACTCCCAGCATGGCAGAGCACGTTTTGGGAGAGGAGGGGAGGAAAAAACCAAACCAAACCACAGACCGCCCCGGTCCCGCACACGCCGGCGGCCGAGCGCAGCAGCTCCCCCACCGCGCCGCCGGGCAGCGCTGTCAGAACTCATTAAACAAATCTGGGGATATTTGTGTTTTAGCATTCTTCAGCTCAGGGCAAACCTGCAACCTGACGAACCCTGAATTCACCACAGAAGCGCCCGACACAAGGAGCCGAGGAACCTCTCGAGTCACCTCCCGCAGCCGTTAACTAACGGGCCCTTTGAACGAGAGCGAGCGCGGCGCCGCGCTCCGGGCGATGTTTAATTGCAGGAAGGTCAGGCATCGCTAACGGCACCGCGCCAGCCCCGCCACGCCGGGCATGGAGCTCCTGGCAGCGGCAGTGCCCAGCTTGGGGGGGGCTGCCTGTGCTCCCCCCGGGCATCGTGGGGGTCAGGGTAAGTGGCTGCGCTCGCAGGAGGCTGAAGCAGCAGAGAGGCAGAACCCTACGAGCCCAAAACCAGCAGAGGGTCCCTGTGGGGCTGCGTGGGTGACAGCACCCAACCTGCACCCCGACTTCCTTCCCTCAGGCGTGAGGCCGGTCTGGAAGCACCTGAAAAGTCCCCACGGGACCTCAGTCACCTCTAGGGGAGGGGGGGGAGAGTGAGGGGCTCCCTGAGGGAGGCGGCGTGGGGCTGCCCTGCTCTCCGTGGCCACACAACAGCCTCTGCTGGGAGCAGCTCCCACGGTAGGGCCAGGGGAAGGGGCTCTGACTGGGAAGGCTGGCTGGGAAGCAGGGGTGAGCGGAGACCCCCCCAAACCAGAGCCAAGGCCCATCACGCCGGCTTTGAGGCACAGGGCAAGGACCAGCCCATGGTCTCCAACAGCTGGCCCTGCTCCGTGCCAGGGCGGCTTCCTCAGGGCGCCACAACCAGCTCTACGTGGGCTCGTGGCCCCACTTCGGCACAAGCCCCAGCAGGGGATTTCCAGTGGGAAGCAGGAGAAAACCAGTGGGGAAATGCCTGTGGACTGGCAGGCAGAGGCTTCCCTCCTCTGCTCCGCCTTGATGCGGGAGGTGCAGAACCAGGACAGGGCAGTGAGGGACGACTCCAGCAGAACCCCAGTCACCCCAAAAAAGCTGTCAGTCCTCGCCAGGCTCCGGCACAGCGCCTGCTCTCCCGGCAGCTCCATGCCCCCAGGACCCAGCACCCCACCAGCTTCTGCAGCCCCTCCAGTGCAGGCACATCCCCCAGACATTGCTGCCCTCCATGGTCCCCAACCGTGCCACAGCAGAGCTCCTGAACTCTAAGAATGTAAATCAATCATTAATAATAAAAAATATTGTATTCCTATTTAATATTATCACAGATAAATACTGCATTTAGCACTGAACTCTGCCAAGGGCACCCAGAGCCCACCAGCACCAGGCAGAAAGCTTGGTCCCCAAGGGCTGGGGACAGGGATCACGTCCCCAGGCAGGCAGCAAGCCTGGGCACAAACTACCCCCACCCCTGCCCTCGGCCACGCGCGCTCCGCGTACTCCAAAATACCTGTTTACGCTACCGAAAACACTGGGTGGAAAACATCCAAGTGTGCCAGGAAGAGTTTTCGGAAGCGACACGGGCAGGCTTCCAGCCCAGCAGGCGCAGGGATGGAAACAGCGTCCCGGCAGTATTTATAGCAGCGCCACAGCAACAACTCGCACCCCTGGCACAGGGGAGCCGCTGCCCTGGGCCGCCGACACGCCCTGAGCCGAGCCCAGGCTTCTCCCTCGCCCCGGGGCCGCGGTGGAGCATCAGCTACCACAGCACTGGCACCATCACACTGCCCAGACGTAGGATGAGGGGCAGAAACATCACAGCATCACCTCCCCGGCAGGAATTAAAGCACCTCAACTCCACGCCCGGTGTTAGTTCTCCAACAACCAAGAGCTTCGATGATTTTCTGCTCTGCAAGCCGGGGCCACAGCGCTGGTGCTTCGGCAAGGAGCCACCCGGCCGCCCCCCACAACCCCTCACCACCTCAACCCTAAAGACAAGGGGTCACCGCGCTGGGACACGGCTGCCTGCGAAGCCCTGGAGCAGCGGCGGGCGCCTGGTCAAAGCCGAGGAACCCACCGGCTCCGGGTGAATCCCTGCGGAGGGTCGGCGCGGCCGCGCGGCGCAGGGGGGAGCGCAGGCGCGTTACGTACTTGTTGGCTCGGATCCCTTCCCGGCGGGAAGCCAGTCCTTCGGCCACGAGGGACTCGGCGATGTTCTCACCGCTCATGTCTGCGGAGAGAGGAGGAGAAGAGTCAGTGAGAAGGTGCCCGCGGCGGCACACGGGCCTGCGTCCTGGAAAGCGTTCCCACCGCAATTCCAGCCAAAAGGGCCAGAGGAATCCGGGGGTGAACGGCTCCCGTCCCCAGCCCGGTGTCCCCGCACATCGAGTGGGGCCACCACGTCCCCCAGCCCAGGGCTAAGCAAGCAGGAAGGTGGCACGTCGCTCTGACATGCTACTTGGCTGCGAAAATTGTCACCCAGGGCATCTCCATGGGAAGGGGATGTTCTCAGCACCCACGGGGGGGGCCAGGCAGCTCCCTCCCAGCACCAGCTGTGCTGCCATGGGAAGAGGACATACTATTTAAAATAATGTAAATATTAGGCCTGCGACAGGCCCCTCACACAGGGCATCCCTCCTCTGCACAGACACAGGGGCGTCATGGCTACCAGGAGCCGGAGCCCCCGGGGAGGCGCGGGACCAACACCACGGTCCGGGGGGGGAGGGGGTGGATCCCAGGCTGGGGAGAGCAGATAAATAGGAAAATTCAAGCAAAATCCCCTGGCTGCCCACGCAGAAGGGAGGGTGTGGGGTTGCGCCGCCCCCAGCAGCAGTGTGGGGTGGCTGAGGAGGGGGTGCCCCGACCCCCACCCTTGCCCAGCACCTCTGCTCCAGCTCAGCCAACCCCAGCGAGCGATGACAGGCCCCCAGCCCCAAAAATCCCCCCCCAAAAGCCTGGAGCCGTGGAGAGCTGCTGCATTGCTGCCAGGGAAGCTGTCACGGCGTTTCCACATTAATAGTATTTAAACCTTGACAAACTTCATCAGGAAACGTTTGATGCTTCATTTCTCACCTCCGCGGTGTGACAGGCTGGGATTTAACAATGAGGACGACGCCTCCGCAGGAGGCACAAGAGTCCTTAACGTGGCACACAGGAAGGCTGCAGGTGACTGAAAGGGAGCACTTCGCCCCTCACCGTGTCACCGAGCAACAAAATCCCTCGCAAGGTTTAATTTGCTGCAGACTGCGCTGTCAGGACCTGCAGGCTTCCTGCTGAAGGGGTGGGAAAGCAGAGAGCAGCAGCACCCCCGTCCCAGCCCGGCAGGAGGGGATCCCCAGCACAAAGGGCTTCCCAGTCCCCCAGCCCACGAGCAAAGCTCAGGAATGAGCACGGAGGTAACTTCAATCTCCAGTTATTTGTGGTCTCGGGGGACAAGGCTCATCCTGGCAGCTCGTAGGGCCCCGCTCCCCTTCCTCACAGCCTGGGGACCGCAGGGGCGGGGGGGGTCTCACAGATTTTCTCCCCTCCCAGGGACACGGGAGATGCTGGCTGCTGTGGGCCGGGGGGCGGCAGCGATGGGAAACCAGCCCTGGGTCACCCTCGCAGGAGCAATGAGGTGCTGGTACAAAGGGGCTCCGGGCTAATGCCCACCCTGGGCCATGCTGGCCCTGCGCATGTCCAACCGAGCCCAAAAACCTCCGAGGAGAGAGCTCCAGCCTCCCCGGGGGGCTGCGCGGCCACAAACACGCCCGCTGATCCTCTGCAGCGGGGAGCGTGGAGCCAGAAGCGACCCAGGTTTTCCTCATCCTCTTCCAACCATCACAGACCCCTCCGGGCCCCCAGGACCCCCAGGTGCAGACACCGCTTGCTCCATGGGATGAGCCCCATCTGTGGTGGTCAGCGAGCGCCGGGCGTTCGCTGCTCGAGTCTACCTGCTGCTTCCACAGCAGGAAAGACTCCAAGCAACACCAGGGAGTAGATCTGGGGACAAGGACACCCCACGGCACCCACTCACCCTTTCCAGGCCGAGCTGCGAGCAGCAGAGTCCGCAGGGACACGGGGCCAAGGGCACCCAACTCCCCACTCCGCACCGGAGCTACGCCCGCAACTCAGCAACTTCCTTACAGCCCCGGTGCACGCCTGGTCCTTCCCCCAACTCTATCCCAGGGGCCAGGAGGCTGCCAGGGAGCCCAACCCACCCCCGGTCGTATCCCAGACCTCCCAGTCGTGGGGCAGTGCCAGCTCCACAGTTGGCTTGGTGCACCCCCTAACCCACACAAAGCCAGTGAATCCAGCTGCTGCTGCTGGAGAACAAGCTGGGCCCCGCTGAGCACCCGCTGCCCACGAGCCCACCCACCCCGAGGGGGTCTTGTTCCCCTTCTTGAAACCTGAGGGCACGGGAAGTCTAAGCCCAGGAGAGCGGCTCAGTGCCAGCAGCAGGGTGCAGAATCCCAGAACCATCACGGTTGGAAAAGCCCCCGAAGCTCCTCCAGCCCCACCATGACCCTCCCCCTGACCGTTCCCAACTCCCCCAGATCCCTCAGCGCTGGCTCAGCCCGACTCTTCAACCCCTCCAGGGATCCCGGGGACTCCCCCCTGCCCTGGGCAGCCCATTCCAACGCCCAACAGCCCCTTCTGCACAGAAATCCTTCCTCAGAGCCAGCCTGACCCTGCCCTGGGCAGCTTGAGGCCATTCCCTCGGGGCCTGGCGCTGGGGCCTTGGCTCCAGAGACTCATCCCCCCTCTCTGCCCCCTCCTGGCAGGGAGTTGCAGAGGGCCAGGAGGTCTCCCCTCAGCCTCCTCTGCTCCAGACTGAACCCCCCCAGTTCCCCCAGCCGCTCCCCAGCAGACCTGTGCTCCAGACCCTGCCCCAGCTCCGTTGCCCTTCTCTGGCCACGCTCGAGTCATTCAATGGCCTTTTTGGGGTGAGGGGCCCAGTGATGTCACCCACCCCAAGCTGCCTGCTCTCACCGTTACTCTCACCGCCTGAGCGACGGCTGAGGGGGGGTAGCCATGTGGGAGCGAGACCCCAAAAACTCATCCACCAGCACGGCTCAAACCAAAATCAGCCAAGCTGCTGGCAGAGGGGACGCAGCACCCGGCAGAGCACAGCCCAGCGTCCCGCTCACCGTGAGAGGGTGGTTGACTGGAGCCAGAGCCCCCCTGTGCCAGCACCAAGAGGCCGTGAGCCAGGGTGGGTGCTGCCCACGGGCCTCACAGCCAGGCCAGGCTTTGCTCCTGGAAGGGCCGCAGGTAAAACTCCTTCCTTTTGGGAGATTTCAATCCGCCAGAGATGAGCCAGAGATTTAGAACGACAGAAAAAGACAGCAAGGGGAAACCTGGGGGAATTCACCCGGTGCTGCAGAGCATCAACTGGCGGGCGCAGCTCTGCACGGCCCTGCGCCCGGGCACCGCTCCCCTCCAGCACCCGGAGCTCCGAGGAAAACCGGGCACGCGTCCTCCTGCTGCCAACGCCGCAGCCCGACCCGCCCTCTCGCACAGCAGCTCCGCGAGCACCACGCACCCCCCAAACCCCGCCACGCGCCCCCCAACGGAGCCCTGGCGCTCACCTTTCCCCAAATACACCATCCCGTACTCCCGGCCCTGCGGGGTCTTGTACTCCACGGTAAAGCAGACCTCCTTCCCGATCAGCTTCTTCCGCAGGAACTCGCGAGCTGGGAACCCCCATGGCTGGAGGGAAAGAAGTCGGGGTGAGCCGGGGAACGCCCCGAGCCTCCCCGCTGCGGGGGACTCGCGCTCTCCTCTGTGTGCGCCGCGGCAGCCGGGGACCGCGCTGGAGGCTGTCGGCAGCTCACGAGCTGGCAGAGGAATCGACCCTGTTATTCCACAGGAGAAACACCTCCGCTCTCCCGTCCCGTCCCCCCAGCAAAGGGGTCACGGTTGGTTTTCCAGACGGCCTCGTGCTCCGGGCTGAGCCCAGGGAAGCTCCTGGGACAGAGGGAGCAGGGCTGGAGCTGTGGCGACGCCGGGGCTGGACCAGCTGGGGATCCTCCAGCTCCTGCCCAAAGCTGTACAGGTGCCCCTGGCAAAGCAGCAGAGCAGGACTGGCCACAGTGGCCATGCCCGGCCAGGAGAATCAGGCTCTGGCAACCCCCCAGCACCTCCCTGTACTGAGGCAGGAGCGCACCGGAGCCCCGGTGAGCTCAGCCCCACTCCACCGCAGCGGGTGGGTGGGGAACACGGTCCGGAGGAGAGAACACGACGTGCTCATAAACAATTAGCAAACCTGACAGGCGTAATTTTTTAGAAGAATGACATTTAAAGGCTGAAGCACTGTTTAGAAGACAAACTCCCCAGGGAGAGCAATTAGCTGCCAGCGCTCTCTGCACCACCCCCAGGGCTGGGAGGATGGGTGGCCGGGGCTGGGCTCCCTCCGACACCCCCCCACCCCGCTGCCAGTACAGGCAGCCCTGCCTGCACCCCATCTGCCGAAACAACACCCCCCTTGCCTCCCACGCTCCCGGGCAGGCAAAGCCCCGCAGGGAAGCTTGGAGCACCTTGCCCAGCCAAGCCTTGTCCTTGCCAGCAGATTATGCCCGTCCTGTGACAACAGCAGGAAGAAGAATTCACCCCAAAAAAGTCCGTCCCGCACAGTCTGGGAACGGGCAATGGCTCTTGCAACGGCCGAGCCGAGGGGGCTGTGGTCTGTACCCCCCCAGCTCAGGCCGGGAGCCCCCGGGCCGCGTGGCACGGCTGGCAGGAGGCACCCACCTCGTCCGGGGTGTCCTTGGCATCCGGCTGGCCGGCGGCGGCACGGCGGGCGAGGTTGCCGGCGCGGATGTTGCTGAGGTTGATCTGGCGCTCGGGGGGGGGCCCGCCTCGGGGCTGCCCACGGACAATGATGGCGCAGCCCGACAGCACCTGCGGGGAGACAGAGGGGTTACAGGGGGTCCCCCTCGGCGTCTGGCAAAGGAGAGCAGCCCGGAGGCAAGAGGTGACGGAGCTGAGCACGCAGGCAGGTGATGCTGCGTGGACAGACAGACTTCCAGGCACCTGGCAGAGCCAGGAGCTGCCCCAAATTTCCCACTTGGAGATGCGGGATGGAGCCAAGCGCCGCACCCGACACCTTTGCAGCGGTGCCCGGCACACGTCCTGTCCCCTCCTTCAGGGCCGGAACGCGGGGTGAGCTCAGCACAGCTGAGGAATTACAGAATCCCAGAGTCCTTCAGGCTGGAAAAGCCCCTCGGGATCATCGAGTCCAACCCTCAGCCCGACTCTACAAAGTTCTCCCCTACCCCACATCCCCCACAGCTCATCCCAACGGCCCTGAAACCCCCCCAGGGATGGGGACTCCCCCCTCCCTGGGCAGCCTGTTCCACTCTCGGACCACTCTTGCTGGGAAACATTTTCTCCTCCTGCCCAGCCTGAGCCTCCCCTGGGGCAGTTTCCAGCCGTTCCCTCTTGTCCTGTCCCTGATCCCCTGGGAGCAGAGCCCAGCCCCAGCCTCTCTGCAATGTCCTGGCAGGAGCTGCAGAGAGGGATGAGGGCTCCCCTCAGCCGCCTCCTCCTCCTCACACTCAACACTCCCAGCTCCTGCCCTGCCTCCTCACAGCATTGATTCTCCAGCCCTTCCCCAGCCTCGTTGCCCTCCTCTGCCCTCACTCCAGCACAACTGGCAGATCAGGGTTTTACTCCCAGTGCTGACCTCTCAGGTGAGCCCAGCCGGGCTATTTTCCCCGCTGCTTTGGCTGCCGAGTGCTCGGAGCCAGGAGCATCCCAGGGCAGCCCCATCCCACCCTTCCAGGGCTCCTCTGGCACCCCATGGCTCCCCACCACTGCAGGGAGACCCCCACTTTCAGACAGGCACTGCGAGTCCCCCAAGGGGCTCCGGGTGGCCGCTGGCATGGCGCAGGAGGATGCAGACAGGGAAAAGCTGGCACTGGGCTGCCCGGGTGCAGCCTCCCAGGCCAGGGCACGCGCCCGCAGCCGGCCAGCCCGGAGGGACTCGGCACGAGGGCTTTAACCGCCTGGGCTGCTCAGCATGGCCTCAGCGAGACTTACAGGGGGGTTGAGCCAGGACCACGCTCAGGACAGATGCTTTTACCCACCGAGATGCTAAAACCTTTCCCGGGGGATCCCACCCGCTGGGGCCGCAGCCCGCAGGTGGTAACCTCAGCCAAGCCATCCAAGTCAGACAAACCAACCCGTATGGAGAAAACTGCTGGAAGAATCCCCAATAAGTAACAAAGAGACCCAAACTAGACCTCTCGTCCTCACCCTGACTCATCCCAACACCCCCCTGCCCCGCAGGAACCCCCAGCCATGCCCGTACAAGACCCCAAGCGACGGCGTCGGCAGAGGCACGGAGCCGGGCTCCCGGCCAGGCAGTGCGAGCGCGCGGGGGATCACCCTCCTCCCCTTTCACCGGCCTTGGCTCCCCGCACGCCCAGACCGACGCGGCCGAAAAAACCCTCCGGCTTGGATTTCAGCGTGTGCCCTGGCTCATCGCCCACCCGAAATCCCCACGGCTGCACGCACGGCGCATCCCGAAGCCAGAGGACTCGCAGCCTGGCACAGGAGCCAGCCCAACCCGGTGCCAGGGACACTGGCTCGCACCGAGCCTCGCCGAAACGAGCCCCACCACGCCGAGGGTCTGGCCACCCCGTGCCAGCCCCTGCCCGGGCCCATGGAGCGGGCTGCGGGGAATCGAGCTTCAAATTAAACCCGAGCCACACGCAGCACGATCCCCCGGCAAAGGCTCCGTGCTCAATGCTTAAGGACTTAGAGGTTTCATCGCTGTAATTAACCTTAATCTTTAATTTATAGGGCACAGGGAAACAAGGCGGGTGCTGTAACTGCTTTATCCAATTACCAAGACAAACCTTGGGTGTGGGGACCGGGACAAGTTTGTTAGCGGAGCTGCTCCAGGCTCTGCAGGTGCATGTGGTGCTTTGGAGTGGGCACATTGTCACCCCCCTGTGTCCCTGCCTGTGGAGTGGCCACATCATCACCCCCTGCCCCATGTCCCTGCCCCTGGAGCAGCCACATTGTCACCTCCCATGTCCCTGCCTGTGGAGTGGCCACATCATCACCCCCTACTCATGGAGCAGCCACATCGTCACCCCCCATGTCCCTGGATGGGCCACATTGTCACCCCCCACCCCGTGTCCCTGCCCACAGAGCAGCCACATCATCACCCCCCATGTCCCTGTCCCTGGATCGGCCACAATGTCACCCCCCACCCTGTGTCCCTGCCCACAGAGCAGGCACATTGTCACCCCCCGTGTCCCTGTCCATGGGCACCCATCAGCCCTGCCACATGCTCCGGTCAGAGCAAGCTGGGCTTACACCAGGCTGCAAAACCTGTACTTAGGGCCGTCTGAGCCCAGGCCACAGCCCAGGGGCACGGGGTGGACAGGCCGGGCTCCTGCTGCCGAGACAGCCCCAGAACATGGGAGGCGATGGCACCACGGTCCCACCGGCACAGCCGGTGTCCGGGCACGGAGGGGGAACGGCCGGCGGCGAGGAGCCAGGGCAGGGTCCCAGCCACCCACCCGCCTCTCCGTGTTCACCTGGACACTCACCAACGCGGGGCGCTAGGTCTGCCCCAGAATGGGGGGGGCCCCCACCATGCTGCACCTCTCCGCATGCTCCCCAGCCCCCCAAAAGGAGCCCACTGACGCCCCATCCCACCCCTCAGCCGGGCTCCGGGGGCCTCTCCCCCGGCTCTCCTCCCTCATCCCGCCCCGCTGCACTAGGACGAGCCCCCTCCCCGCTCCAAAACCTCGCAGCCCCGCTGTGATTTCAGGGAAAACATAAAAAAACAAACCAAAACAAACCCCAAAACTTCCAAGTCTAAAAAGTTGTGATGGGAACGGCAGCGGCGCACACGGGCGGCACCACCACGGCTGGTCCCGGCGGCTCCTGTCCCCGCCATGGAGCAGAGCAGCCACCGCAGAGAGCCAGGGACCCCCACCCCTCCGGGGTGCCCCCCCGCGCGGGAATTTTGGGCTGGGGGCCCTAGAAAAAGGGGCAGCGATCCCACAGCACCCAGGCACGGGGCAGCGGGTCACGCACGGCTGCCTCCGGTGGAACCCAACCGTCCCACCCCGGAAAAAAAAAAAAAAAAAACACCCAACCAAAAAACCCCACACTACAGCCCTTCGGACGCAGCCAGGCCGGGGGGGGGTTTCCCCCCGAGCACCCCAAAAATCTGTTTGGTGGGCACAAGGCAGCGGGAAGGGCTCCACATGCCGCCGGCGGGCTGAAGCGTGGGGAGGGCGCCGTCCCCACACCGGCGGGAGGGGGCCCGGGGAGCGGGACGCGGTGCCAGGCCCCGATCCCTGCGGCTGCTGCCAGGCCCCGACCTTCGCCCTCCAGGTGTCCGCGGCCGGCACACGTGGGGACACGGCAAGGGGGGGGGGCACGGGGACCCCGTCCCACCGCTCCTTCCCGTGGGGACACCGCTGGCACGGGAGGAGCAGGTGGGACACCCCGACGGGTGTGGGATGGGGGGGGAGCACGGGGCTGCTGCCCCAAACTCCCGCCGGGCCGCCAGCCGAGCGGGACCGCCACCGGCCACAGCGGGACCGCCAGCCCCGGGCACGTGTGGGAGGGCCCAAAGGCTCTTCCTGCCCCGTCCCAGCAGCCGGGAAGGGGGGGGGGGGGGCGCCGGTGCAGCCCCCCCGGGCCCAGGACTGGGGGGGGAGGTGGCCCGGGCACAGCCGCCGCCAGCACCCCCCGACTTGGGGGGGGTTGTCCCGGGACGCAGTGAGAGGTCCCGAGGCTGGCTGGAAGTTGGGGGCGGGGGGGGGGGATGAAAAAGGTGTTGAGGAACGGCACCGGGGAACCGGCAGCTCCGGGAACCGCGGGAAGGGGCCCGGGGGCAGCGGAAGGCGCGATGAGGAAGGGGGTGGGGGGGAGACCGAGGCCCGGGGCAGAGCGAGGCGAGGTGGGGAGCGGAGGGGGGGGTCCCGGGCACCGGAGGGGGCTGCGGGAGGCGGGGGGGTGCCGGTTACCGGGAGGGGACCGCGGGAGGGGGGCCCTGGGCACCGGAGAGGGCTGAGGGAAGCGGGGGGGGGGGTTGGCGGGCAGCGGAGGGGGCCGCAGCCCCGGGCCGGGCCGGCGGGCGCGCGAGGCCCGCGGGGAGCCCTTACCATCTTGACGATGCCGCGCTGGACGGCGAGGGGCTGCGCGGAGCCGCCCTGCCCGGGGGCGGCCGCGGAGGCCATGGCGGGGCGGGGGGAGGCGGCGGCCGGGGCGAGCGCGGAGGGAACGGACGGGGCCCGGGGCGAGCGCGGAAGGAGCCGCGGGGCGGGGCGGAGCCGAGCGGAAAGAAGGCGGTGCCTCGCCTGCGCCCCGCCCCTCCGCTCAGGGAGACTGCCAATGGGAAGAGAGCCCCGCCGCCGGCTCCGCCCCGCCCCGCCGCGTCCCGGCCAATGGCGGCGCTCGGCGCCTCAGCACCGGCTCGAGAGGCCGCCGCGGCGATGACGTCACGGAGAGGCCCCGCCCCGCGTCCCGCCCTCCCGCCCCGCGGGAAGGGGGCGGGACTTCCGGGGCACGCGGCGCCAGGGACACGTCGGCAAAGGGGCGCCCGGGCTCCCGCGTGGCCTCCCGCCGCGCCGGGGGCGGGGCCTGGCGGGGACACGCCCCCCGCGTCACCGCCCGGGCCGCGTGCGGGCAGCGCCGAGCACCGGCGGGACCCGACACCCCCCAACCCCCCGGCCCCGGCGCGGGGAACGGGCACCAGGGGCACCCCGCGGGCGGAAGGGGACCCCGGAACGGCCCCGCGGGGGGAAGGGGAAGTGGGGCCCCCCGTATGTAACGGGGGGACGGGGCGCCCCTCCTGTTCCCCCCACACCGTCCCCAGCAGCAGCCCTGTCCCCCCAGGGTCCCTCCCCCAGGAGCACCAGCTGCACTCGGCGGGGTGCAGGGTCACCCCCGGTGCCTCTCCCCCGCACCGCACCACGGCAGAACCACGGGGCTACCGGAGGCTCCCGGCACCACAATCGGGCCCGGCTGCTCCTGCCGTCTCCCAGGCAGCGGGTTTGGGGGCAAAAAGGAGGAAAACGGGGTCCCCGCCTGCACCCCTGCAGCTTTTGGCCAGTTTTGGGGTGGGTCAGCTGGGAGTACTGGCCGCCCAACAGCCTCGTGGCTCGCACTCATCCTGCAACCCCCCTCCCCAAGGTCACCCCCCACGGGGGGTTCTGCTGCCCCACGGACACCCCAACCCTGCCAGCAACGGCCACGGCCCGCGAGGCGGCCGGGGGCACCGTATTCCCCGTGGTATTGGCCCCCCAAGGTCACCCACCGTCACCGTGGCCCGGCAGCAGGGAGGCGCAGTCTGGTCGTGGCTGTGGGGTGACGTCCCACGAGGGACACTGGCACAGCGCAGTCACCCTTCTTACAGACGGGGCTGTGGGTACAGATCTGACACCAAAACACCCCAAGATCCCCCGTCCAGAGCAGACGGGCCCGAGGAACCAGCGCAGACCCACGGAATCCCAGAACCATCCGGGTTGGAAAAGCCCCTGCAGCTCCTCCAGCCCCACCATGACCCTCCCCCTGACCGTTCCCAACTCCCCCAGATCCCTCAGCGCTGGCTCAGCCCGACTCTTCAACCCCTCCAGGGATCCCGGGGACTCCCCCCTGCCCTGGGCAGCCCATTCCAAGGCCCAACAGCCCCTTCTGCACAGAAATCCTTCCGCAGAGCCAGCCTGACCCTGCCCTGGGCAGCTTGAGGCCATTCCCTCGGGGCCTGGCGCTGGGGCCTTGGCTCCAGAGACTCATCCCCCCTCTCTGCCCCCTCCTGGCAGGGAGTTGCAGAGGGCCAGGAGGTCTCCCCTCAGCCTCCTCTTCTCCAGACTGAACCCCCCCAGTTCCCCCAGCCGCTCCCCAGCAGACCTGTGCTCCAGACCCTGCCCCAGCTCCGTTGCCCTTCTCTGGCCACGCTCGAGTCATTCAATGGCCTTTTTGGGGTGAGGGGCCCAAAACTGAACCCAGGAATCGAGGGGCGGCCTCCCCAGTGCCGAGCCCAGGGCTCAGATCCCTTCCCTGGCCCTGCTGGCCACGCCAGTGCTGACACAAGCCAGGATGCCGTTGCCCTCCTTGGCCCCCGGGGCACACTCTGGCTCCTGGTCAGCCAGCAAGTTCAGAACTGAGGTTTGGGGTCACTCCTGCTCCGTGCCGTGCCACCGTGGCATCCAAGCCCATGGCTCTGGCACGCGACCGTCCGGCTGGGGGTTCCCGGACGGACACGTTTGGGAGGAGATTTGGAGATGCTCACCTGGCTGGAGGCATTGCAGCGTTTGGCAGCAGCCCCGTGGCGTGTCCCTCACCGTGGTGCCGGGCTCCTCGCACGCTGCCGCAGCCGCCGCTCGCCTCTGCCAGCCCATGACAGGGCCCTTAGAGGGTGGCTGAAAAGGAAAATCCCCTTTTTGAGCGGTCACGTCGGGATGCACGTGGCTTGGGGCACGTTTTGCAACCTTCATGTTAATTATTCCGTTAACGGAGGGTTTGTGTCCCACACGTGATGCCGGTGGTGGCGCAGCCATCAGCCCCTCGGCCGGGGTGTCCCTGGGGTCCCGTTCTTGGGGTCTCACCCCAAAACCACACCGCCCTTGCCGCAATCTCCCACCCTGGGTCGGGCCAGTGTGGGAGGGATCCTGCTCCCAGCTCGCTCCTCACCTGCCGCAACCCTCCGCTGCTTTTCATTTTCTTGGTCCAGTTCGTTCTACGATAAGTTATTTCCTTGTTTTTCTCCCCTTTTTCTTTTTGATACTTTTCACCGTGATTCGCAAGCACCTGGGCAAGAGCTTGTGCTTGAAGGGCAGGAAATCATCTCCTCTGCCCCAAAACCCAGCAGAGCTGCTCCGTTACCCCGATTTACGGGATTTCTGGGCCCGCTCCTCGCCGTGCCGCTGCCCCGGCTTGCAGCCGCGTCCCACCTCCACCTCCAGCTCCTGAGAGGGCGTCTTCAAGCCCTGAGATTGCCTCTTTTAGCCAGAATATTCTAATAATCGTCTTTTTGATCAAAAAGAAAGTTAAAATGTAGGTGGAAACGCTTAAATAAAGTAGGTTTTCTTGGTTGGCTGACTCATCTGGGCTTTTAACTTTCATGTGTGCTCTCTGCAGGAGAAAAGAAAGGATTTTTTTCCAACCATCCCCGGTGATTGGCAAGGAACAGGGTCACCTGCTGCAGAGACGAAGCCCAGAAAGATGCAAACCAGCTTCAGACGTGTAGAAAGGGGCTATGAAGTGGAGGGGAAAGCTCCTCTCCGTGCTGGGAGTCCGCTCTGGGGTCACCGAATCAACCTCGACCTGCCGCAGCGCCCAGCTTCGGTACTGCGGTGGGACCTGAGGACCCGTCCCCCGCTGCAGGGTCCCCCACTATCCCAGCGCTCAGCCTGGTGGGAATTGGGGTCCCCAGGAAGGGACCTGCCCTTGTCACTCCTGCTCGGCCACCCCAAACCAGCCGCAGGCCAGGCGAGACCCCTGCACTGCACCTCTGCCCTGGGCACGGTGCCATCCCCACGTCCTTCGCGTGCCAGGGGAGCGCCCGGACTCTATTTCGGTGCAGAGCCCAAAAATATTTTGTGTCAAGCGCTGACGTTTGAATACAACGCAGAGGGGTACATTTTGTAAGTATTTGGGGTGGGGGCGACGGAGAGGCGGCCGAGCCCCGGGGCGGTGGTGCCAGGCCGTGGCCAGCACGGCAGCTTGGAAGCCGGGTGCCGGGGCACGAGGCTGTGGGAAGGGGCCAGTTGCTGCCCCCGAGCTTCTGCAAACCCCGGCTGAGGCCCCCGGGGACCCCCGGCGGTGCCTGGGCTGGGCGCATCGCTACGATCCCGGGTGCCAGAAGGGACCTGGCTGGGGTGGGCAGGGGGTGTGAGCTCCCCAGGGAGCCCCGGGGGTTTGCAGCCTCCTGGGCAAGCGCGTTGGTGGGCTGAAACGCATCCCCTGTGCTGCGGGATGAGGCTGTGGGCACGTCCCCGCCTCTAGTCGGAATCGTGCAGGCAAAGACCCCTCTGCTGCTGGTTAAATGGGGTCACCCCCACCCCCAGCAGTGCCAGGGGCCCTGCGCTGACCCCCTGGGATGACCCTGAACTGCACCAATTCCCCGGGAAAACCCATCAATGCAGCCAGGCATCAGCCACTTCCCCCTTAGAGCTTTCCAGTCCGCCCTCGTCTCCTCCTGGAAGTGCCCGGTGGTGGCTCGAGGTCCCCCATGGCCCCGTTGTCCCCCTACAAGGTTCCCCATGGCCCAGCCATCCCAGGGGAGCTGCACTTCCCCCTCCTGCCCCTCTGCCCCATCCCAGAGCATCCCAGCACAGGATTCCACTGGTGCCACCACCAGCGGTGGGTGACGCTTGGCCCGTTCCAGCCGTGTCCCCTGTGACCAGCATGGAGGTGGCTCTCAGCCAGTGGGAGGAGGGGGGAAACCAGTAACTGGGTGTCGGAGCGCCTTAACGAACTCTTGACAGGGGTGGGAATTAATTCTCAAGTTAGCCACATGCTCCACGAGCCCAAATCCCGGCACGTTCCCGTTTCCTCGCTGTGAGCGCAGGGACCAGATGCCCGCACAGACCCCCCGGTGCGGGGGCCGGTGGGCCGCGGGTCCCCGCTCGGGTTCCTCAGCGCTGACGGGCGTCACTCCTGCGCCCAGGCTGGGAAGCTGCTCATCGCCCCCTCCCCGGACTGAGGCTGTTTCCAGCCCGCTGCCAGCTCCCAAAGGAGGAAAAACCTCCCGGACACCTCTGGTGGGACCAAGGATGGGATTTGGGGAAGGGAACCGGTCCCTCCGCTCAGCCCCGGCGCCGCCAAGCAGAGCTGCTCTGCCCCGCACCGCAGCCGTGCCGGGCAGGGGTAGAAGGATTTTAAATACAACCTCTGGTCTATTTGAAACAGATTTTAAGGCCCAGTGAAACGCGCTCAGGGCTGAGCCAGCTCGTAAGGCAGCCGGAACGCTGCTCCACGGGCCTGAGGAGTGTTCTGAGCCTGCTGCTGGTCCAGTCCCAGCCCAAGGCTGCTTTCAAACCCCGTCCAGCTGATCCTATAGAGACAGCTCTAACAAAGGAGGGTTCATTGACTAAACGCGGGGGGGGTTGCTACGTGAAGAGAATTTAGTATCTAGAAACCGCTCGCTCTACCGAAGCTTTTCATAGAACATCCTGAAGTCTCTCTCAGAACTGTGTGAGATGAAAACCAGTGGAAGGAAGAGGAAGAAGATGATGACCTGAGAGATGACCCTGAGACCGAAGCAAGGATTGGAACCAGAAGAGAATTTGGCTGAGACCGGGGATTGATTTAATCAGTGATGAGAATGCTCACGCCATGCTCACAGCCACGCTCATGCCACATTCATGCCGAGTCCATGCCATGCTCACAGACACTCTCATGCTGTGCCCACGCCACACTCACACATGGAGAGAAGCAGCAGCAAATCCCCTTGGCCCCATCTCTCCCCCACAGGTCAGCCCTGCCCCGATGCTGACCAGCCCCCCCCCACTCGCTGCTGCACCTGGTCCCATCCTGCACCCACCCCCATCCCTCCTCCCTGCAGCAAGGCCCAGAGTGACCCTGGGGAAGGGGCTACTGTCCTCCCGGCCGGGGCTGGCCAGTGGCTGCAGCCCTGGGACCCCTGGGTTGCGGGGACAGAGCTCTCCTGGCAGCTGGGGCCATCAGGAGCTGGTCAGAGGGGACACTCAAGTGCCAGCAGCCACTGCGGTACGTGGTGGCACACACAGTCAGGTGGTGAATGGCCAGCAAGGTCCCTGGGCCACTGGGCCAGTACCACCATGGGCACCTGCTGACAACACAGGCAGCCCAGCACCCCCATCCTATCCCTAGGGCTCTCAGCATCCTCATCCTGCTCCTGGGGTGCTCAGCATCCCCATCCTACCCCCAGGATGCTCAGCACCCCCATCCTGCCCCTGGGGTGCTCCACAAATCCGTGAAGTCAGATCCAACCCACAGGTGAGGTCCTGGGATCAACGCTGGGGTCCTGGAGCTGGGGACGAACAGAGCCCGTCCCAGGGCCCCCGCGCACCCTCAGGGCCTGGCCCAGGGGAAGGCAGGAGAGGAGAGGCTGAACCCCCCCCACTTTTTGCCTGCCCACATCCCCAGACCCTGTCCCAGACCCTGTCCCCAGACCACCCCGACGTGCTGTGCCAGCGCCGGCTGCGCCTCCCCCCACAGAAATATCTGCAAAAATGCTCCTCCCGAGGTGTGGAGGAAGGTGGACGGAGGCAGATGTGGCAACAAGCACCAAACACAGCCAGCGCAGAGGGGCCTGGGGCGCCTCTGCCTCTCCATAGCTCTGTCTCCACCTCTCCTCCTCTCCACATCTCCATCTCTTCACCTCTCCATCTATCGCTCCACCTCTCCACGTCTCCATCTCTCCATCCACCTCTTCACCTCTCCATTCCTCCATCTTCCATCCCTCCTCTTCTCCATCTCTTCATATATCTCTCCATCCCTCCACCTCTCCACCTCTCCATCTCTTCATTTCTCCATCTCTCCACCTCTCCATCACTCCATCCATCTCTCCATCTCTCCATCCCTCCACATCTCCACCTTTCCATCTCTCCATCCCTCCATATCTCCATCTCTCCACCTCTCCATCTATCTCTCCATCTTCTCCATCCCTCCATCTCTCCACCTCTCCATCTCTCCACGCCTCCATCTCCCCATCTTCCCCCCTCAACCCCCCGTCCCCCCCCGTGCCCGCGCTGCCCGCTCCCCTCTGCCCGCTCCCCGCCGCCGCCCCGGCCCCGTGCGCCGCTTCCCCGCCGGCCACTGGCGCGCCCGGCCCGGGGCGCACGGCCCCGGGCGGCCGCTCCCGGGCCCGCCGGACCCCCCCCTGCCCCCCGCCCGGCCCGCGGAGAGGAGGTGGAACGGCAGAACCGACCGGCCGCCGCCGGGCCCCCCCGCCGGTACCGGGGCCGAGCCCCGCGCTCTGCTCCCCGGTGCCGCGTTACGCACGGGGCTCGCCCATCCCGGGGGGCTCCGTCGGGGCTCCCCGGCGGCCGGAGCTGAGCGGGGGCTGGGGGGGGACGCAGACCCGGCTGCCAACGCTCCCCGCTCCACCGGGAGCCCGTCCCCGGGTCCCACGGGAGGGCACAGCGGGGAGGGGACGGGGGGGGGGGACACCGCTTGGGCGCCCCGGGGGGGGCGGCGGGGGGGGCGCGGCGGCTCCGCGGGGGCCGGGGCCGGGCCCGGGCCCCGCAGGGTTGTGGTTAATGTGTAATTGGGAGCATATGGCGCTTTGCAAGGGCGGGCGGGGGTGCGCGGAGCGCGGGGGGCGGCGCGGGGTGCTCCTAACGCTCAATGACCCGCGGGGCCGGGCGCGGAGGGCCGCGGCGCAGAGCTCTGCTCTGGCCAATATTTGCTCTTCAAATATTTTACTTGAAAGGTTTACAACGTGGGGTTATTTTTTTTTTTTTTATCTCCCAAGAAGGGGGCCATCTGTGCCGGGCCCTGGGGTTGCACAGCGGGGCAGCCCCGCAGTGCCCAGCCACCCCGCGCCGCCTTCTATTTGCTCAACACCCAAAAAAAAAAATTAAATAAATGTAATAAAACCGAATCTGGATTTATGATTGAATCCCCAAGCGCTTTACCATATGGCAGCTCTGTCTGTCCCTGTTTGCTCTGGGGGAGACGCAAGAGCGAAGCCCCCTGGGGAGGTTCCGTCGAGGGTTACCGGGGATGCTCGGGGCAGCCGGACGCGGCTCTGCCAGCTGCTAGTGCCGACATACCGGTGGGAACGGCGGCACCGCCTCATTGCCCGGCCCGGGGGGCTCCACCGAGAGGCCCTGAGCCAGCCCCGAGCCCCGACGGAGCCCCCCAGACCGGGCGTGTGCTGGGTGCGGCCCTTCATCCCCCATCGGGCCGCCTCTTCTTCCCCATCCTCCTCTGCCTCCTGCCCCGTGACATCACGGCCCCGCTCCCTCATCAGCCGCCCCGCACGACACCGGCCCCGGCAGCACCCGCTTGGCCCTGAGGACCATCCAGTTCGGCTCCTTCGAGGCTCTGCAGGTACCCCCCAGCCCCCTCCGGGCACCCCCGCTCTCGGCCGCACATCCCGGCCCCTCTCCTCGTCCCCGTGGCCAGCACGGCGACCACGCTCACCCCCCTGCCCGAGACCCCTCAGTAGGGCCCGACCGGGACCGTGGGCTCCCAGCTCGCCTTCCCCAGTGCCCCCGTTTCTCTGTGGGGGAAGAAATCCCCGCGTTGCCTCCCAGCATGGCACGGGCCAAACTCTTGGCCGGGGGAAGGCTGGTGGGGGCTGTGATGGCCCCCACGGGGACACGCGTCCGGCTGATACCACTTTTTCCCTCCTTCCCGGAGCAGGGAGATCCACCCTTAAGGAGAGGGAGATCGGGTGCACCCCACGTTGCTTTCCACCCGTCTTTTCACGTGGCTGGATTGATTTTCTTGCATTTGATACTCAGGGTTGGGGGCTCCCAAGGTTCTCCACCGGGGCCAGGAAGCAGGGCCCCGGCTGCGCTGGGATGTGGGGATGGGAGCAGGGAAAGCCCCGCGCTGGGGGTGTCTGGGAGTTTTCGGGGTGTTTCAGGTGAGACCCCAGCTTAGCCAGGGGTGCCAGCCCGTCTGCGTGAGCTCTGGCCAGGCAGCACTGGCCACGGCCGTCGGCCTGGGCGGCAGCTCCGGGGCTCAGCGGGCGGCTCTGTCATTCCCAGGCGCGGTTCTGCCCGAGCGGGCAGCAAGGGGAGGGGGTTTTCAGGGCGAGAAGGGCTGGCACCAGCATCCTGGTGGAAATGTCCCCTCGCCTCCGTTCCAGGGGGCAGGGGGCTGCCCCGGACCCTGCAGCACCCTGCAGCACCCCACAGCACCCTGCAGCACCCCACAGCTCCCCGCAGCACCCGACAGCACCCCGAAGCACCCTGCAGCACCCCACAGCACCCCACAGCTCCCCGCAGCACCCCGCAGCACCCCGTGCCAACACCTGGCACTCGGAGCTGCGCTGCATTTCATCTCACTCCCACGAAGATCAAACCCACCGTGTCTCTGGTGACACAAAGGGACGAGCCGGTGGTGAGCGGCCCCCTCATGCCCCGGTTCCCACCAGGGCCAGCCCCTCCAGGAGGAATCGCTGCTCCCACCCCGTCGTGGTCCCAGGTGGCCTCAGAGGCCACGGGCACTTGGCCAGGAGTCTCCGCAGGAGCCCTGCGGGACCTGCTGCCGGCGCGTCCCTGGCCACCGGTAAATCCCCGGGAGGGGAGGAGGTGACCTTCACCCCCGGGAGCCTGGGAGAGCAGCGGGAGAGCTGTAGGGCAGGATGGGGCAGGAATGTGGGGTGCTGGGTGCCGTGGGGGGGTCCCACCGCTGCGGCAGCAGTGCCTGAACCCGAGGGGCTGCCTCAGCTCAGGGTCCGGAGCCAGGGAAGGTGTGGGGGGGGGCAGAGAGAGGGGATGGGGATGGGGCAAAGTGCGGGGGCTCCGGGAGTGCGGGTGAGCCAGCCCTGACCCGCAGAGCTGGCAGAGGGGGGGCAGAGCAGTGGGGTGTCTCCACCCGAAGCGGGGGCTGCTCTTAACCCCGTTACCGCTTGCCCAGCTCTCCTCGGCCACGTTAGGCTGTCGGTGTGGCACATCGGGATTTATAGCTCTGGGTTTATAGTGGGGAACGGAACAACGGGGCCAGACCCTCCCTCTGAAAGAAATAAATGTGCCGAGAGATGGCGGCACTACTGGCGAGGACACAAGGGGGGAGCGGTGACCCCACACATGGGTGCTTGTGTTCGGGTGGGTGATAAAGGCCCATGAGCCAGCCCAAGCGCCCGAACCCAGAGCTCCCGATCCTGTCGTCCCCTCTGCTCCTGCCCCCCGCCCCCCAACACCCGGCACGACCCCGGTGCTCAGCCGCAGTGGGGTGGGACAGAGAAACCCCCCATCCCCCGCAGCGTGTCCAGGGGAGCACACGCAGGCGCTGGGACACGGCTCGGGGGGTACCGGCAGCGTCCCCGGTGTGTCCCCAACTGCTTCTGAGCCCGAGCGCCTCCTGCAGCTGTGGGAGCACTTTAAACTCCGGGTCCCCTCGATCCGCTGTGCGGGGGTGCGAGGGTTTCCCGAGCACTTGGATGCGCTCGAGTGTTTCCATCCCCAGCTGGGTATTTCTCGCTCCCCTTTTTCTTCTCCTCACAGGAGGGTGGGCAGGGGACGCGGCCGAGCCTGGGGCACTGTCACTGAGTTATCCGGCCTGGCGACAGCAACCGTCTCCTCTTGGCACCCAAAGCCCCGTGGAGCCTCACCATGACACACCGGGGTGAGCGATGCCGCTGCACCGGGACGGCTCAGCGCGGCCCCGGCGTCCGCGGTCGCGTCAGGGAGGTGGCACGGCGGCACCTGCCCCGTCACAAGGGAGCTGCTTTTTGCCGGCACAGCCCGAATTTAGTGCTGGCAGCTGATACACGCGTGGCTCTGCAGGGCCCTGTCCCCCCCCTCTTGGCAGCTGCCTTCTCCCATTCCCCGCCTGCTGCACGCTGCCTGCGCCCACAGCCCAGCAAACAAGCCCCACGTCGCCCCAAGCGCCACGTCCTCCTGCCCAGCCCCCTCCACCCCCCCTCAATGCACAGGGGTCCCCAGTACTGCCCACCCTCACCCTGCAAAGCCTCAGCCCCGGCACTCTCCCAGAGAGCCAGGGAGGGAAGGGCAGGCAGTGGCCCCCGTCACAGCCCCCCCCGTCCCCCATCCCTGCCCGCTCGGCCTCTCCCTAGGGCCCGGTGGTGTGAACCAGCTGGGGGGGCTCTTCGTGAACGGCCGCCCCCTCCCCACCTGCAAGAGGAAAAGGATCATCGAGCTGGCGGCGTGCGGCGTGCGGACCTCGGACATCTCCCGCAGCCTCAAGGTGCGCCCGATTCGGGGGGGTGGGGGTCTCCTTCTCCTCCCAATCCTTCTCCCACCGAGCCTCCACCCGTCCACAGGTGTCCAACGGCTGCGTCAGCAAAATCCTGGGTCACTACTACCGGACGGGGGCCGTGGAGCCCAAAGCTGCCGGGGGCAGCAAACCCCGCACGGCCACCCCCGAGGTGGTGGCCAGGATCGCCCGGCTGAAGCTGGAGCAACCCTCCCTCTTCGCCTGGGAGATCCGCCGGCGGCTCCGCGCCGAGGGCATCTGCGCCGGGAACAGGACCCCCAGCGTGAGTCCCTGCCGGGGGGGAGCTGCGGGGGGACAGGCACGGCCTGGGGGGGGAACCCCACGGCTGCGGGGGGGCAGGGGGCCGTGGGGAGGGTGCTGGGTGAGAGGGAGAAGCAGGCAGGGAGGTTTGCGGTTAGTAAGAGTGACGGGTGTATTTCTGGCTAGACTGATGAGAGAGTTCATCTCCTTGGACACATGAACCCCAAAAGGGTTGGCAAGCTCTGGGACGGGCTGCCCAGGGAAGGGCTTCGGTCACCATCCCGGGAGGGGCTTAAAAGGTGGTAGATGTGGCACTTAGGGCTGTGGTTTAGCAGCGGACTTGGCAGGGTTGGGTTTATGACTGGACTCGAGGATCATAAAGGTCTTTTCCAACCAAAATGATTCTGGGATTACCCCGAATTGGGATTCAGATCACGCCTTCGCTGCCAGGCCTGAAACCAGAGGCTGGGATCTTCCGTCCAGGGTGGGAGCTCCGACTGGGCTCTTTCCTAAACCACATGGCAAGTCTGCAAGCTTGAAAGTCCTGGTCTGCGTTTAATCTAATTAACTGCTGAGGGGAGACCTCCTGGCCCTCTGCAACTCCCTGCCAGGAGGGGGCAGAGAGGGGGGATGAGTCTCTGGAGCCAAGGCCCCAGCGCCAGGCCCCGAGGGAATGGCCTCAAGCTGCCCAGGGCAGGGTCAGGCTGGCTCTGAGGAAGGATTTCTGTGCAGAAGGGGCTGTTGGGCCTTGGAATGGGCTGCCCAGGGCAGGGGGGAGTCCCCGGGATCCCTGGAGGGGTTGAAGAGTCGGGCTGAGCCAGCGCTGAGGGATCTGGGGGAGTTGGGAACGCTCAGGGGGAGGTTCATGCTTGGGCTGGAGGAGCTGCAAGGGCTTTTCCAACCCCGATGGTTCTGGGATTCTGGGATTCTGTGATCAAAAATGCCTCTATCAGGAGGTTTCAATTTTATGCTGTTTAGATGACAACCTGGCAAAAGCAAGCTCCTAACAGGTACCTGGAAACAACCGTTGTGATTATGCAAAGCAGAGGTTACCAATACTTGTGCATTTGCACGAAAATCATCAATAACTGGGGGGAGGATTCCGACCTTCCCATTGCTGCCCAGCACATTTACGGAAGAAGTCTGAGAATCTCTCACCTCCCCAGGAGCAGAGAGCTGCTGGAGGCAGGACAGAGCAAAAATATAAAAGAGGGAATATGGGAGTCGCAGCGAGCAGTGCCGAGAGGGCGCGAGGGGCTCCGCACCACCGGGCAAACCCCTGCACTAACGCCTGTGGTGACAGATGCAGTGACAACCAACCCCCTCTGGGTCACCGGTTGTCAAAGGGAACCAAAACCTGCGGCAGGGAGGGGAAGGCAAACGTCTTTGGGTCTTTTACAAGAGCCGCCGGGCAGCAGAGACAATAAACCGCAATCTGCCGGTGCCAGCGCAGAGCTGTGCCTCCTCGGGCACAGCACCCCCGCAAGCTCTCGGTCCCCACCCCGAGGTGCAGTTGCCTGACGTTAGGTACTGTTCAGCCACGAAATGAGAGGGTTGCCGGGATCGACAACCGGCAGAGCAGATGGGCACGGCCCCGGTGCGGAGAATCCTTGGCACGTGCTCGGGCGCAGCGGCAGGACAGCGCCTCGGGGATGAGGTTTGGGGCACCGGCCTCCATTGCTCCCCACCTCAGGGCTGCCTGCACATGGGGGGGCTTTGCCCTGCAGCCCTCAGCCCCGTCTCTCCCTGCCCAGGTCTCCTCCATCAACCGGGTGCTGAGGAACCTGCCCAGCGACCTGCGGCTGGCGGCTGAGCGGGGATTTGCGGGGGACCCGCTGCCACGGGGTGAGCCTGGCTGGGGGGGGGGGAGTATGGGGGGGCACGGCCTGGGGAGCAGGGCTAGGGTTTGGGGGGTGTGCCCCATGGGAGAGACGTGCCACCACCAGCCTCCCAGCTGCACGCACTCATGTGGCTGCTCCGCACCCTCCCGCACCGACCCTGTGCCCCAAAGCAAAGGGGTTCATCGACCCCCCCGAGCCTCCCCAGCCCCTCCCGGGGAGCCCCCAGGACTCCCCTGTCACCCTCCTGCCTTTCTGTCCCCACAGCGTCCCCCCTCGCCTCCCCCACTGCCCCTCATCCCCCAGGCTGCCGCTCACCCGCCGAGGCCATCTCGCTGGGGACGCAGCACCCTCCCCAGGGCTCCGCATCCAGCCAGCGGCTCCCGCTGAGCACCCAGCACAGGACCAGGACGGTTTTCTCCAGCCAGCAGTCGGAGGCCCTGGAGAAAGGTGCGGCTCTCACGGGAGGCCGGGACGGCAGCTGAGGCCTGGGGTGTTACTGGGTTCAGTTTTGGGCCCCTCACCCCAAAAAGGCCATTGAATGACTCGAGCGTGGCCAGAGAAGGGCAACGGAGCTGGGGCAGGGTCTGGAGCACAGGTCTGCTGGGGAGCGGCTGGGGGAACTGGGGGGGTTCAGTCTGGAGCAGAGGAGGCTGAGGGGAGACCTCCTGGCCCTCTGCAACTCCCTGCCAGGAGGGGGCAGAGAGGGGGGATGAGTCTCTGGAGCCAAGGCCCCAGCGCCAGGCCCCGAGGGAATGGCCTCAAGCTGCCCAGGGCAGGGTCAGGCTGGCTCTGAGGAAGGATTTCTGTGCAGAAGGGGCTGTTGGGCGTTGGAATGGGCTGCCCAGGGCAGGGGGGAGTCCCCGGGATCCCTGGAGGGGTTGAAGAGTCGGGCTGAGCCAGCGCTGAGGGATCTGGGGGAGTTGGGAACGCTCAGGGGGAGGGTCATGGTGGGGCTGGAGGAGCTGCAAGGGCTTTTCCAACCCCGATGGTTCTGGGATTCTCGGGTTCTGTTTGGCATATCTGCTCCAAGCTGCTGCCTTCAGGGTGGGCTCCTGTCACAGAATCACAGAACTGTCTAGGTTGGAAAAGACTTTGAAGATCGTTCAGTCCAACCTCCCTTGGCCGAGTAATGGACCGGCTGCAGCCACACGTCCTGGCATTGCCCTGGAGCGGGTGGGTGCTCCTAAAGAGGCTGATCTTGCCCCAATCCCCCTTGCAGAGTTTCAGAGGGGACAGTACCCAGACACTGTCACCCGGGAGAGACTGGCCGTGGCCACCCAACTCCCCGACACGACCATCAGGGTAAGAGCAGACCCGCCACGCTGCCGCTGTCCCACCTAGAGCGCGCCCGGCCGGGGTGCTGGGCTCGGGGCTGCCAGCACGGGGGCACAGGGCTCCCTCCTGGCGCGTGGGGACACCCCCAGACCGTGTCCCTGCTGCTGGCGGTGGCAGAACAGGCTCGTGCAGGCAATGGACCCGGGAGTTGACCCCCATGAGCAGGTTTTGTCCCCAGCCTGGCAGATTCTACCCACTGGCTTTGCCAGGACACACTGGAGTCTTCCGGGGTGGGGGACCGGGGCAGTGGGACCCTCAGGGTGCTCCTCGGGCACCCCTGTGGCCCCCACCTCTGTCACAGCATCTGTGTGCCCCATCCTGCTGCTGCTACCGCTCCAGCCCCACTGCCCACCTCTGCTCCCCCGGCTCTGCTCTGCCACGGGGCTGGCACAGGGCTGGGGCGGCCTTGGGGACGCTGCTGGGCCCCAGGGTGGGGCGGGGGTGCAGGGGAGGACAGCACAGTGCCACAGAGCCATGGCACAGTCCGTGGCACACTCTGTGGCACAATCCATGGCACACTCCCTAGCACAGTCCGTGGCACAGTTTGTGGCACAGTTCCTGGCACACACCATGGCACACTCCCTGGCACACTGCCTGGCACACCTTGTAGCACACTCTGTGGCACAATCCATGGCACGTTCCTTGGCACACTCTATGGCACACTTGGTGACACACTCCCTGGCACATTCCATGGCACAATTTGTGGCACACACTGTGGCAGACTCCATGGCACACTGTAACACACTCCATGGCACACCCTATGGCACACTCTGTGGCACACACCATGGCACACCTTGTAACACACTCCATGGCACAATCCCTGGCATGCTCGGTGGCACGCTCGGTGGCACACACCCTGGCACACACCCTGGCACACCTCATCATGTGCCCCTCAAACACGCATCCAGGGCACGCTCGGTCCCTCCAGCAGCCCCCGCTGTGGCTCTGGCAAACCTCCAGCCCTTCGTGGCAGCCCCGTCCCCTCGCAGCCACTGACTGTCCCAGTGTCCCCCCAGCAGCAGCGGCAGCGACCCCCCCATGGGGTGCCACAGGGCGGGGGCCGGCAGCCTCAGCCCCCTCCCTTCTCCCCAGGTCTGGTTCTCCAACCGAAGGGCGAAGTGGAGGCGCGAGGCCAAGCCGAAGCCAGAGGCCAGCGCTGCAGGTGACAGCCCAGGGCTCGAGGGGACACGGTGCCCGAGGAGGGGGCTGGGGTCCGGGGTCAGCCCGGGAGGGAGTGCGGCTGAAATCCGGCCCTGAGCACCGGAACGCCAGGGTTTGCTTCCCAGCCCCAGAGCCCTGCAGGGAGCTGGGGAGAGGACACAGTCGCCCCCCCCCCCCCCCCCCCAGCTAAAAGGCAGCCGTCCCCACCCCAAAATCAGGGCTGGGGGTCCCCGCGGCCCCCAAGCCAGCGCGGTGCCCTCCCCCGTCTCCCCACGCAGGCTCCTGGTGTGGCTGGACGCTGCCCAGCGCGGTGGCCGCGGTGGCTTTCTGCCCCCCCTCTGCATCAGCCCCTGGTTCCACACAGGTAGGGTGGCCCGGGGGGGGGGGGCGATGGGGACACCTCGCTGTCACCCCTCGCTCTCAGGGAGCCGTTTCTGGAGCTGCCCCCGAGGGTGGCACTGTGGAGGTCCCCTCTGGGGTACCCTGGTCCCAGAGCCTCCCCACGGATGCCCGGTGACATCCTGCCCTCTGCTCTCCGCGCAGCACCTCCTGGCCACTGCCGCTGGCTCGACGCAGCCTCTCAGTGGCCACGGTCACGGTCACGGCCACGGCCACGGCCACGGCCTCACCGCCCACCCTGGCCCCCCGGCCCCGCTGCACCTCTGCACCTCTGGGCCCTGCTCTTGGGATGACACTTGCTGTGGTAAAAGGGCTGGGAGGGGAGTTGGGACCCCCGGGTGGGGGCTGGCGGCAGACTGTGGGATCCCACGGCGTGCCGGAGGGTGTGGGGGGCCGGTGTCCCCCCCGCCTGTCCCCGGCAGTGACACGTGGGTGAACCCGGCCCCACAGCAGAGCAGGGCTGGGGGCGAGGGCGATGCTCCCCCTCCCCGTGCGCTGCCTGAGCCCCGTTTCCATCCCGCAGGCCTGGCCCCCGGCAGCAGCCCCCCTCCGGCTCCCTGGCAGCCCCTGGAGGCCCCCCCCTTCTCCCTGCTGCCCCCCCGGGCTCTCCTGCACCCCACTGCCCACCTGCTGCCTGGAGCCCCACTGAGCCCCCCCGTGCCGCCGCTCCCCGCCGGCTCACGGGAGCCCCTCGCCCATCTCCATACACCCGGGTGCCCCTGGCTCTGAGGGTCCATGCCAACCGGGGGGGGGGGGCTCTGAGACACCCCCCAGCGCCATGAGACAAGGGGGGGCCATGCGTGGGGTCCCTGTGCCCTCATCCTCCAGCTGGCTGCTTCGCCTGAGCCACCCCCATATCCCACAGCACCCCCAGCCCCTCCCGCAGCCCCCCCAGCCCCTCTCCCTCACCCCAGGCCCCCTCTGACCCCAGACGGTGTCTTCAGCTGGGGCCCAGCATGGCCGGGACAGCCCCCAGCCCCCCCAAAACCGTCCCCTCCCACCTGCTTCTGCCCCCCCCCGGCCCAAAATCTTCACATCAGGCTTTGCCTGGCTACTGGCCTCTTCCTCGCTGGCCTCGGGTGGCTTGTGGGGGCCAGGACCCGAACCACATCACTGGGTCAGGCAGTGGGAGCCGAGAACCTCGGGGACCCCCTCGTCACGCTGGAGCATTTGTCACCGTCCCCAATGCCACGTCCCTGTCCCAGCCCCCAGGACATGGTCCCCACTCCCTGCTGCGTCCCCTGATGAGCATCCCTCCGCCTGCCACAAGCTTCCTCCTCCCCTAATTACAACACCGTTAAATTACCCTGGGAAAAGCTAATTAACTGCCCACGGGGAGGGCTGCTCGATGCCCACGCTCCCGCCCGCCCACCCACGGGCACCAGTGCGGGTGCTGGGTGCTGCTGCCTGTTTTAAAATTATTTAACACCTGTCATGAGCAGAGCCGGGGCTCAGCCCCCCCAGCTCGGAGCAGCCCCCGAGTGCCTTTTCCCTGCAGAACCCCCGATTTGACGCCTCTGCTCCCGGTGCCGGGGGGATGCGGGGCAGAGGGGGGGCTGGAGCCCCACTGGGGACCCTTCTCCTGCCCACCGGGCTCACGCTGCATCCCCGCCGTGGGCTGCTGGGAACCGGCTGTGAAATGGGAGCTTTCCCCGGCCCCTCTGGAGAAACCACTAGCCCGGAGGGAGCTCCGCTAGCCAGCATGACGGGGGTCCCTGGAGCTGGGGAGCCGGGGCTGTGCAGAGTGAGGCAAGGAGGAAAAAAAACTCGCTGTGGCTGTTGTGCCCCCCCCGCGTGGAGCCGCGATGGGGCTTGAGCTCGGCACGGCCAGGACCAGCTCCAGCGTCCCGGGTCCCACGCTGGTCCCTCCACCCCGACTCGGGACCTCGCAGAGCCGACGGGTCCCGGCTACACGGCAGATCCTTGCTCTAAATAAAAAGGTCTGAGGTTCTTTGGGATTCTTTTTGTTCCGAAGTTGAATTCCAAGGTAAAGGCGCCCATCGCGGGCACGGTGCGTCGCTGCGGGCTGGGGAAATGGTTTTATTTGAAGGATAATAATTATTTCCTTCAGCTGGGGCGGGGGCTCAGCCTGAGCTGAGGGATTTTCCCCGTTGGCAGCCTCAGAGGGTCACTGCTCGGTGGCCACTGGCACCCACGGTGTGAGCCCAGCCTCAGCAGACCGCTCCCCACTGCGGGCTGGGCAGCTCGGGGGTCCCCTTCTCTCCCTCAGGACTCAGCGTGGTTTGTGTCTTTTCAAGCAAGGAAAAATAATTTCTAGAAGATAAAAACGTTCTCTGGGCTTCTCTAAGTGAAAAAGCATCCCGGGTGTAGGCAGCTACGTTATCCCGATCGTTTGCTCCTGCAAAAACTGCAGGGCTGAGGGTGCTGCTGAGGCTTTTGCTCACCCGCCAGTGTGGCTGCACCAGCCCCGGCTCCATCTTGGCCGTCCGTCTGTCCCAGACACCCGGCTGAGCTGCGGCAGCACCCCGGGACCGGGGCAGCATGCGGAGAGGTGGGCTGAGCCCTGAATCTCATGGCATGTATTACTGAGCAGCTTATTCCAGAATCACCCAGGTTGGAAAAGCCTTTGCAGCTCCTCCAGCCCCACCATGACCCTCCCCCTGAGCGTTCCCAACTCCCCCAGATCCCTCAGCGCTGGCTCAGCCCGACTCTTCAACCCCTCCAGGGATCCCGGGGACTCCCCCCTGCCCTGGGCAGCCCATTCCCCGAGCCCAGGGCTCAGATCCCTTCCCTGGCCCTGCTGGCCACGCCAGTGCTGACACAAGCCAGGATGCCGTTGCCCTCCTTGGCCCCCTGGGCACACTCTGGCTCATTCTCAACCCCCCCAGTCCCTCTCTGGCTGGCAGCTCTCCAGCCACTCCTCCCCAAGCACTTCAGAGCATTTAATCTCAGCCTGAGGGTGACGGCCAGGCCAGGCCAGAGGAACTGGCACTAAATGGTTCCTGCTGACCCCTCGCTCCCTGGCCAGGCACCCTGGGCTGGGTGGAAGCCCCCCAGCAGGATGGGTGCTGGTGCACCAAGCACCCGCCGGAGCCATTACAAGGGGACGGCCAGCGCGCAGGGACAGCCTGGGGGGGACAGTCAGTGTTTTTTCAGGGCACACACAGTTTGCCAGCTGACCGTGCCCCCCACCCCACCCCAGCCACGCGTGGCCCTGCTGCTGCCCGTCCCCACGGATGCTCATTCCCAGGGGATGCTCCGGGCCTGTCACCTCCCCCCCACCCCCAGCCACCCTCAGCCTTCCCGGGGGGCAGCGCCCAGGACCCGGCTGCTCCCCCTTCTCCCAGTGCCCTTGGATCGGCCTCTCGCTGCCCTTGGGCTGCCAAACGCTTGGGTTCACCCCAGTCCCATTAATTACAACCCAATTAACGCTCCTGCAGCACACAGCTGAGCCGACCCCCGGGACCCACAGCCACCAGGGCGGGAAGGCAGCACCCACCCCGACAGCACCCTGGGGGGGCTGTAAAACGGGTCAGAGCCCCTCCCAGCACCCGGGGAGAAGGAAATGAGCTTGTGAATGTTATCGCGGAGCCTCGGCCCGTCTCCTCTGCGCCCCAATGTTTTATTCAGGCCCAAATCCCCGTGCCCCAAGATGCTCGTGGGAGATGCTCATGGGGAGCGGAGCTCTCCGGTGGCACCCGCAGCCAGGCAGAACCGCGCCGGGCGCCGGGTACAAAGTGGTGGTGTTTAATTACTCGATATACAACAGCACGTTCCACAGCCATATGCCCCCCCTCCCCGAGAGAACGAGAGCGATCGAGTTTATCGAAGGATAAAAAGGAGGATCCTTCTTGTCCCGCAGCGGCACGGCTGCCTCCCAGCCCTGCTCTGCCCCCCCGCGCCGGCTCCGGGCGAGGAGCGGGGACGTGTGGGGGGGACGTGCCACCCCGGCAGGTCCGGGCAAGCTCTCGCAGACGGCACATGCAGGTGGGGAGGGGGCCGGCACGCAGCGCTGCGGGGACCGAGGCAGGACACGGCGACGTGGAGCTGCCCAAAGAGTCCTTGAGGTTCAAGTCCTACCAGATAAACACACAGAGACAAGGCCACGCTGGGGAGAAAGGAAAAACAACCCTCTCCCCCCGCAAATAAAACAGAAAACCAAACAAAACAGCAGTTGGAAGAGACGTCCCTGGCTCCTCCGGCCCCTGTGCCGCCGGCCCAGCTAGCGCTTGGAGAGCTCGTGCGACAGCCAGTCCAGCCCGTCGTAGAGCCCCGTGCCCTGGGTCGCACACGTCGCCTGCACGTACCACTGCAAAACAGAGAGAGAAGGGCTTTGGGGTGCAGATCCCCAGCCTGCCGCACCCCCAGGAGCCACCCCACGGGCTCCTCGGGACGGGACGGGGTCGGCACTCACGGTCCTGCTGCGCAGCGTCTGCAGGCCCAGCTTGTCGGTCAGCTCGCTCACGGCCATGGCGTTGGGCATGTCCTGCTTGTTGGCAAACACCAGCAAGACGGCGTCCCGCAGCTCGTCCTCCTGCAGCTGCGGGGGGGGAGGCGGGTGCTGAGCCCCCGCAGCGCCGGCGCCCCGGTGGGCCAGACCTGCGAGGACTCTCCAGCTCCTCTGCTCGCTTCCCGGCCCCATCACGGAGGTCTCGGTGGCACCGGGATGCTCTTCCAGGAGCACCCATGGGTGCCACTTCACAGAGGGGACACAAGAGCGGGGGGCTCTTGGGATGGGGAGGTGTTGGCAGGGTGAGAGAGCGGGCTTGGCGCTCTCTGAACAACGGCAAGCGGGCAGCGGGCGCCTTCTCCCCGCCTTCGGCTGCGACACGCTCCGCTGCGCAGCAGCCTCCTTCCCCGGGGACACTCTGCCCCCCCGGCAGCTGCACCAAGGGGTGACAACCCCCAGTTCACAGGCTGGCTTTCGGACGTTGTTTCCAGACACTGCCCCCCCCTCCCTGTGTGCCCTGGGCAAAGCCCTGACTAAGGAGAACCTAGAACCGGGGTTTTTCAGCCATTTTTGCCCCTTGCAATCACTCCTCACCCCCGCAGGCCCCGCCTGGGCCGGGCAGAGGAGCCACGTTGGGTGCCCAAGCCCGTGACACCCCTGGCACCGCGTCGCGGGCAGAGCGGGGCTGGGTCTCCTCTTGGGAGGAAGGCTGGGGGGCACCCACCTCCCTTCCAGACCGACCCCCCCCCCACCCCTCACCATCTTCTGCAGCTCGTCGGCAGACTCCTGCACCCGCTCCCGGTCGTTGCTGTCCACCACGAAGATGAGACCCTGCGGGAGAAGCGGGCAGCTCGCACGGAGGCTGGGGGGGACATCGCAGGTGGGCTCCAGGCACCCCCCAAACAAAGGGGGAGAGCGGCCCTGCTGCCCACCCAAGCCCCACCCCAGCACCCCGGGGACGGCGCTGCCCCCTCAGCTTCCCCCCGCTGACGGGGCGATGGGGCAGACACCTGCTCACCATCCCAGTGCTCCCAGCAGGGCCACCGCACTGGGACTGGGACATGTTCCCTGCCACCACTCCCACGCCCAGTTCAGGCAGGATCAGGCCCTGCTGAAGTTCACCCCTGCCCTGCCTGGGCCCACGTACCTGCGTGTTCTGGAAGTAGTGCCTCCACAGGGGTCGGATTTTGTCCTGGCCGCCCACATCCCAGACGGTGAAGCAAATATTCTTGTACTCCACCGTCTCCACGTTGAACCCTGCAGGGAGTGGGGGGACAGGAGGGGCATGGGGGGCCGGTGCGCACTGGGTGCAGTTGAGGAGAACCTGGCTCCACCTTCTTTACGGGGTTTTACACCCAGGAATAAGCCCCCCGCCGAGCCGTCTCTCCTCCGGGATGAGCACCCCCAGCCTGTCCTCGTACGAGACCCCCCGCTCCCTTCGCCATCGCCGCGGCCCTGCGCTGGATTTACTCCAGCGTGTCCCAGTCTGTCCTGCACCGGGGAGCCCAGCACCAGACCCAGCACCCTGAGGTGTCTCAGCAGAGGGGCAGGAGCTCCTCTCCCGACCCACTCTCTGCTCTGCTCAGCACTGCCCAGGCTCTGCTGGCCCCAAGTCAGGAGGGCACGTGCCCGGTGCTTGCTCAGGTTCCTCCCCACCGGCACTGCCGGGATCTTCTCCCCAGAGACGGTTCCAGGGCCTGAAGCTGCTGCTCTCCCAGAGCAGGACTTGGCCTTCCCCTGGCTGAACCCCAGGAGGTCCCTCTGCCCATTTCTCCATCCTCCTGGACAGCAGCACGATGCTCCGGTGTAAAACCAACTCCTCCCAGCTTGGGACCAGCCATTAGCTTGCCCAGGGTGCTCTCTGCCCATCACCCAGGTCACTAGTGAAGATGTTCAGTAGCTCTGGCCAGCGCGGTTACACCGCAGGTGACCAGCCTCCCCCACCCAGCAGCTCAGCCCAGTCCAGCCCCACCAGCTTGTGGGAGACACTATGGGAAATCCCAGAACTATCTTGGTTGGAAAAGCCCCTGAAGCTCCTCCAGCCCCACCATGACCCTCCCCCTGAGCGTTCCCAACTCCCCCAGATCCCTCAGCGCTGGCTCAGCCCGACTCTTCAACCCTCCAGGGATCCCGGGGACTCCCCCCTGCCCTGGGCAGCCCATTCCAAGGCCCAACAGCCCCTTCTGCACAGAAATCCTTCCTCAGAGCCAGCCTGACCCTGCCCTGGGCAGCTTGAGGCCATTCCCTCGGGGCCTGGCGCTGGGGCCTTGGCTCCAGAGACTCATCCCCCCTCTCTGCCCCCTCCTGGCAGGGAGTTGCAGAGGGCCAGGAGGTCTCCCCTCAGCCTCCTCTTCTCCAGACTGAACCCCCCCAGTTCCCCCAGCCGCTCCCCAGCAGACCTGTGCTCCAGACCCTGCCCCAGCTCCGTTGCCCTTCTCTGGCCACGCTTGAGTCACTCAATGGCCTCAGGGTGCTGAGTGCCCCGCTGAAGGCTTCACACCAGGATCTGGCAGGACAGTGCCCGCTCGCCCAGCTCGGGTGGCCTGGACCCGCACGCTCCGGGCAACCTCCTGCCCGTGGAGGCACCTTTGAACCCTCCAGGCCAGAGCTGGCCCGCACCGGTGGAACGGCCCCAGCTCCGTGTTCATCACCGCGGGGCAGGCGGGGGGCAGCACACCGGGGCCGCACACTGGGGTTCCCACTGGTCGGGGGGTGCTCTGCGCACGTGCCGGGGACCGCAAGGGGTATTTTGGGGTGCGAACCCCACCCGCGGCCGTGCCCCAGCACCCAGACAGGAACGGGGTAACGGGACTTGGTGGACAGCACCGGGGCTCGGCCTGGGGGACCCACGGAAAATCGGTACCCCGGTGGGTTGCACGGCCTGTGGGATGTTGCCGGGGGTCTCTGTCCAGTACACGGTGCTTGATGGGGGCCCGGCCTGGTACCCGGTGTTCAGTGGGGGCCCTGTCCGGTACACGGTGCTCGACGGGGGCTCTGCCCGTTGCCGGCTGTCAGAGGAAGGCTGGGGGGACCTGCCCGGTAGCTGGAGCTCGATGGGGGCCCAGGACGGTGCCCGGTGCTCGATGGGGGCCCGGCCCGGTACCCTGTGTTCAGTGGGGGCCCTGCCCGGTAGCCGGTGCTCGACGGGGGCCCGGCCCGGTGCCAGGGCACTCACCGATGGTGGGGATGGTGGTGACGATCTCCCCCAGCTTCAGCTTGTAGAGGATGGTGGTCTTGCCGGCGGCGTCCAGCCCCACTGCAACGAAGGGGCGGTGTCATCGGCGCCGGTGCCGGTACGTGTCCCCATCCCCATCCCCCGCCCGGCCCTGCTCCGCCGCCCCCGCGCTCACCCATCAGGATCCGCATCTGCTTCTTGCCGAAGATGCGGGAGAAGATGGCGGAGACCGTGAGGCCCATGGCGGCGGCGGGAGGGCCGGGAGGGCCGGGAGGGCCGGGAGGGACGGGACGGGCCGGGACGGGCGGCCGCGCTGCCACCCCGCTGCCTCCGCGCTCCGCCGCGCCGCAGGCCCCGCCCCCGCGCACCGGGACACGCCCCCGACACGCCCCCACGGCTGCCGCCCCTGCTCCCTGCGCCGACACGCCACGCCCCTCTCGGGAAAGCCCCGCCCCCAACTGCTTTGTAACCCGCAAATCGCCTCGCCCCCTTTTAAAGCCCCGCCCCCTGCGATCTGACCCCGCCCTCATCGCGGGGAGCCTTCCTGCGGTGGGGCCCGGCAGGCGCACGCGCAATGCGCGCCGACGTCCGGCGGAAGTGACGTAGTGCGCGGTGCGCGTGCGCAGCGCCGCCGGCCCCGAGGTAAGGCCTGAGGCGGCGCGGGGGCTGCCCGGGACATCCCCCCCCCCCCCCTTTCCCTTTTCCCCCGGACCCCCGCGGCTCCACGGCCACCCGTGACCCCCCTCCACGGGCCCCGCTGCGCCCGGCCCCTCCTCCGCCACGGCCCCGCGGCCTCCCCTGCCCCACCGGCCTCCGCCACTGCCCGAAAGCCCGTCAGGCCCGTCTGCCCCCCCGCGGCCCCTCTGCTGCCCCGCAGCCGCTTCCCCGCAGCTTGTGCCTGCCCCCGAACCCCACCGTGTCCCTGTCCCACCCGCCCATACTCCCCTCCTGTGGCTTCTCCGTGGCAGGTCTTCTGCAGTGGGAACCCTCCCCCAGCCTTCAGCCGGAGAGCTGGGGCTCCCCACCGGAGCTGGCAGCGCTCGGCTTACCCTCACAGCAGGCAGCTCTGCTGCCACGGGGCTGTTTCTCTTGAAAAGCAAAACCCGAGCCATTTATAGTTGTAAACCTTTGCGACTGGCCTGAGCGGGAGCGGCTGCAGTGGCAGGTATCACTGTACAAGGTGTTAAAGCGGTTTTCTCTGGCTTTGGCTGACAAGCTGAGGTGTCCGGGTTGTAGCAGGAGTACGTTTCCCCTCGGAGCAGGACCTGCGTGAGTGCGTTTCCCCTTGGAACAGGACCTGTGTGCTAAGCCCTGCAGCTCCTGGGGCATGCGAGCGCTTGCTGGGGTTTGGAGTGTGGTGCCTGATGCGTTGCAGAGTCGTTCAGTGTCTGCTCTTCTGGAGGGAGGTTTCAGGGTGGTGGCCTCACTTAACTGCCTGCTCCTGCCGATCGTAAATGTGTCTTTGCTGCTCGTTTTCTTCCTTCCAGATTGCGTGAGTCATGGAGAAGTTTGGCATGAACTTTGGAGGTGGCCCAAGTAAAAAAGATCTTCTAGAGACTATTGAATCGCAGAAGAAGCAGCTTCTTCAGTACCAGGTTCGGCTGAAGGATGTCGTCAGAGCCTACAAGAGCCTGCTCAAAGAGAAGGAAGCCTTGGAAGCCAGCTTGAAAGTATTGTCCGTGTCTCATGAGGCAGATATTGGCCTGAGCGGTGCCCAGCCCGCGTCTGCGGCTAGCTCCGGCTCTTCCTTCGCCGATTCTGCTGATGACAGGAGCTCAGTTCACAGCGAGGATAGCGTGGGGACAGCTACCAGTGCAGACACGGCTGCCAGCCTGGCCAGTGCCAAGGGTGAGGCAGGGCCTGAGGATGACAAGCCTGCAGCTGCCGCTTCCTCTCTTAAATCGGAAGAGACGAGCGGGTCGGAGAGCGGCATCAGCACGAGCAGTGGGGATGTGTCGTCTGCTGCGAGCGAGGCTGATAAGAGAGTGCTCCAGCTGAAGACTCAGCTGGCCACCTTGACCAGTGCTCTGTCAACAGTCACGCAGGAGAAGTCCCGCATGGAAGCCTCGTACCAAGCAGACAAGAAGAAGATGAAGCAGGACCTGGATGACGCTGTTAAGAAAGCCGAGGACGAGACGGAGAAGTTTGAGACGGAGCTGAAGTCTGTCCAGGAACAGCTGGCTGAGACCAAAGCCCGTCTGATCACGCAGCAGCACGACCGAGCGCAGGAGCAGAGCGACCACGCTGTTATGCTGCGAGAGCTCCAGAAGCTGCTGCAGAGCGAGAGGACTTTGCGCCAGGACGCAGAGCTGAAGCTGGAGGAGACCAGGGAGGTGCTGGCCGGGAGGGCGTGCATGGCTGACCGCGCTGAGGGCTACGAGCTGCAGATCAGGCAGCTGAGCCAGGAGGTGGAAGACCTGAAGAGAGAGCTGCAGGCTGTCCGGGAGGAGAACAACAAGCCAGACCCCCGGCTACAGGGGCTGCAGGAGGAGATGGCCAGCCTGAAGAACCACTTCCACATGCAGCTGTTGCAAGAGATGAAGAAGGTAATTCCTTGTCTGGGCCCCAGAGCAGCTCACTCTGGGGAATATATCAGCGACTGGGGCAGGGTTTGAGACTGGAGGAGCGCAAATTCCCCTTCCCAGTCCCACAGAGTCCAGGAGGTTGGAAATAGATGAGAACATCGTGGCTTTGATTGATGGGGTGAAGTCCTGGAGGAAAATCAAAGCTGTTTGTGATACAGCGATTAAGTTGTTAATCAGGGGGTGGTGAGCATTGGATTTGGGAGCAGCCTTTGAGGCGTCTACACGGTGACTGTCCTCCCCAGTGTCCTTTGGTTCTGAGCGTGGTACTGGTGTGACAGTGCCTGAGCCTGGGAGCTTTCCTCTGCCCCGCTGTGGAAAGGAGTGTGGTCTTGACTCTGTAAAGCACGTAAGTGTGCTGCAGGGTGTAATTGCAGGAGCTCATAAAAACACCTTCTTCAGTGAAACTCAGTGTGCTCTGGGGAAAGAAGTACGTACAGGAGAAAGGCTCCAGGGGGGAGAGCGAAGAGCTAGAAAGAGGGATGTGGTGGGAAAGAGGAACCTGTGTAACTCTGTGGGTGGTGGGGCAAAGTGCTTGGGGTTGGCACCAGTAACTGAATTTGCAACTGGAAACATGCTGGAATGGAATTGTCCTCATCTCCCTGCACTCTGGGACAAGTTTTTTTCTTTCTCATCTGAAGCATCAGGCTGGTTTAATGCCGTTTGCAATTTTTTTTTTTTCTGAAGTGGTCTCTAACAGCTTCTCCCTGGCAGAGGTGAAGGAGACCTGACTCGGGCTGTGTTTTCTTTCATAATGGTGATTGTCAAGTTGCCCAGTATATTTATTAGTCAGTCAGATCTCAATAGCTGTGAAAAGAGTGAACACCAGGTGTTTGCTGTAGCTACTCAGAAACCACTGAATAATATTAATACCAGCACAACAAAGCACGGGATTTCAGTAAATTGCAGTTCGATGTGTGAAAGCTTTAGGGCACGCGCACGTTTTAAAAAGATCCTGTAGCAGATTGTGACGTGAGTTCAGTGCTTCCCGCCCCCCCGCACACCTACAGCACTGCAGATAATGCTGGTAACGGGAGCTCTGCAGAGCAGGGAACAAAGGCAAAAACGTTTTTGGTTTATTTTAGCCCCAAAGAAATAAATATCCAAAAAGACAAGTCAGCGTGGTGGCTGTACGGGCTTCTAGGGGAAGGGACAGCCCCACGCTTGGTCTGGAGTTCAGCAGAGCAGAGTTAAGCCCCCGTGTAAACCAGAGACCTGCCCAGAGCGTTGAGCTGACCTAACCCTGCTGTGTCTCTCTGCTCTCAGACCGCCCAGGCCGAGGAGCAGCTCCGCCAGCACGCCCAGATGGAGGAGCGGCGAGTGGCCGCCTTGGAGGGCCAAGTCTCTGAGGTGTCGGAGCTACTCGGCACGTACGAAAAGGCCAAGCAGAAGGACCAGGTGGTCATCCAGAAGCTCAAGGACCGCATCGTACAGTTGGACCTGGAGAACAAAACCCTGGCCATCGCCGCCTCCAGCCGCTCCCCCGTGGATGTTCACGCAGAAGAAGCCAATCTTGATGTTAACGTTCTAAAAGATAAAATGGAGAAGCTGAAAAAGCTCCTGCAGGCAGCGGCGAAGAAGAGTCAGCCTGCGCTGGACATCGAGAAGCTGTGTGAGCTGGAGCTGCCCAGGGGCTCGGAGGCTGGCGATGGTGAGAAGGCCACTGCCTTGTACTACCAGCAGGAGCTGAAGCAGCTGAAGGAAGAGTTTGAAAGGTACAAGATGAGGGCGCAAGTGGTTCTCAAGAACAAGTCGGCCAAAGACGGCAATCTGGCTAAAGAGCTGGAGGAAGCTCAGGAGCAGCTGGCGGACCTGAAGGAGAAATACGTTGTGCTTCAGCTGTCCTCTGACGAGATGGAGAAGCGGCACCAGCAAGACCTGGAAGCCAAGAAGCAAGAGATGTCCCAGCTGCAGCAAAGTCATAGGCAGGAGTTGGAGCGGTGCCAGCTGGACTACAGGGAGCGGGCGCTGAGGCTGGAGGAGGAGATGCACAAGCAGCGGGACCGAGCGCTGGCGGTGCTGGCGGAAAAGGACCAAGAGCTGGAGCAGCTGAGGTCGGTCACGCTGCCTTACGGGCTTCAGGGATCCAAACCCTACCCTGACGTTACCAGCAGTGACTCGCCAGGTGACGATTCCTCAGAGATTCTGCCCCAGGCCCTTCATCTCTCGGCTGCCAGCGAGCCCACCTTCTTCTTGTACGCGGAGCAGCTGGCTCGCAAGGAAGTGGAGATCGTAGCGCTGAGGAAGCAGAAGCACAAGCTGGAAATGCAAGTTCACCAGCTCCAGGAGAAACTCTTGGTTGAGGAGGAGAAGCACCGGGAAGAGGTGTCTACGCTTCAAAGCGAAATCGAGAAGAACTTCAGGGATAAGAGCAGAGAGGGAGCCAACCTGGAATACCTCAAAAACATTGTTTATAGATTTTTGACGCTGCCGGATTCTCTTGGTCGCCAACAGACTCTCACTGCCATTTTGACTATTCTGCATTTCAGCCCAGAAGAAAAGCAAGCTATTACAAAACAGTCGGCTTACAGCAGCTGGTGGCTGTCTGGGAAGAGATGAGATGGCCGCTTTTATTCCTGACTGCTTGTGCACAGTAACACGGTTCTGGTTATGAACAAAGAGCACCTCTCTTGTGGTGTAACCTCTTCCCGACCACGCGATGGAGCGGGGGGCTTTTGGCAAAGAATTGGGCTTAAACTAGTGCTCTTAGCACTCATTTAAAGTAGAATTGTGCCGACTCTTCCTGTAGGATTGTGGTGCTCTCTGGTGTGAGGATTTGCTGAGATGGGACCTGATTTAAAAAAGAAAAAAATTGAAGATAGATACTGATGCTTTTTTTAAACACAATTAATACCTGTCAGGCGTAGGGTGAGGAGCTTTATTAGAGTGGAACTTATGGCTTCAAACACCAGACAGGCTTGTGACTCTAAAGATTTAAAGGCGGGGTGGGGGGAGAAGCACTTAACACGGTGCTAAAATAACATAAGACAAAGAGCTGAAAGCCTGCAAGAAGGATGAGTCCTAACTACCAGCATCATCCAAATGCAGAAAATCTTGAGTGATTTCTAATAAGGTTATTTTTTTTAACCTAGAGCCAAATTTATAGCAGTGGGTAGAGCAGCTCCTCACAGCACATCCCGGGGCGCTCCCTTACTGACCAGGGATCCTCTCTGCCGTTATTGCTGTTTCCCAGGAAGGAGAAGAGATACCCCAAATATTTAAATTTGAACACTTGCAGCTGCAGTGGTGCAAGCAGTAGTCGCCCAGCAGCAGGAGTTCTTTTAGAGCAGATATCTGACCCCGTCTGAGATGGGAACGGGGGTGTTGCAGAAAGCAGAGGGAGGAGAGGCTGAAGCAGGCACGCTGACCCTTCAGCACTCATCTGCTGAGCGTTTGGGGGTTTCGGTGGAGGGATGACATTCTGCAGCGTTGGTTTTTGGAAGCCAGGCTTTGCTCTTCCTGCTCTAGAAGCAGAAAACAGCTCTGGGGCCAGTGTGAGCCCTGCACTTGCCCTAAACACCGTGCGGGGAAAAGCCCGGCTGGTTGCTGCGTAGACCTTGAAATTCTTGTGTAACTCCCTCACAGTTTGGTGAGAATGGTAAGAAGGAAGCCAAAAAAAAGTTTTGAAACCCTTCTGGCTTTGGTGTAAGCTCCCTGCTTGCGTTCCTGTGGTTTGCAGTTGGGCTCCTGAGTGCTTAGACCCCGAACAGCTGAGCCGAAAGCCCCGGCTCGGTGGGAAGATGGCTGGAATATGAACGTTTTACGCTGGTTGCAAGGGTAGAAGCAGAGTGTTGAATGTTTGTGGGGTGTGCAAGAGGGGTCGAGGCTTCGGGGAGCTGCTGCCTTCTCCTCTCTGTGGGAGACCTGACTTCACCCCTCTGCCTTCAGTCTGCCCGCTGCCGAGATGAGGGATCCCCAGGGATCTCCCCAGCCCGTCCCCTGACTCCTGGGGCCACTAGAGGGCACCCACTGGTCGCCCAGTCCCTAGGGATGGCCACCCTAGGGTGCAGCATCCCTCCTGCTGCCACCACACCAGTGCTGATGGGGCCTGACCCCCCTGGGAATGGGCCTCGCCCTGAAAATCAGCACAGAGGAAAGCAGTAAGTGCCATGAGAGGGCTCAGTGGCCAAGGCTGGGTCCTGGCTGGTCCACGTGGCCAGGGGGGCAATGCTGTGTCTCGGGGCAGCTCTCACGGGGGCTGTAAGGTCAGCAGGGTGGGTTTTTCTATCCAAAACGTCTCCTGCAAGTGAGGTCTGGGGCAGGTGCTGATGATTTTTTGTAATGAAGGGTATGCAGAGTCAGGAAAAACAAACAAGCCCCAACTTTTGTGTGTGTGGTGCTGCCCGTTGGCATTAAGTTCCCTGAAGTGGGAAGGAGTGTCTCTGCAGGCGGGAAGAGCTGCGCTGGCCGGATCTCTTGGAAAAGCTCCATCAGGAAGTTTTTGTGCTGATATTTAAATGGTCGCTGCGCTTTCCGCACCAGGGAGGGATGTTTTGCTTCCAGAGCTGGCGGGTGGTTGCCTGCAGCCCTGGGAACCGGCTACTCCCACCTGCGCTTCCAGAGCTTTCTCCTCTGCGTAGGCAAAACCTTGCTTTGCGTTTGTTGTTTTCTTGCACCTGCTTTGTTTTTAATTAAAGCTTGGCTACTAAAGCACAACTTCCCCATCCCAGAGCTCGGGGGAAGTGTAAACACTGGCATTAAGTCCTGTTTTAGCACTCCTCAGGCCTCCCCCGGGCCCCGCTGAGCAGCCGGGTGGGTTTAGCAGCGCCGCTGTGCTGCCGGGGAGGCCTCGGCGTGCGGCGCCGGCGCAGGGGACGTGCCGCTCGCTCTCGGGTACAGCGTCCTGGTGTGGCTGCGGCGTTGCAGCAGCAGCTGCTGCTCTTTCACCCAGGTGACGCGATGAGCCCGGTGTGGCGGCTCGTGTGGTTTTTTGCGCTGAGAGGCCGCAGGGCTGAGCCCACACCGTCCCCGCCTCGTGGGCCGCCGGGGCTGCTGCCCTTCGAGTGCTGGGAGCTGGAGTTTGCTCTGCAAATCCCACCTTGCTGAAGGCAAGGGCTGTGCTCTGGCTAACGTGAGCCGTGGTGCCGATTACTCCGCAAAAAATCCTCAGGGAAGACTTGCCCCAGGCAGAACTTGGGCCTGCTGGAGGTCTCGGGAGGAGCTGATGAAGCCGAGCAGGGAACAGTTCCTCCTGCTGGCGCGGGCAGAGGCTGAGAGCGGCGGTTGGTCCCACGCAGGGATCCCTGTGCTGCTCCATCAGACAGTGCAGGTTTTTCCAGGGTTCCTCAGTTTTCACAGAATCATCTCGGTTGGAAAAGACCTTGAAGATCATTGAGTCCAACCATTAAACAATACAAGCAGTGGCTCAGCAAAGGGATTTGCTGAGAAGAGCCCAGTCCCTGGTCCTGGTTTGGAGGGGTTGAAACAAGCGGTGCCTCTGAAACTACTCGCTCAAAATCTCACCCGGCAGCGGCAGGAGCCGTCCCTGCCATGCCCGAGGGTGATGATGGAGAATGAAGTAACCTGGAGGAGCTCCGAGCAGTGCTGGGGTTGGTGGTTTTCAGGAGGAGCAGGACTGACACTGGTGTTCCTGGATTTGGGCCCCTCACCCCACAAAGGCCATTGAATGACTCGAGCGTGGCCAGAGAAGGGCAACGGAGCTGGGGCAGGGTCTGGAGCACAGGTCTGCTGGGGAGCGGCTGGGGGAACTGGGGGGGTTCAGTCTGGAGCAGAGGAGGCTGAGGGGAGACCTCCTGGCCCTCTGCAACTCCCTGCCAGGAGGGGGCAGAGAGGGGGGATGAGTCTCTGGAGCCAAGGCCCCAGCGCCAGGCCCCGAGGGAATGGCCTCAAGCTGCCCAGGGCAGGGTCAGGCTGGCTCTGAGGAAGGATTTCTGTGCAGAAGGGGCTGTTGGGCCTTGGAATGGGCTGCCCAGGGCAGGGGGGAGTCCCCGGGATCCCTGGAGGGGTTGAAGAGTCGGGCTGAGCCAGCGCTGAGGGATCTGGGGGAGTTGGGAACGCTCAGGGGGAGGGTCATGGTGGGGCTGGAGGAGCTGCAAGGGCTTTTCCAACCCAGATGGTTCTGGGATTTGGAGCGCTGGGAGGTGTCTCTTCCCCCCACCAGTGCAGGTCTGGGTTCCCCCTGTGGTCCTGAGCAGGAGAAACTCCCAGCCGGGTGGGGGAGAGGCTGGGAGCTGGCAGCAGCAGTGCTGAGGAGGGAACAGCCGGCCCAGCTGGGACCGTGTGTCCCCTCGAGCAGCAGCAGGGTTTAAGGAGCGTTTTCTCAGCTGATGGAGGAGAAAAGGAGCAGCTACGGAGGAGGCAGCAGGGGGCTGGGGGCAACATCCCTAGGAGCTGCCACAGCGAGGAGCTCTGCATTGCCATCAGCCTTGTGCAGCTCTGCCAGCACAATTCCTTCCTCTGTCCCCCGCAGCCCCTCTCCCTACTCCTCCAGTCTTCCCCCACATCCCTCTTCCTTCAGCCAACACCTTCTAAAATAAAACTAAAAAACCCCACCCCATTTGAAGCAGAGCTCTGCTGTTTGCTGCCCTGGGGTTTGGGGGGAAGCCGCGCGTGGGCTGGCTGCTGTCGCGTGCTTCCGTGGCTCAGGGCCGGACCTGGCTGTGGGCTTGTTGCTCCCCGGGCTTGCAAAACTCAATTATTTTTTTTATTCTTTTTTTGCCTTGTGAGTTTGGCCTGTCCTCACTGTTTAGATCATCGGAGACATGAGCATCTCTGGAGGTGGACAGGTGACACAGCAGGACAGAACCTCCCCCCTGGGGACCGTGCTGGGTGACAGCCTGTGCTGGGCAGAGACGCCACGTTCGGGCGTAAGGAAAATGTAGCAGAGAGCAGGTTGGGTTTTCTGGGGGTTGGTGATCCTTGTCCACACTCAAGTGAAAACTATTTTTACAGTGGGGTGGTTCTTGTTGAGACCTGGCAGGTCTTGGCTGGGCCTGGGCAGCACTGGGCATCGCTTGGCCCCGGGGGACATTTCCCGGCTTATCAGGACCCCCTTGATTTCAAAATGATCAAAAATTTACCAAATCCCTTGATTTCCTGAGGTACCTGTGAGTCTGGGAATGCAGGTGCTTCATTTCTACCCCTTTCTGTGCCTGTGAGGCTGCTGGGGGGGTGCTGTACCCCCCAAAAGCGCCGCACAAACACTGCGGGGTTCTGGTTGCCGCTGGCGTGGCGGCAGAGCCCGTCCCTGTCCCTCGAGGCGGGGGTTTGCTGAGCTTCCCGGCGTGCAGGGATGTGGCGCTGGGGGCAACAAGCTCACCCCGCTCCTCGGGGAGCCCGGCTTGTGCCACACCAGCCCCCCCGTTTCCCCGCGCTGGGGCCGTTTTTACCACGTTTCACACATCGGGGCCAGCTCCTGCCCGACGCGGCCGGTTCCTTTGCACCACACCCGGGCCCGCTGCCTTCCGGGGGTTACGGTTGCCCTCCCTGCAGCAGGATAGAGACCCCCCCCCAACAGCTCTGGGGCTCGCCTCACGCCGGCCGACTCTGCCCCATCTTCCGTGCCTCAGTTTCCCCTGCAGCAGCAGGTGTGGGGCTGCCCGTCCCTGCCCGCACATGCCGGGAGGTGCAGGGGATGCAGCAGGGGCCTCGCTCGCCTCCGTATCGCGGGGGAGGCGCGCAGGCGGCCGCCGCGCTCCGCGGGCACGAGGGGTTGGTCCCCTCCCCGCTCGCAGGCCTGGCACGTTGCAGCCCGCGGGAAGCTCCCGCTGCCCCGGCCGGGCAGGTTCCTCCGGCTGCGCCAGCAGAGCCACGGCCCCGCAGACGGCGTGTGCAGCTCTCCGCCGGCCCCGTGGCACAGAATTGCCAGGAAAGCTGTTGGCTCCTGGTTGCCCAGCCATGGCGAGTGAGGAGGAACAGCCGTCAGCCCTCACGGATAACCAGGTAAAGGCGTGTGTGTGCAGGGGAAGAACTGGAGAGCTGGGAAAGCTGCAGAGCCTGCGCGGGGGTTCCCTCATGCCAGAGACGGGGCGCGGGGGGTGGTCGGGGGCCACGGGTGAGCTTCCCTGCAGCCAGCAAGGGGGTCCTGGTGGCCCGGGGCTTCACAGGCTGCGGGTCGTTGGGCCCTGGGTGACATTTCCCAGGGCGGCTGCTCCTGCCCCATTTCCCCGTTCGGCTCCTCGCAGCAGCCCCGCGCGGCGCTGGCTGGGAACCGCTCCCGGGACGCAGCGTCTCGACGCCCCGCAGCCCCGGGCGGGGGGAAGGCGGGTGCTGGGGTGAGGCAGAACGGGGAGGATGCACCAGGGAAACCCCCATCGTGCTGCTGCCGGGGCTGGCGAGGAACCTCTGCTCGCCACCAGCCAAGGGCTCCCTGGCACGGCCTCCTCGGGGGAGAGAAAAACATGTTTGGCCTCAGTTTCGTGACACGTGGGCACCGGGCACCCGCCGCTGCCCAAGGGAGCGGGTCCGGCCGTGCCTGCGGCTCCACGGGCCCCCGCGCCGTGCGATGCCTGAGCCCCGCCTGAGCTCCGCCGTCTCCTTCCCTCAGGTCTTGGTGCTGACGTGGATCTACCTGGCGGCCTCGCTGCTGAGGTGGGCGCAGCCGGGGCTGGGCCCCACGGGACCTGGGGGGAGGCAGCAGCCGGAGCCCTGCCTGCGCGCGGCCTCTTCTACCCACACCCCGCTCGGTCCCCAAACTTCGGGCGTGGGGATGTGGCCTCGTACCATCCCGTTGCTTTTGGGAACCCCCAAACCCACCCCCTGCCCGTCTTGGGGGAGGCCGAGCGCTGGATCCAGGACAGGTCTGGCGGAAGCCCCGGTGTGGGGCAGCGAGAGCCCCGCTGCGGGGGGTCGGTAACCACCAGCCCCGTCTCTTCCAGCCTCCTGGGCAGCGGCTCGGTCCTCGCTGTCGCCTCCCGGCAGAGGCGATGCTGCCACGTCCAGGTGGGTGCTGCCACCTCCCAGGGCCACCGGGACGGGTTTTGGCCCCGGCTCAGCCGCAGGGAGAGCTGGGCAAGGCTGGGCTTAAAGCAGAGTGGGACAGGGCGGACGGCGGAGATGTGGGATGCTGCCGGCCAAAGCTAACTGGGGGAACTGGGGGGGTTCAGTCTGGAGAAGAGGAGGCTGAGGGGAGACCTCCTGGCCCTCTGCAACTCCCTGCCAGGAGGGGGCAGAGAGGGGGGATGAGTCTCTGGAGCCAAGGCCCCAGCGCCAGGCCCCGAGGGAATGGCCTCAAGCTGCCCAGGGCAGGGTCAGGCTGGCTCTGAGGAAGGATTTATGTGCAGAAGGGGCTGTTGGGCGTTGGAATGGGCTGCCCAGGGCAGGGGGGAGTCCCCGGGATCCCTGGAGGGGTTGAAGAGTCGGGCTGAGCCAGCGCTGAGGGATCTGGGGGAGTTGGGAACGCTCAGGGGGAGGGTCATGGTGGGGCTGGAGGAGCTGCAAGGGCTTTTCCAACCCAGATGGTTCTGGGGTTCTGTAACACCATGTCCCTTCCTGCAGCTTCGCCCCCTCTTCCTCCTGGCCCTGGCAGATTTCCTGGCCGCCGCCGCGCTGCTGAGCACAGCCACCATCCAGCTGCTGCCAGCCCCGCTCTTCATCCCGGCATACGCCACTTGCCCCTACGGACTGATGCTGGCCACGGTAGGCGACCAGCTGGCACGGCCGCTGGCACCGGGAGCCAGCTGCGCTCTGCCCTGCCTGCTGCAGCGCCCCTGTGACAGGCGGTGCCGTGTCCCTCCTCCCCCATCTCACCGGCCTTTGCCTCAGCCACACGTGGCACTGGGCATCGCTTGGCCCCGGGGGGACGTTTCCTGGCTTATCAGGAACCCCTTGATTTCAAAATAATCAAAAAATTACCAAACACCTTGATTTCCTGAGGTCCCTCGGAGTCTGGGAACGAAAATGTTTCGTTTCTGCCCCTTTCTGTGCCTGTGAGGCTGCTGGGGGGGTGCTGTGCCCCCAAAAGCGCCGCACAAGCACCGTGGGATTCTGGTTGCTGCTGGGCTGTTGGAAGAGCCCGTCCCTCTCCCTCGGGGGGGCTCAGCACCGCGGGGCCAGCCCTGGTCGGAGGGGCGACCATCACTGCGGCCTCAGGCAGAGGGGCAGCAGGGGCAGCACCCAGAGCCCAGCACGGGCGGGTGGACCCAGCTGGTCGGTGCTGTTTGCCCTGAGGAAGTCGCCACCCAGAGAGGCCGCCCCGTCCCTGTCCCTGCACCCTGCGTGGCCACTCGGGGGGGGCATTGGGGTGCGAAGCACAATCAGGGGTCGGGGTGAAGGTGCTTTTGGGGCGCCAGGCACAGCAGGACCCCTCTCCCTCTCCTCTCCCAGACTTTCTACGCTGTCTCGTTCCTGATGGTCGTCGTCTACGCGTACGAAGTGTTGGGCGCCGTCCGTGGCCGGGGAGCCTGGCCCGGGACAGCTCTGCAGGTCGGTGGCCCCGGCGCGGCGCAGCCGAGCACACGCAGCTTCCCGGGGCCTGGGGAGCCGCGGGGGGGGATCCGAGGGCAGCCCCTTGTTCAAGAATTTCACCAGGCTGTGGGGCTCTCCAGGTTTGCTTTAGTAACAGCGCAGGGCTGGGTCAGCACCTCAGGGAGCTGCCAATGCCCCGAGGCCTCTCCCAGTTTCTGCACTATTTCTATATTTGTTACCCAGGTCCAGAGTCTTTGCAAGTTTCCACTCAACCTTTTAGTTCTTGATTCTCATCACTGATTAAAGTTCACTGCAATCCCCGGTCTCAGCCAAATTCTCTTCTGGTTCCAATCCTTGCTTCGGTCTCAGGGTCATCTCTCAGGTCATCATCTTCTTCCTCTTCCTTCCACTGGTTTTCATCTCACACAGTTCTGAGAGAGACTTCAGGATGTTCTATGAAAAGCTTTGGTAGAGCGAGCGGTTTCTAGATACTAAATTCTCTTCACGTAGCAACCCCCCCCGCGTTTAGTCAATGAACCCTCCTTTGTTAGAGCTGTCTCTATAGGATCAGCTGGACGGGGTTTGAAAGCAGCCTTGGGCTGGGACTGGACCAGCAGCAGGCTCAGAACACTCCTCAGGCCCGTGGAGCAGCGTTCCGGCTGCCTTACGAGCTGGCTCAGCCCTGAGCACGTTTCACTGGGCCTTAAAATCTGTTTCAAATAGACCAGAGGTTGTATTTAAAATCCTTCTACGCTCCTTATACCAGAGGATATGTTTAAAATTCTTCTACAGCCCTTTCCCTGGGGGGTTGGCAGCTTCCCCTGCGTCCCAGCGGAGCGGGGCTGGGCCCTGGAGCTGGTGCCCGGCCCCGGCTCACGGGCGGTTTTTCCTCCCCGCAGGAGAGGAGCCGGTGCCTGGGGAGCGCGTGGCGGGCGCTGCCCTACGCCCTGGCCTGGTAGGTGCCAGCCCCTCTGCACCCCGCGCAGGGCCGGGGCACGACGCCCGCGCTGCGGCCGGGACAGACGCCTTCCCCCCTCCTCCCTCCCCGCCAGGCTGGTGCCAGCGCTCACGCTCCTGGGGCAGCTGGTGGCCCGCGGCACCTCCCGCACCGACATCGCGCCGAGACCCCTCCAGCCCGTCGAGCCGGGGAGAGGCAACGGCTCCCATGAGACCTACAGCCTCTACTGCTCCAGGTACACCCCGACCCCACCCCGAGGGGCACCGCGGAGACCCCCCCTCCCTCCCCTCAGCCTTCCCCATGGGCTTGGGTGTGCTGCGGCCCCGGCGGCCGCCTCTGAGCGGTGCAGGGTTTGGGGTGGGGGTTTGGGGGGCGCCGCCAGCACCCTCTGTCCTTGCAGCTGCCTGCTCCTCATCCGCCGTGCCCAGGATATCTGCTACGAGGTGAGCGCTGCCGCTACCCATCCTGCCCCCCCTGTTCCCTTTCCCCCAGCCAGCAAAGGGCCCTGGGAGGGCAGCAGGTCCCTGGTTCGTGGGCAGACGCTGCCGGGGGGACGGGGTTGGGGTTGGGGTTAGGGTTGGATTCTTCCCAAGCCAGTGCTTGGCTGCTCCCACCGGGGGGGCCCGTGGCACAGCTCAGCCCCTGCCAAGGGAGCAGCTCTGGGCAGGGCCGTGGCCCCCACTGATTTCCCATTGCCTCCCAGTACGTAGGTAGGAAGGACTCGGGCCTGGAAGGGAAAATCATCTTCTTCTTGTACCTGCTGGGGGTGCTCAGCGCCTGCACGGTGAGGCCGGGGCGCGGGGCCACAGGGGCGAGCACGGGGCCCGGCTCAGCCCGGCTGAGGACACCCCCCCCCCCCCCCCCAGCTCCTGTACCGCAGGGTGAAGCTCTGGTGCCGGAGGAAGGCGGCGGCGCCGCTGCTGACCCCGGAGAGGGACGGCTTCGCGGGCAGGAGCATCCGCAGCGTCACCAGAGTCTCCCACTATTTCCAGCTGGTTTTCCTGCTCTGCTGGGCACCAGGCGAGTCAGCACGGGGACACCCCACAGCTCCCGCAGGCAGGAGCCAGCGCCTGGGTCCGAGCCAGGAGGCTCAGACTAAATTCAAAGAATCACAGAACCCCAGAGTCCTTCAGGCTGGCAAAGCCCCTCGGGATCATCAAGTCCAACCCTCAGCCCGACTCTACAAAGTTCTCCCCTACCCCACATCCCCCCCAGCTCATCCCAACGGCCCTGAAACCCCCCCAGGGATGGGGACTCCCCCCTCCCTGGGCAGCCTCTTCCACTGAATGTCCTTTTGTGTTCCATCTGCAGCCTTCCTCCTCACCCTCCTCTCCTTCACCAGCATCAAGCCTGCCTCAGTCTTTGCCCTCTATGTCACTACAGTAAGTAAAAACCCGTTTCCTGGGCTCCAGAGCTGGGACCTTTGTCCCCATCAGACTCGTGAGTGGTGACGGGGTGGGGGGGCTGCCAGGGCTCTGCTGCCGCCGTGCCACAGCCAGGCGAGGGGAGGGGGAGCACGGCCGCCCCCCGGTGCCTCCCCGGGCAGGGTGAGTTCTGTGGGTGCTGCCAGCCCAGGCTGGTGCCACCCGGGACGACGCAGGACAAAGGCCCCAGGTTGTTGGTGGCAGCCCGGGTCCTGCCAGGGCTCTTCCCCCTGGTTTGGGGGTTGGTGTTTTGCCCCCCAGCTCCTCACCTCGTTTCAGCTGAGCGCACCAAGAGGAAGAGCCACCTCCTGCGTCCCTGGGTCACGCTGCCTGCGCAGGGCAGCCCAGGGCAGGGAAAGGCAGCTCTGACTGCTGCCCTCTCTCTCTCGCAGGCCCTGACCGTCTCCCTCCAGGGCTTCCTGCACAGTTTGGTCTACGGTTGGCTGAGGCAAAACTTCCGTCGGGAGGTGGTGGGCAAGAGACCCTCCCCACAGCAGCACCACCGCGGCCTCAAGGCTTTCTATGACTCCCTGGGGCCCCTTCCCTAAGCTGCTGCCTCCGGGCTCCCCGGGCCCTCGGTGGGTTTCGCACATCCCCGGCAGGTCCCTGCAGGATCCCTCTGGACTCAGACCTCGGGCGGGGGGGAAACACCCGCCCCCCAGCCCCCCAGCCTCTTGCTGCAACAGCTGCGCTGGAGCTGGGCCAGGAGCTCCGGGGCTGGGGGGGGTGCCCCTGCCCTGCGCCACGGACCACGCAGCAGCTCACAGGTTTTTGGGGGCCGCGGGAGGCGGCTGGTGGCACGTGGCCCATTTGGCAACTCCCCGCACCACCAGCTGTGCCTCCCCCAGGGAAGGTCACGGTTGGTTCTGCTGCCTTTGGGGGCCTTTCAGTGTTAACGATTCCTGCCGGGGAGCGATTCCTCCGCGGGGCTGGGGAGAAGGTGCTTACAAATAAAGGTGTGAGGGTCGAGGTGCTCCTGGGTCTTGCTGCTGGCGGGTAAGTAACAGAAACAGGCGGCTCCTGCCTCCTCCCTGCCCTGGGGGGAGGTTCCTGGCCCGGCCGTGGTGATGAAGATGAAGGTGCCGCCGCTGGGGCTGATTCTGCCCCTGCCAGGCCCCAGCTCTCCACCACCAAGCTACAACCCGTCACGTTTGCTCAGGCTTCGTTGACTTGTGGGGCTGAGAGCGCCCGAGCGCCAGCCCCGGTGCAGAGCCAAACCCCGGGGGGGTGTCGGCGGGGCCGTGCTCACCCCCCCTTGTGCCTTCAGAGGGGCTGTTGGAGCCCCCCAGCCCAGGGAGGGGGCTCAGGGCTGGAGCCAGCAGCCGAAGGTGCTGAGGGCTGTGACAGCCCCTGAGGGCTGCAGTGGGGGACGGGGGGACCCTCACAGACCCTCAGGCACCCAGTGAGGGGTTGGGGGGTGCTGAGTGGACCCTCCATCAGGAGAGAGTAGCAGCGGGGGGGGGGGGGCACAGAGCCCTGTGAAAGTTGGGGATTAGCAGCTGCGCAGGGCTGGCCTTGCCGGGGGAGGCCAGGACCAAGGCTCTTAGGACAGACACACGGCCCAGGACTTGGGCAGGGCAGAAACCTCGTTAGATGAGGGGGTGAGGGAAAAAATGGGCGGGTGCATGTAGGTGCTGCAAAAAAAGGAAAGTGAAAAGGATGATGATGGGTGAGGTTTGAGGGACGAACCTCCATGGGAGGGACACAAAGCTCAAGATGGGTCATGGAGAGGAACAACACCTGAAGGAGGATGTTTGGGCAGTTGAACAGCCACAGGACGATGGGAAGATGAGCCAGCGCCTACCGAGGGGTATCGGGACAGTGAAGATGCAGCAGGAAGGTGAAGGAGCTGGGGGGGGGTTCAGGCGGGGTGGGGTGGGGGATGCGAGGGGTGAAGGGCAGCCGGGCAGCACAACATGAGTCGTGAGGCCACGAGCAGCCGGGGCTCCCTCCCAGGGGGAACCCAGTGAGAGCCAGGAGGGTTTGTGGTCCGGCCCTGGCCCATGTGGTTGGTGGGAGAGAAAATAATTTGGCTGAGGGGAAACAAACCCCCTGTGAGGCCCCTCACCCCAAAAAGGCCATTGAATGACTCGAGCGTGGCCAGAGAAGGGCAACGGAGCTGGGGCAGGGTCTGGAGCACAGGTCTGCTGGGGAGCGGCTGGGGGAACTGGGGGGGTTCAGTCTGGAGCAGAGGAGGCTGAGGGGAGACCTCCTGGCCCTCTGCAACTCCCTGCCAGGAGGGGGCAGAGAGGGGGGATGAGTCTCTGGAGCCAAGGCCCCAGCGCCAGGCCCCGAGGGAATGGCCTCAAGCTGCCCAGGGCAGGGTCAGGCTGGCTCTGAGGAAGGATTTCTGTGCAGAAGGGGCTGTTGGGCGTTGGAATGGGCTGCCCAGGGCAGGGGGGAGTCCCCGGGATCCCTGGAGGGGTTGAAGAGTCGGGCTGAGCCAGCGCTGAGGGATCTGGGGGAGTTGGGGACGGTCAGGGGGAGGGTCATGGTGGGGCTGGAGGAGCTGCGAGGGCTTTTCCAACCCCGATGATTCTGTGAGGGCTACAGGGGAAGCCAGTGCTCTGCCAGCACAAATGGGAGCAAAGACATGGGAGAACAAGTTGCATCAACCTTGATCCTGCTCCAGGAGATTCCCAGAGGGAAGGGTAGGAAAAGAATAAGGAGACTGGGGGAGCAGAGGAGAGGCAAAGCACCAGATTCTGACCCTCCCCAGCTCTGGTTGTGCCTCGTTGGACAAGCGTGGGGCAGGGCCCCGATTCCAACCCCCTGAAAGGGAAGGAGAGAAACCAGCACCTCAGGAGGGTGGTGACAGGGGGAGCAGAGAGCCAGGCCGACACAAAGCCAAAACTCAATAAAAGTCAATAACCAGGTGGAAAGAGGCAAAGAGCTGCACCCAGAGGCCAAACACCAGCCCCGACAGCCGGAGACTAAGCAGACGCGGCGCTGGGGACCACGAGCGGCCCAGCTCAACCCCCTTCCCCACCAACGAGATCTACAAAGACTCAAAACCAGGGCACAGCTTAGCTTGATTTTTTTTTTTTTAAACTAATATTTTCTACTATACATTAGTGCTTCGGTCCCCCCGGGTCGCTGCAGGGCTATGGCACGGGCACACACTATGTACAGGGCAGGCGCTGCCCAGGCAGGGCGGCCAGGGCTGAGGCTGGACAGAACTCGTTACTCCGGCTCCTCCCTCGGGTGCTGCCAGGCTGGGGGCGGGGGGAGAGCGAGCGGCTTCCCCCTCTTCCTGCCCCGTCCCGCCCGGCTCTGGAGGGGAAAAGGCAGGAAGAGTTCAGCCCCCTCTGAGGTCCCCGACATCTCCCCCAGCGGCTTGTGCCGCGGCCCCGCTGCCACCCCGTGCAGGGCTGAACTCTCCTGCCCCGAGGAGGGCACGAGGCTGCCAGAGCCCCCCTAAAACCCGTCCTTGAGGCCTGGCCTAACTGGCAGCTGCAGCAGCAGCCATCAACCCCCGTCCCGGGTGCGAGGAGCCCCCCGTGCTTCCCTCCCCACACCCGTCCCTGTCCTTGCCCGAGGCGCGCGGGGGGCAAGCGTGGCCGTGCTGAGCACAAGCTGCGGTGAGAGCCGGGGGCTGCTCCCCCCCGACCGGGGCCCAGCCCGGGCTGCTCCGCCACGTCCCCTCAGCCTGGCTGGAAAACTCAGCTTCTCCCCCGTTTTATCAGCGAGCAGGCTGGCGGCTGGAGCTCTCAGTGCCCAGGGCAGAGCTCCAGCCATCTTTTACCTTATCAGAGCACACAAACTTGATTTTTCAAGCAGAATAAATTCCGTCTGGAGGCCAGCTCCTCTCTCCAGCACTCCCGTAGCTATCTTACCCCGCCGCCATCCCGGGAGAGCTCCGTTCCCTGCAGAGCACCAGCCCCTTCTCCTCTGCCTCGGAGAAGGAACCAGCAGCGTCCTGCAGGCAGCAGTTCGTCCTCCACCCCCATCCCGGCTGAGGCTCCTGCTGCCCTGAGTCAGGCTGCTGACAGGGCAGTGCCAATTTCTGCACACCATTTGTACGCGGGGGGGTGTGTAGCATCTCTCGTTATTACCAGGAGCTGTCCTGAAGACACCCCCCCTCGCAGCGCTGGTCCTGCTTCTTCCAGGCCGGCTGACGGCACCGGCAACCCGCGAGCCCCAGCACTCTGCTGAGAGGGATTGTGGATGTGGGCGAGACGTTGGGCGCAGCCTGGGCCGTGCTGCTGCAGCCTGGCTGTCACGCTGGGACCTGCCAACTGCCACCCAGGGAACAGTTTCTCCTTCACAGTCCCCGAACGCAGCTCCTAAAGCGGGACCAGGCAGAACAGCGCCCGCCCTTCCCCGTTCCTGCTGCGGTCCTGACCCCCCAGACCCTCCCCGGGTGTGAGCAAGGTCGAGATGGGTCCATGCCGGCTGGGTCAGGGAAGAACTTTCCTTTCCAAAGGCAACTGCTGCCGCCCGCGGCCCGGAGCGGGGCGGGAGGGCCCTTCCATCCCCAGGAGCGTCCCTCGGCGCGCTCAGGGGTGGTGCAGCACGGCCTGGAGATCCTCCGGCAAGGAGCCGATGATGGTCTCGATGTAGAGGCCCACCCGCTGCAGCGTCTCCTCCTTCACGGGGAGGTGCTGGCACCTGGCCCTCACCTGCAGGGAGAGAGGAATTTTAAACCAGCTTCAGAGTTCCTCTTTCCACTTTGCCTTTGGCCGAGCGAACTTCACCTTGTGTCTTTAGTGTGGGGTATGAGGCAACAGGCGGGAAACTGTCACCTGAGCATCAGGGAGATGGAAAGAGTCAGAACTTTACAGAATCCCAGAACCATCTGGGTTGGAAAAGCCCTTGCAGCTCCTCCAGCCCCACCATGACCCTCCCCCTGAGCGTTCCCAACTCCCCCAGATCCCTCAGCGCTGGCTCAGCCCGACTCTTCAACCCCTCCAGGGATCCCGGGGACTCCCCCCTGCCCTGGGCAGCCCATTCCAACGCCCAACAGCCCCTTCTGCACAGAAATCCTTCCTCAGAGCCAGCCTGACCCTGCCCTGGGCAGCTTGAGGCCATTCCCTCGGGGCCTGGCGCTGGGGCCTTGGCTCCAGAGACTCATCCCCCCTCTCTGCCCCCTCCTGGCAGGGAGTTGCAGAGGGCCAGGAGGTCTCCCCTCAGCCTCCTCTTCTCCAGACTGAACCCCCCCAGTTCCCCCAGCCGCTCCCCAGCAGACCTGTGCTCCAGACCCTGCCCCAGCTCCGTTGCCCTTCTCTGGCCACGCTCGAGTCATTCAATGGCCTTTTTGGGGTGAGGGGCCCAAAACTGAACCACCTCAGCGAGGGGCGGCCTCACCAGTGCCAAGCACAGGGCTCAGATCCCTTCCCTGGCCCTGCTGGCCACGCCAGTGCTGACACAATTTTGATAAAATTTTCTGATACGACTTTGAATCCTTTTCTACACAAACACTACAGTTTCATGACTGTCCCTCTTGCCAGTTCTCCAAGCCAGGGAACAAGAAGTCAGTTTTCTGTGTGATCCTTGGTCTATCCCTGCCACCACAGAAAGGAACAAGTGCAGGAAGAAGGGAGGAAAACTCACCAGCTTCTCACGAAGTTTTAGCACCAGGTCTACAATCTCCACCTCAGACTTGTCCTTCATCCAGGCCACAATGTTCTAAAGAGAGAGAATAGCTTTCTTCAGCGACATTTCTTCTTTACAGAAGCTTTTCTCAAAGAGATACCCCTAAGCAAAGCCTGAAATAAAAGCGAGGGGGAAGTTTCTCATCCTCTTTCACAACTCTACTCGCAGCACTTAAGCCAAAAGGAGCAAGACAGAGCTCTCCCCACTCTTCTGCCCATGACAGCATCAAGCTCCGGCCTGCAAGAGCCGAACCAAGGAGAGCTGCAGCAACACGCAGGCAGCACAGGGCTCCCCTCCTCCTTTCAGCACCGTGAGTCTTGTGCTGGGCTCAGAATTTGAATCTCTTTGCCAGAATCGGGCCTGTTAAAAAAGGAGACAGCTCTGGCATTCCCCCCGCGGTGCTCGAGGACCTGCCCTGCTGAGCAGCTGAGGATGCACCCGGGCAGGACGCCAGAGCTCCTGGGACTACCCCAGCAGCCGCTCCCTTGAGGAACTGTAGCAGAGGTCACCTCGAAGTCCTGCCTATGCTCCTTGGGCGCTAAGGAAGGCAGCAACAGATGCTGCCTCCAGTCTGGCACTCTGAAGGGGCTGGTGAATGACAAACAGCCGGCAGAAGCAGCCAGAGCAGGACCCCGCCAGGGAACGGAGCAGGGGAGCCGAGCTGCTCCTGTCCTCGTCCCCCCGACGTGCTGCGACTCCCAGAACTGCGATTCCCAAGGGCACAGGGCATCGTCCCCCACCCGCCCGTGCGGGCCCTCCGAGGCAGCAGCACCCTCCTCGCCCACCTCTTGGGCCTGGGAAGGTACCGCCCGGCGCCGGCCTCGATCCCCACGGCTACGTACCGCTTCACAGATGGCCTCCAAGTGAAGGGCCTCCAGCTTCTGGGTCATCTCCTTGTGCCTCTGACGGTACCAGCCATCGAAGTTGGGCGACTTGAAGAAGCGCCTGCGGAGGGAGAGGTGACGCGGAGAGGGGGCAGAGGAGCCCGCTGGCTCCCACTGCAGCAGGCACAGATGTGAGGGGAAGGGGCCTTGCGGTTCAGCGCCACGAGGGACAGGGGCTGGTTATGAGCCAACACACTCCTTCCCCATCTCGCCTTCTCCAGAGGCTCCTCTTCTGCCCAGCGTTAAGGTGACAGAGCTGAGCACACTGTCACCGACCAGAGGGACAACCCTGCCAGCCTCCCGCCCTCCTGGGCAGCCGCTCGCGCCTCAGCCCGCGCAGGGAGCTGGTGCTCCCCACCCAACACAGCCTTGGCTTGGCCCATGTTCCCTCGGAGTTACGGGGTTGTTCAGTCTGGAGCAGAGGAGGCTGAGGGGAGACCTCCTGGCCCTCTGCAACTCCCTGCCAGGAGGGGGCAGAGAGGGGGGATGAGTCTCTGGAGCCAAGGAGCCAGCGCCAGGCCCCGAGGGAATGGCCTCAAGCTGCCCAGGGCAGGGTCAGGCTGGCTCTGAGGAAGGATTTCTGTGCAGAAGGGGCTGTTGGGCGTTGGAATGGGCTGCCCAGGATGTCAGGTCTGTCAGGTGTTCAGTCTCTGTCCTGAAATTCCCTTTTTGCTCCCAATTCTAATTCAGGATTTGATGTTCATTATAACTCGCACTGGTGGTTAAGGGGATAAGGCAACTAAGTACCAAAATCTTACCGGTAGAGGCCTAACCAGTCACCCTTAAGCACACAGGTAAGTTGGGGACCGGCGTGCTCAAGGGTCTTCATGAAATCTTCCTGGCGGAAAGGACGAATCTGTGGAGGATTCTGCAGAACAGAAAGACCATGTTACACAGCACCCCAAAGAAACGGGGGGAAATGAGGTCGGTTTTACAATGGCAGAGGCTGCACAAGGCAGACTCAGGAACTACGAGAACAAAAAATGTATGAACACCTTAACCAGCCTTGTTAGTAAAATTCAAATGAGATTCACAATAGCTGAGCTTACTGCAAAACAGGAAGCATCTGTCCCAATGTTTGTTTCAGCTTTTTTTTTTTTTTTTTTTTTTTTTAGTTAAAGGAGTAATAACCCTCTTCCTTCAACGAGGGAAGTTCATGCAGAGTATCAGAGTATGGGATCAGCAGATGGCATAACTATTCCCAGTCCCCGCAGTCAAAGGAAAGCAGAAGCCCTTGCACAACTGAACGTACCTTCCACGGAGTAATGGCCCTCTGCAGAGGCATCAGACTTGCAATATAATGCTCCTAAGAAGAAATTTTTAAAAAATTCAAAAAACAAAGCTCCAACAAGTGAGGAGCCTCTTGCATGGTCACCGAGTCTGACAGTCTTCTCCAAAGCATCACAGGCCCAGCCAGCAGGCTCCTACTCTCCCTGGGTTTTTATTTTATAATTGCATTTTTACACAAGCCTGAGCGTTCCAGCTCGTTTCCCAACAGGTGCCAGGTCACAAAACCATGCTGCAAGAATCCTAAGTGTGGTGTGTGAGAAAAGGCCAGGCGGGAAGGAGCTGGCAGGAGGGACTGGAATCTGAGAAGATGCTCAGTCCTCCCACGTGCTACCTGCCAAGATGATGGAGAAACCCAAGTGGAGGAGCCAAACTCGGCCGACGGGACGGTCACCAAAACAGCACCAGCAGGTCTGCGGTGGGACTGGAGGGCGAGGGCGTTGAAAGAAAGCATTTGCTAAAGTGTGCCTTTGGGTGGTGATCGCCACGGGGACAGGCCTCTGAAGCTCTACAGCAGAGCTTCCCAAAGCCAGAAGGGCAGGTTTGGCACTGGCAGAGGGGAAGAGGAATGTTCTGGGCTCCCGTCCCTTCCCTATGTATCTGCTTTGCCTCCCTGCTGAAGAGAGCAAAGGGTTGGCGTTAGAACCGAACAGGGAACACCTATTCCTGCATGGCAGGAAGCCACGTTCTGTCTTCACACGCGGCGTGCTGAATACCCAACCTGCAGATCCAACACTAATGACTGACATTTGCATTCAAGAGCCATTTAGCTCCTTTCCACGGAGTAGAAGATCTCTCTAGAGTGCCACGTCCTGCATCTATTACAGATGCTCAGGTAGGGGTGAATAAAAGAGGGCAAGTGCCAACTCATCACTCAAGCACCTCCCGTTGGCCTCCCCGTGCTCTGACAAGTCCCTGCTCAACTCACCAGGGGAATAATGAAGCTCTGGGTGAGCTCCAGGAGGTGACGCCTCAGCAGAGCACTCTGGACTTCGGACGGGCGCTTCCGCTGGATCCCCTGCGAGCGCAAGAGCGTGTTCACAAAGCGGCTCCTGCCTCGGGCAGGCGGACGCAGAACGTGCAAATGCTATAAGGAACCAGTCCAGAAGAGTCTGGAAACCTGCATCGCCCCAAATCCATCCTCCCCCCCCGCTAGTTAAACGCATCACTCCCGTCACAACTACACAGAATCTCTTTTTTCAGGATCTTTTTTTGATAAGGATTGTTCTCAATTTGGTTATGAGCTCGGAGCCAGCGTTTAAGCCATAATATCAACTCAATAATTTTAAAACTGGTGTGATAAACGTGCCCAGGTATACTTGACTAAATCACTACACACAGCAAAAAGTCTGTTCCTTCTGGAGTTTTATGGGTTAAGCCAAGCTGTTTGCACGGTTACCCCACAATGGCACGCAGGATGCAGGACAGAGTGGAAAGCGCCTACCTTTAGTAATCTTTTTATCAGGGTTTTGTCTTTGTGAAGGAATGTTTTGTAAGAAGTATAGATTCCTAGATTGAAAAAAAAAACCAACATAAAACCAGGAAAAAAAGCAGAAGTTAGAAAAAAATCTTTGCCCACGTATCTAGAGGAGGCGCTACTACATAGTGCAGGGACAGCAGAACCGAAATTCCTAGCACAAACCCTGGCAGCTCTGCGTGTGGATAATTGAAAAAAATAATTTAAAAATTAGGAATTTGCTAGCGCAGCCACTACTCACAGCAGGGTTTAAGGACACTGAACTATCTGAAGGACCTTCCTACGCTAAGCTTATGGTGAGATAACTTACTGGAGCCAGCTTACGGCTAGGCCCAAGGTGAACAGTTAGTTCAGTGACAGCTCTCTCTGGGTAAGCAAGTTCCTTTGACTTCCATCGCATCTAAAAAGCAGGTGTGATATGTTAAATGAACCCATGAAAATCAGAAGCTGTTCTCCCAACACTAAAATAATTCCTTCGATTCATTCATATCGTCTTTTTCAAACCTCAGAACAAAGATGTACAGTTTTTCTGTACTGAGGAGCAGGTAAGTGTGTGAAGGTGATAAGGAGTGAGAAGATGGTAACACCAGAATGTCCATTTGTTGAGATGCAAAGAACAAGGTATGCCGTGTCCACACGCCTGCAAAATCCCCCCCGTGGAAGGGGAAACAAAATTAAATAATGTCGGACAAAGGGACCTACCTGGTTTCGTGTCTAGAGTTTTCAGCTTAGCTAGCTTCTTCACCTTAACCTGCTTGGGCAGGTCTCCTGCAGAAAGACACCGAATGACTGTTCCGGCTCCGGACCCGCCCTCACAGCCACGGCACGGCGAGCCCCCGCACCGAGAACGTCCACCCTTGGACACCTCCAGCCAGATCCTTAACTCTACCCCCGTGTGAGCCTTCTCATCTGCTAATCTGCATCTTCCTGCTGAAATTCTGGAACACGTTAAGGAGGCACCGCAAAAAAACCCACTCCTCAACCCAGAGGTTTTCCTGGCTTCATAGATAATAATCTGTAAAATAATCTTCATAGATAATAATCTTCATAGATAATAATGTCCATCTCTCTGTAACTTTCTCCTTCCTGCCCAGGATGGACTTTTCCTTTTCTTAAAGCTTCAGGAAAAAAAAACAAAACAACAAACCCACAGCAAGTTATCCTCTCGTCTTCCTCATTGCTTGTGCTCACCCTGAGCATCACCTGGGGCAGAGTGGAGACCTCCCTTCGGCTTCTCAGCTCTCAGAGGGACGCAGAGGTGCGAAACAACAGCTAATGCTGCAGCTCTCAGCTCACTACTCGCCCCTAGCAAGGCCTACCAGCACGACGGGACTTTGGTTCCAGCCTTACCTGACATTCTGAGCTCCCCAACCCGAAGAATGTGCGGCCAGTGCTGGAGAGTTTTGATAAAGAAAGGGTTTGTGACTCCCACAACAATGTTTGGCCTAGAAAGAGGGGGGAAAAAGAAAAGCAGAACAATGCTAACTTCAGGGTTTCCTTCACACAGACAGTGGTGAGCAGGTAGCAAGGGTCTCCTGGCTACTTACGGCGCTTGTGTCCTGGTGGTGTACTCCTTAAATTCGCTGTCGTGGATAGTGAAATAGGGGCGGTAGTCGCAGCAGTACCTCAGAGGAGCAAGGCAGCTGTAACAACAGACAGGGGAGATGCCAGACAAACTTCACAGAAGAGAAATGTGTGTTTACATCAGGTTTATGTCCTAGAGCAGTGTTTTGCCCTGACAGAGGTAACACTTTGGAGGAGTTTGGGGCTTTTTTTTTGTTTTTTGCTCAAGCAAAGTTCAAAGCCAGGGAGACGAAGTTCCTCAGGGCTGTGAACCGTCAGGTCTCCCAACATGGGAGATCCCCTTTTCTCCACCACTGGTGGGATACGAGCGAGACTCTCTTGCTGTGCCTTTTGTCTTACATGCAAACTAAATCTAACACAGCTGACTTGAGAGAAGAGAGGATCTGAAAGGGAGAAACTGTCAGAATTCATGAATACAGTTACCAGTAAGTCAGAATTCGAAGGCATTACCCGGTGAGTGCCAGAACCATTTCTGAGGACACGGTAGGGGATGGTGCCATTACAACTATGGGCTCTCCTAGTAACATCAGCTCCCACAACATCTGGATGTGAATTAACACCGGCTGGAAACACCTGTCAGTGACAGAAAGGAGTTAGAAAAGCAGTTCAGAAAAGACCAGACACAATTATTGTGTGTGAGCCTATCCAGATGGGCTTCTTCTGGCTGGGAATTTGGAATCTAGGATTGATTTTTAGGCCCCCACAACAGAATGCCATGTGGCTTTACACACGCTGTTGCTCGACCAATTTAGAGGTGTTTAAAGGAAACGCTCTGAGCAGTGTAAAGCACTGGGCTGGTCATGCTGCTCTCAAAGCAAAGATAATGCACATGGATTACAGGAGGTGTCTGTGAGAACAGCACCTAGAATGCTGAGAAGTTTGGTTCAGACACACAACGGGTACGCTTCAGAGCTTAAGCTGATCACAGCTGAGGCCAAGAAAAGAAACCCTCCTCTCACCAGCATACGGGGGTTCTGTGGGGGGCAGTGCACCCAGGCTTAAACACTGCACGAGCTCTGCGAGCCCAGATTCTAACTGACACCCTGCAAAGCAGTGATTTCTCATTCTTCATCATCCCTGTAATTTATAGAATACTCTGAGGAGGGAGAGGAGGAAGCAGACGGAAGAGGAGAAGGTTGCAAGGATGGTGGCTCTCACCTGAAGAGATCCAGTTCGTGAATGCTGGGGAGAACCAGTGGGGCTGGTAACAGATTCTAAATGAGGAAGGAAAAAAACCACAAACAAACCCAAACCTGTTAGTACATGGAAGCATCCTGACTGAAACACCATCTAACCTGACCACACCAATCACAACGCAGCTCCCTCGACAAGCAGCACAAAAAGAAGAGAACATGGTTAATGCTTAGAGGTGTGAGCCAGGAAGAGATGTGGGTTGAGCATTCAGGGTCCAAATGAATTTCCTTTGGTAGAAGATAGCCAAGAATCCCTTCTTTTCAAGGTACAGAAGACTTCCTGTGCCTGCTCCTTTATTTTAGAGATAGGAAACTATCCTCTGGTGCAAGGCAGAGCTTAAGATACAGTAGAGACAATAAGGGTTGGTAATGTGGGTACCAAAAGGTGTGAAATATGAGAGCATTATTCAAAGGAGAGAAAAAGGGAAAAAAAAAAAAAAATCACATGAACGAGAATCAAAACCAAAACGGAATAAAAGCAGTAAAGATGCTCAAGACAGCAAATGCTGCAAAACAACAGAGAACACTAAGGTAGGGTCTCGTGGAGAGAGCCCTGCCTACCCATGAATTCCCAGGAAAGGTAAAGTGAACCCAAACTGGGAGAACAACGCGCACACCCAACCTGAAGCACAGCAATTCTGTGCAGCGTCCTGTTTTGAAAGACACAGGCTAGAGCGTGCAGTCTGAACCAGATGGGTAGCTTAAACCACGTTAGTTCCAGGCCAAAGTGGTTTCAAATAGGCTAAAATGGGCTGAAAGAGTTCTAGTTCTTCTCTGCCCTCCCTCCTTAGTAGTCTAGACTCTGCTCATCACTGGCTTGTGTTGTGCCACACGTCATCTCACCTCTTGATTGAACTGCTTCACTGGGCTTGATCCTGGCTTATCCACCCTTGATGGGATTCTCACCTAGATTACAAATAAAACCAGACATTATCCAGGGAGAGGGGATCAGTCGGCATGCACACACACTTTGCTTGCTTTCCTAACAAACACCCACGTGAGAAAGCTTCCTCAATTATCAATTCTAATTGTACAGAGGTTAGGAATAAAGGGAAAGAATCTAGAGTAAAGAGCAATTTTAGCATCCAGAAGGAAAGGGAATATGTGTCCCACTTCCCAGTTTGCCTCAGTCTGTTGCTGAGTACAGACCATCACCAAGAAGTACCTGAATGACAACTCCCATCACTGGAAGGTTCAGAGTCTGTCCCGGCACAGGAGGCGGCCACTGATCGATCTCATTGCACACTGCAGGGAGACAGGGAAAGAAAAAAAGTTTAATCTGAAGGTCAATACAGCTAATTCAGCCAGTCCTATGAGTTCTGCCAATTTAATTACGGCCCATCCCTCGTTCACGTGTGCCCCTGGCTAGCTGCAGACAAACGCTCTAGCAAATAATCGTGCAAGTTTAGGTCAGACGCCAGACTCGTGTCTGTGCCGCCACTTCCAGGGCTGGCCCAGCAGCACGGCTCGGTCGGTCAGTCATGGTTAGGCTGACTAGTGCAATGAAGATCTAGACGGAGATGGAGCATTAGCAGTTTTTTCCTCTCTCTGGAGATATACTGTATGCAAAACTGACAGTGTAATCTATTACGGTTGTCAGACATTTCCCATTAATGCATCCTTTACAGCTGGTTATCATTTTGACAAGTTTGGATGGAAGTTTTTTCCCTGTTGGAATTTGTTCCAGAATGAACCAATTTGGAACATTTCAGCTGTCCTTCAAGAACTTGCAGATAAAGGCTCTGAAAGATTTCAATCCGCAAAGCCTCCCTCCCAGGTCTGACTGCTCACCTGCCTCCAGGCACGGCTCCAGCTTGTCGAAGTATTCCGGAGCAATCAGCTGCAGCAGGGACTGAAACAAGTTCACGTATGGAAGGCGTGACACGAGCACCAGCGACTGAAAAAAGGCACATTTAGGAGTCACAGACCCCCTGACACGATCACTTCTAGCACTGCATATACTTATACTGCTTACTAGAGGGCTACACCTAAAAACCAACATGAAAACCATGGAAGAGCTCAAAAGCAGCACTTTTACTGGTGGAATTCTTGCCAGCTCTGTAGTCGTCGAGCCTTCAGGCTTCAGGAGACCCTGGGTATCAGCACAGACAAGGAGATTTTTCTTTAACGAATAAGCGCTGCTGGTAGCTTCTACCAACTAAGAGGGATGGGATTGTGACCTACCAAAAGATCGGCTGGAGGGAAAACAAAAATAAGTTGCTGATAGGTTCAAAGCGACCAAACCAACCATATCAGACAGAGATGTGCAAAGGAGCAGACCACTGAAACTGAAACTAGGGAGATAAACCAAATAAAGGAATTCTGGGGAAGAGCAAAGTAACTTGAATAATGCTGATTTGTTGCCAGCAATGCTGGTTTTTGTTGTTGTTTTGGCTTCTTTCTAATGCTTCTTTGTGAAACATAGCACTGTTTTTTACAGCTTTTCCAAATCAGTCCCACTGGGGGTTTTCATTACTATGCTGATTATTCTCTTCCTCTAATCATTAACGAATATATTAGCTAGGATCCAGTGAAAATTTCAGCAATGGTCATTTAAACAGCTCGTTTCCAACTCAAAACTTTGCCATTTCAAATAAAAAAACCCCACTGCAGCATGACAGTATACTTCACTGAGGCATTCAATGTGCCCACTACTTTTGTACCAGTTGCTCTGTGGTAGACTTACAACTATCTGCTCATCAGGTCCCCATGTTGCCCAGTTTCTCTCATCCTCCAGCTTTCTGAGTGATCAACCCACTGCTTTAGTGGAGATGGGGAAACTCATTTCTGTATTAGCGTCTCTGAAAGGCACTCCATGTCACTGGCTGGAGGCGGAGGAGTGAAGGTACAGCTGGGACGGAGCAGCATCCCCACCTCCTGACGGATCTACTAGGAAGCAGCACTCTTTGAAGAGCGGGTTTGAAGAGTAATTCCACAGACCCATGGAGAAAAAGGGATCTCAGGATCAAAGTAAAATATTTGCCTTCTCTAGAAGAAGTCTGAAATTCCACTCTCTTTCAGGCAGTGACCATAACAATCCGTCTGAATAACGCAAAGCACTCGGCGTATTTATGCTGAAATAAATATGCGGTTTATATTATTTTTCCAGTGTCTGTGTCAAAGGAATTTATGATAAGAGACAAAGTTGGTGAGGTACCAGCAGTGCCACCGCTGCTAGATAGAAGCAATCAGCCCAGCTGGAAATCCATTCCCAGACAGGTACTAGAAGAAGATGAAAGCAATAATAAGAGCAGGGGTAAGGCGTCACTCGCCCGGCCCGCAGTAACGAAGCGGCTCCTCTCACTACCTGACACTAGAGTACGTACTGAAGCAACTGCTGGAGTACTTCAGGATCTCATGATTCAGACAGCAGGTCACCGCTCATGTGATTGAGGCACCATGGCAACGGCACCCAGGTTTGTTTGGAATGACACTTTCCACATATTCCTGTTCGCCCTGACCTTTGCCGTTTCCTGCAGAAACACTGGGGGTGGCACGTAGGAAGTGGTGCTATTTTACAGCTATGGATAGGTGCCTTTTTACAGCTACGTTACCAGCTGAGAGTAGTGAGCTATCTGGTTGCAGTACTCACCTTCTGAAAATAACCTCTCTTCATGGAGCTGTCCTTGACTTGCCTGAAGTATACGTAACCGAAGTAATGAGCTGAGTCCCGCTGCAGGAGAGACCAGCACGGCCGTTACTGAGAACCCAGCCCTGCTATGGCCACCCACCAAACAACGCGCCTCCCCCCTCCCAGGATACAGTTACACCCTCCCTCCTGCTTACCAAAGTCATCCAGGCTCAGCTCTCCGGGAGAGTTTAACAAACGGGAAGAGAGAGAGAGGAGATACAAACTAAACCGATAAAACCTGACAGCCTGCAGGTAGCAGCTGCCCTTTTGTGCAGCCCCTTCAGGGCCATCGTCTAAAGGGTTAAATGAAGTTGGCAGAGCCAACCCTCTGAGCTCATCCCTGCTGCCACTGATGTGCTGGGACCGGGTTTTCTTTGCCAGCTAGAGGGTAGTGCATGGCTGAGGCAGGAATCCCTACTGCACCCCTCGGGCGGGCGTTTAAGGCGGTAGCAGCCCAGCTCCGCTCAGGGTGAAGCACAAAGCTGGATGTCGCTTCCTTCAGAGCAACCCCCAAAACTGACAGATTGAACACAAATCCCCGGCGATCCTTTCAAACACACTACGCCCCCTGAGTTCCCCCAGACATCGAGGAGGAGGAAGGATAGTTGTCAGTGCTGAATGCAAAGACCATCCTTAATATCATTTTCTAAAGCCCCACGGGCCCCATGAAGGCACCTTTCCCTTCCCAAATATTATTTTTCCACAATGAAATCCAGTACTTTTGACAGTTTTGCTTCCCTTACTTTAAAGCTAGGTGAATCCGTGAGGCAGTGTCCGATTGCTGCAGAGCAGTATAGATGTATGCAAACTGAAAAACCTCTAGACCAGAATTTAGGAAAAGAAATCCTCCTACTCCCTCTCAGACCAACAATCCATTTCCGGATTGCATATCATGAAAGCGTATCACAAAAAGATTGCACAAGTGTTAAAAAGGCACATGCACAGGAAGCATCATCTCAAAGGAGAAAGCCGAAGAGGACGAGTTGATCTGACAGCCATCTGCTCAATTAAAAGACACAACAGCACATCCCTTCTTTGCATGAGATGGACAGAACTCACTGAAGGAAAAACCACAACTAACAGACGCTCCTGCTCTCAGTGCCTGGGTATGGTTAAAGCAGCCCGCGCGCAGCAAGCCGAGTGTGGATTTGTGGCACACGGATTATTCCGGCTGGTTTTATATAGATACATCCTGCAACAGACGAAAAGACCTGTCATCCCTCAGCAAAAGAGGCAAACCTCTGATCTACCACAAGGATATGCTTGTCCTGCCTCAGGGTAGCCGTGCGCTGCTGGATGTCACCTGTGTGCCACCGTTTATCTGCTCGCTGTCCCCAGACACCACCACTGCTCTCAGCTGGGGTCCCCTGACCCCATCCCCACGCTCAGAGTGGCTGGGATTCCCAGCACGGCCCTCTAGGAGTATTAACGTGGGAGTAAAGTCCCTGTGCTGAAAGCTTTCTCCTTTTCTGACCATTCCCACGGCCAGAGAAAATGAGTATTTTATGCACAGAAAACAACTCAAAAGCAGGTTTGGCTTTTAACCCAGCAGCACTAGGTTTGCTGAGCAGGTGGAAGTAGTGCACTGAAAGGCGACTGACCTGCAGCGTTAGGGGGGCTTCTCTATTGTACTCGCCATCATCCTCATAATGAGTGGTCCTCTGGCCCCCAGCCTGACGGAGGCGGAAGCTAAACTGAGTATCCCCCAGGCCACCTGAGACAGAGAAGATCAGAAACGCTCAGGAGGAAGTTTCAGTAAAGAGAAAGCTGGAAATTGGTTAAACCTGAAATGCTGACATGAAGAGGGATTTGTAGAGAACTCCAAAGCTGAAAAGAAAGTGGAGAGGAACAGCGTAAAGAACCCCCGAAACCCAGTGTGAGACAGGAGGAACACAGAGCTGAACACCAGACCTGGTATCATTAAGCTGAACTTTGCCAGGCCACGGTGGGAAGTGGCCAACGCTGGCCAGTATCGTCAACCCCGAGTAGCCACAGCCACCGCTCCTCATCCATCCTTTAAAAAAACGACACACAGCCTCAACCCTAAACCCCAGGAACGCTGCCTGGAAGGACAACCCCCTGCACAACAGCTCCAGCGAGTGACCCGGCCCAGCAGCACTGCTGGGCACCCCCAGGTCACACTGCACTGCTCCCCCCGCCCCCCAACAACACTTTGTACAGCAGAAAAAGAAAAAGCAGCGTGAAGTCTGCAGGAATTTTCATCAGTTGGATGGGCAGGAGCAGGGCTTAGTAGGTACAAAGGGGTGAGTTATGAGGAAAGAGTTAAACACACGAAGCTCACTGAGCAAAAAGCCTCTGGGGGGGTGAGAAGACACACTCCTCTCCCACTATGCTGGAAAAGACCGGGGCTGTGTTAGGCAGACACTGCTATTAGTAAATATTTTACTTCAGTAAAAGGGACACTTAGTTCGAGTGTTCACTAAGCTCTGAGAAACCAGTGAAAGTACCACCTTAAAAACACTTAAAAGTAAAGCTGTAGAAAACCAACAGTCAGGAACCAGTCTTGAAGCAGCATGTACTGGGATGAATTAATGTGCTTCATTTCTTATTGCCACCTTTCCGGTTCAGAAATACAAGCTCTGGGAATACTTGTGCTGCACAAGCATCCTCTCCCCATCTATTTCTCTTCGCTGAGCGCTTCACTCACCAACACAGCAATGCTGCCAGTCAGCAGCTGCAGACCTCAGGGAACCCCCCCGCCGTGACTACTGCTTAGATTTTATTGGCACGGGGGAAGCATGAGTGTGCAAGCTCACCCGGGAATTGTCCTGTCACCCACCAGACCCCAGATCCCACGGCCAGGGAGCAATCGAAAGGACAAGAAGGCCCTTTGTGGAGAGCCAGGGGCCAGGTGCTCCCTGCTGTCACGGTTCTAGACGATGCAGCCCGTGGGTCTCTGCGTTAGAGGCGGGGACTCGCTCTTCCCATCATGAACCCGAGTCCTTCCTACTGGCAACAAACCACCCCGCAGGCTGCAGGCAAGGCCCTTGGGTGCTGCTACCTACCTGAGTAGGAGTCTGGGAAGGACAAGTAGCAGATACTAGTTTTCTGCAACAGACAAAAACACAGAGTAAAGAAACCTGCATCACCACTGCTCAGTATCTTTATAACCAGGGGGAAAAAAAAGAGGAAAAAAAAAAGTTATTACCTCTTTCTCTGTTAGTCTGAAGTCATAAGGATACACCAACTGCAAAAGAGACAAGAGCCTGTAAGTCAATCGCTCTGTTCCCCCCCCCCAACTTCTACCCAGATCTATAAATGTTGCTTCCACAGGGTAAAAGTGCCTTTTTTTCCCCCAAATTACCATACCCCATGCAAAGGCACATCTACCCATTTAAAGCCTGCCTGTCGGTAGCCCCCAGCCCTGAACCTGTCGCAGAGCCTGCCTTTACTCTAGCAGACTTGGAGGCAGACCAAATGACTTCTATTTTACTTCGATTTTAACCCACCCGGTGAACAAACAGCCCCACCACCCCGCTGCCAACGTCTCCGTACGGATCCCTGATGCGCAAACGTCTGGTTTCTCCAAAGCAGGCAGGAGAGGACTATCCCAATGCCGCTTGAAATTATGTTGACATACACTTACTCTCCAAGCCTGGGGAGCACTAATATTCAGTTCTGCACCTAAATATAAAATTGCCCAAAATAATGTCCTGTATGGAGAGTTTTAGACTTTGTGTATTTCTAATTGTTGTTCGGAGGAGGGTTGCTTGTTATTTTGATTTTTTAAATCCTGCTAAAAAGTCACAATTCACTAAGGAGGAAGGCTGGCTTCTCGAGCTGCTGTGAGGTAAAAGCAGCTTTCACAGCAACGAGATGAGAAGACAGACAGCAGGGACAGACCAAGAACGGCATTAACAATGAAGCAATGCGTAGATGCGAGGAGCTGTGGAAAGAGTCGTCCCTGGAGAACGGCCCAGAGAGTGTTCACAGCCCTGACTGGGGAAACAACCTTCGCAGCAGCATTCTGCAAAGATACAGGCAGGGCAAGATTACTGCCCTCAAGGGCAGGGGGTCGGATGCAGCAATAAGCAAGGGTGAGACAATGACAGTCTGGACAAAGGTTCTGCCTGTACGACCGGGTTGGGAAACTTCATATCCCGTGTACATTAAACTATACAAAGTCTGGTGGTAGACACAAACTTGGGTATATATCCTTGCCTCTGGGGTAAAAGCACTTGTTTAATGGTCTTGAGTGACTGGTCAGCTAGAGATGCTGCTCACAGCGACCCTAAAGCAGAAAATGGGCAGCAGGAGAAGTCTGAGAGGATCTGGAGCTCTGGTGTAGCCTCCCTGGTTTGATCTGTTGTTTGAAAGACTAGCCAAGATTTATTCTGTACAGAAAGAGGTGGGTCTGGCACAGGCTTGAAGATTCATGCTTTGTCAGCACACCAGTGACAGCTGAATTGTGTTACACCCAATTTATCATCCAGCGTTTCAGATAAGAGAGATCGTCAAGAATTTTAAAGCATCTAGTTAAAGACTAGCTTTGCAGCTGAACTCTGTAAACGCTGATAAGACTGATTCTGCGTTTACTGGGAGCCAATAAAGGAGAACTCGATGCAAAGGCCGAGGGCAGGGCTGCAAGAGGCACCAGCCAGATCCACTACAGAAACAACCACACCGAGAGGCGAGAGATGACACAGCTACCCCAATAATGAGTTTCACATGTCACGGGGCGGCGGACAGAAACCAAAGTACTTGCAAATCTGTAGCAGTCACCTAGAGAGCCTTTGCAGCGCTCGCTGGCCGGGAAGTGCAGAAATGGCAGGTGGCTTCCAATAAACCGATGAGACAGAAACTCGCGCTGAATGACTGGAAAAACGGAGCTCTGCTCATCAGCCTTCTGCAGCTCCCGGGCAGTAACTCCGCTTCAGGTCAGCCTGCGAGTCATCTGGTACTCAAATCAGGAGCTCTCTTCAGCGCTTGACTCTTCTTACAAGTCTATAAATAGCAAGGGTGGCAGCACGCCAGAGTGCTGGAAGTTCACCGAGCGAGCTCGCTTCGCTCTAACAATTCCCCCCTGATTCCTTGGCAAGGTCATCTAATCAGCTTCAGAGAGCGAGCCAAATTAACAATTAAAAATTACACTGATTAGCCTTCGGTTAAAGCTCCTCTGAAAGACAAAAGCTACAAAAATACAGGAGCAAAATGATCCCAGCCAAGCTACGGCAATGAGGCAGCACACGAAGGCGGGAGGGGAGAGCGAAGCCTTTCCAGCCACCGGGGCAGGGAGGGATGCGGCGCAGCCATGCCACCGGGGAACACACAACTTCTCTGCTTGCTATAGTTTTGCAACTGAATAAATTCTTGTGGTTATGACTAATTTAATGATCATACAAACACTTATTTTGTTAATAATGGCTAGACCAGGAACAGAGACCTGGGCACCTGACGCTGATTCATCAAGAAGCTCGGGAATCTCACAGCATCGCGCTCTCTGCAGTGCTGGCTGACGACCTAAACTTGAGTTCAAGAGACAAGACAGATGTCTAACCCTGCTGCTGCCCTCTCTGGGGGTCTTTCTGCAAGTAAATCAGACCAGAAGTGGGTACTGATGGGTCCAAGTTTAAGATATGCTAAGTATGTGTTTTGCTTGGAGATGCGTGCTCAGCATTTTGGGGAAAGAGAGGGAAAAACCATCAGGCTCAAGTGCTTCAGAGTGAGCACAGAAGCACTGACAGACTCAAATATTCAGATATCATGGTTTTGAAAAATAAGCCTTATCTTCTGCATCTTTGCTTCCCCTTCAGTTTAAATCTGAGACGTACTTCTGTGTTTGGGGGTGTGGGGGGGAAATCGCTAAATATTTACAAGATTAAAAACCCTAGCAAGAATCCTGCTTGGCAGAACTTTTCGAAAACAAAAAGACAGTAGATGAAAAGGAACTTTTTATTTGTAAAAGTCCCTGGATGTCTCAGAAGAAGCCCAAAAGGGCTTAAATTATGTCCTAACTCGCGACCTAGTCGGAGCAGATCCTGCCCCAGAGCTTTGCTGCGGGTATCGGCCCGGGGGCCAAGCGCTCTGCGGCTGCCATGGCAACACCGAGAACATCCCAGAAAATGACTCCTGGTGACTCTGAAGTCAGGCAGCTTCACAAAGTGCCTGTGTTTGGGAAAGCTCGGGGAGGGAGGAGCCGGGCCGTTGTGAAAAGGAATATTTCAGAGCCGCGGGGATGAATTTTCAGCGTTTCTATGACAGCGGCACCAGGGGAGTCAGAGGCCTTGCGGAGTCCGAGGGCAAAGGGCTGGGGGGGCTGTTCCTGCGGGACTCAGAACCGCATCTTCACCCCCCCGGTATTTCTGCCATCTGTGGTTGGCTATTTGAAGAAATGTGAATTGGTGGATGAGTCAGAAACAGTAATGATACCTAATTTCTGCATTAACCTATGTTTTCCTTTGTAACACCTTTTCTACCGTGTATTTAAAAGCAACAAGGACTCACGGAGTGTCAGGCCCACGGTGTATCCACACCACGAGGCGATGCACAGTCACAACTCACGCAACAGGCGGAAACCTGAACAGCCCCTACACAAGCTCTTTGGCTGCAGAGCTGTACCCACAGAGCCTACCCATTCCGGGGTAATTCTGCCTTTCTACTCTGCGTCGTTGAAGGACACACACACTAACCAGGCTTCAACAACAAGGAAGCAGCAAGGGAGAAAAAAAAATAAAAAGGTTTAATGTGGGAAGAATCCTGTACTCGGGGAAAAAGTATCCTTCAGGGAAGGATGATGAGGTCTCAGCAGAGAAACCCTGACTGAGACAGGCCTGCTCCTAAAGCAGAGCTGCAGGGGACTTCTGATGGTTGGTCTGCACTTGGGACGTCGGCAGCCTCACACAGTGACTGACAGATGATGCAAAAATACGCTGCAACCTCCCGAGCAGGAGCCTTCCCCTCCGCGTGTGAGGTAGCGCAAGTTACTCCCAGTATTTGTAGCCTGTCACTCTGTGTAATCCTTGGGTGCGTGAACAGCTTCTGTGCATAAATCACTCTGTGGAGGGATAGACGTACATCCACAAAACCACAGAGCGCTCTGTCAAGATCTAATCTCAGTCAGCTACACCGATCTGGCAACGTCTATGGCAAACTTCCCGTGCAAACCCAGCCAGGACTGAAGTCCCACAGGGCTGGGTGCCACAGACATGGTTTTTTCAACCCAGAAACTTGCCGTTGAGAGCCCAAATCATGAAACTCCCTCTTCTCAGCTGCAGAAATCCGCCTGCTTGGAGCCAAGGCGCAGGATGCGGACCCAAGCGAAAAGGACCGAGGCAATCGGTGGAAGCAAGGAAGAAGCAGGACGATAATGACACCCTTTGACCACTGGCAATAGCGACACTTACACTTTTCAAAATGTTGAAATCATTTTACTTGGAATTCCCCTGTAAGTAACAGCTTGAGCCTTTTTATTTTTTCAACCCCACCAAGAATGGAACAGGGGATCTTTACCCCAGAGCTTCTCCTCTGCCTGGCTTCCCTCCGGGGCGTCTTACCCGACGCAGACCCCTGCTCCTGGCCCAAAGCCTCTGCTCAGAGACAGAAAACCCCAACACAACCTAAGGAAAAGTGACGGTGGGGTTGGATCATCACTCAGGCCAGATGCTGAGACGTTCCCAGTGTCTTGGTCATTTATGCCACGTGAGAAACATTCTCCCATCAATACTTAAGTAGGCAAAGGAGGAACAAAGAGGAAAAGAAGAAAAAATACCTTTCTGGGGATTAACAAATTACTGCACACCTCAATCACAAAGTCCCCTCATTGTAACGCCAGATAGGTAATAAAACTAGTAAGAAACCACCCTCGTAACTACATATTGAAACACCCCTATGAAGCATTAAATTGTAAATGCTAATTATTATCCCAGTATTCATATAACTTCCAGGGTATATCAGGTCTGGTTTTGCAGGAAAGTCTATAGAGCATGTGAAACTGAGGTCTACAGCAGATTTTTAAATTTATTTTCAGGCTTCAAGGAAATAAACATAGTCAAGTATTTAAGAAAACAGCGCAGCAATAGGGTAACTTGATCTCTGGTGCTTTCCACTCCCTTCAGAAGCCTCAGCACGACTTTAAAAACTGAAAGTCTCAATCCTCTGAAAAAGTGTTAACCTTCTTACAGAAAGGCAAAGCGAGGGGTACTTCCCACAATTACACAACAAATACAAGGAACTGGAGATAACGCCTCAGGTTCAGAATAATCCCGACATGTCTGGTCCCCTTCTGTTGCATTTCCTTAGAACACCGGCCGGCTCTGCCTTCCGTCACCTTACAAGCCTCGGGTATCACCTCCCTTCAGATCCTCTTCCAGAGGCAAACAGTGCAATTTCCAGGGAATAGGGAAAAACTGTTCCAGCCTTTTCACTCCCAGTTCATCCTCTCTGCCCCCACAACGACACCCCCCCCCGCCCCCCGGGAAGCCTCGGACACTGCAGGGCCCCAGGCTCCCTCCTTACCGCTGTGCTGCGACACCCACCCGCGCCCCTCCGCACTGCCCGCTGGCCCCCCACATCAGATCTGTATTTCTGAGACCCACCCCTACCCCCGCTCGCTAACTCCAGGCCCTCCTGCCTCCATGGGCCGTTTTCCACAACCCTTCCTCCACAGCCGCCTCTCTGCCACCCTCCTCCCCCTCCTCAGCAGCCCTGTAGCCCTCTGCCCACCCCCCCCTCCTACCCCCCCGGCCCCTCGACACCCACACCGGCATCCCGGGCTGCCCCGGCCCTACGTACCCAGGCGCTGTCCTGCCCAGGGCCCCCCCGTCCTGCCCAGGCCCCCCCCCCGTCCTGCCCAGGGCCCCCCGAGCCTCCCTGCCCGCTCCTGCCTTACATACACCACCTCTCCCCCCTGCACACAGCCTTACCCCCACTACCCCTATCTTGCCCACCCTGCCTGTCCCTGGCACTCCTTCTGCCCTGTCTTTCCCCATACCAGGCCCTTCTCCGGCCCTGCCCGCCCCCCACTACCCCCCCCCCCCCGGCCCTTGCCTGCTCTCTCCGTGCCCCCCCGCCCCTGTCTGCCTGCTCTCAGTCTCCCTCTCCCCCAGCTCTGCCCTCACCCTCTCCCCTCACCCCCCCCGCTGCTCTGCCCCCAGCCTCCCCCGCCTGCTCCCTGCCCCACACAGTGCCCATTCTGCCCCGCACCCCTCCCGTCCCCCCCTTCTCCCCCCGGCCCAGCCCGGGCCCAGCCCCGCCCCGCACCTCCATGGCCTGGCCCAGCTCCAGGTCGAAGGTGACCACGCACACACAGTCCAGCCAGGCGGAGAAGCGGGCCCAGGGCAGCGGGGAGGCGGCGGCGGGCCGGCGGGGCCGGGGCTCGGCCCGGCACAGCGCGTCCATGGCAGCGCCCGCTCCGCCCGGCCCGGCCCGGCCCCGCCGCCCCCGGCCCCGCCCCGCCGCGCCGCGCCCCCCGGCGGCCCGGCGGTCCCGCGCCCGCCGCCCCCACCATCGAGACGGCTCCGGCCGCGCAGAGCGGCCCGGCGCGGGCCGGCTGTCATGGCGGCGCGGCAGAGGGGCCCGGGCGGGCGGGCTGTGCCCCGCACGGCGCGGCGGCGGCCAAGCCACGGGGGCTGGGGGGAGGCGGCTGCCGCTCCCCAGCGCTTCACCCCCAGCGCTCCGCTGGCCCCGGCCCGGCCCCGGCCCGCAGCACCGGGGCAGCTGCCCAGGCCCGTGCCCGCGGCTGGGCCCGGCCCGTGGGCTCCGGCAGGCTGGGAATGGTGCCGGCGCTGAGGGAGGGCGGCCCGGGCGTGCTGCCCCCCGCCCCGCCGAGGGGCCGCAGGGGTGTCCGGCAGAGCCGCGCTGCACACGGGGTGGATTTACCCGAAGGAAAAGGCAGAGGCTTAGCTGGGACCTCAGCGTGCTCGGTTGGGTTGGATTTAAGGCTTGTGAGGCCTGTGGCATGAGCCGCTTCCTTCTCGTTTAATTCAGGGCTCGGGGTGGGAGGACAGTGACATCTAGGAAATGATAAAACATCAGCAATAGCAGTCTCATGGCAGGGTTCCTGAGGGGCTGGCTAAAACCTGTTCCCTTTGCTTTTTTGCTTTTTTTTTTTTTTTTTGCTTATTTATTGCTAGGCTACTGTCAGCCCATTTCAGTCATGGAGCAGATAAGTACTAGGGCCACTGTAAAGAGAAAGGGCAAGAAGGAGTCTGCAGCAGCAGTGACTGACGGGCTCATACCGACTGTGAGCATCCCGCCTGCTCCCCAGAGAGAGGTTCGTCTGCTGCGGTACGTGGTGGAGAAGCTGGTGTTCGCTCACATGAGCGGTAACCTCAGTCCTGGCGTCAGCCGTGTGAGCTTGGCCATAAGGCCTCGTTATTGGGCTAAACCAAAGTTTTGTTGTCTAATTTTATGGGAAAAGATGCACACGTTTCTGTGTGCTTTCTTGATAAACGGCGTCATGACCCAAAGGTACAAACTGGGGATAGTTCTGTCAAAACCAATAGAACTATTTCAGATTTACTTGATTTTAGAGGTGAATCTGCCTTATTAACCTGAACTATTAGATACAGAGAGAGAGATCGATCCTTTCACCACTACAGGTGAGCTTGTGTCCTTTCCTTTGGCTCTATGTCCAACATACCGATGCATTTCAAACTCATTTTAGGATTCCAGTACTTGCCCATCCTGCTATCTGACTCCTGGAAATTTGCCTCTGTGAAGAGAGAACTAGAGATCTTGGATCTGTGCCGACTTTGTGCCTATGATAGTTTCCCGGTCAGAGTAAAGGTGTGTGTTTCAATACTAAATCTTTCAGCTCTCATTTTTACACTTCTCAGAGTTATAAGGACTTTCATTACCCTTTTTGTTCACAGTAGATTTTCTTCTGCTTGGCAAGCCAGTAGTGTTTGTGCGACTGCAGTGAAATCAGCTACATGAGACCCCTTGGAATAAGCCTAAAGGTGATTTTTATTATGGGACAGAGAATTATGGGGCAAATAATGTCCAGTATTTTTTTATTCAGGTTATTTTTCTTATATTTTCATCATGCCACTTTTCTGGCAAGAATCAGCTATAACCTTGGTGAGTTTTTTTCACTTTGCTTGCTTTGGTAACTTATCCCACGTGTTTAGCAAGGAAGAAAAAGGCTTTTCTGAGGTCATAAATAGGACTGAAGTAGGTGTATATGTTATGCTGGACTTCTGTAGAGACCTCGCCAACATTTCATGCGATCGTGGTGGCAAAATTGGCTGATGAAGAAAGTCCTCAACAATAGTAGATTAAAGAGTTTGTTCTCCTTATGTGCACATATTGTGACAGCTGTATGACTGGACATAACTGTATCAAACAAGTAATGTTGCATATTTAGATACAGTATGCTGAGAACTTATAAAAGATAATAATATTACTTAATATTACAGTTCATTATTTATGTTAGCGTAGCACCTGTGCACCCTAATAAAGGGCCACGGCTACGTTTATACAATCCAGAGGAGATTACATGGCTTGAGCACGAAGAAACAGCACGTCAAGGTAATCAAAGTAGTGAAAAAGAAAATAAAATAGCCGAGGGGGTTCCGGTGGTGTGTGACGGTGCCACCACATCGTTATCCTGCCCACAATGCTCCCGCACTGCACGAGGCTGCTGTTTGGGAAACGGATCCTGACGGCGCGTAGCTGCTGTGTCATAACACACACAGGATGTCTGCGGGAAGGCCTGGCAGTTGATCTTTACTTTGATATCTCCTGACAATTTACACAAGCTGAGGACGTGCCCCAGAGTATTTTTGGTTTAATGTTGTCTAAACACAAGAGCTTTTATAATTAATTTCCTCAGCTTGTCTTGAAACAAAACCAGGGAAGATTCGAAGCCCTGATGTGTGTCTGGCTCTGTGGCCCCTTAGTGAGGGGTGGGGAGGAGGCTGGTCCTGGGCTCCTCCCGGCCTCTCCAGAGAAAGCTGCAAAGTGGTGTTTTCTCCCAGAGAAGGATTTCATCTGCTCAGCGGGGAGGGCTGGGCCTTCTGAGCGCCCGGTCTCTACGAAACAGCTACTCCCAGGCCCGCAGTTTCTAGCCTTTTAAGTGCCAATATGCTCCTGGCCCATATTTGGGCAATAAAGGTTCTGCAGAACCGGAGAAGGCCACAGATCTGATCCTCCCCAAAGCTCCAAAGCTCCGGCCTCGCCGGAGATCCTGCGCTGCGCAGGGCCAGCGGGTCGGTTTTGCACGGCTCCTAAGCAACCCGAGTAAACAGAACATTTCGCAACCCTAACCACAGCGGTTGCTACACTTTCATCTATAATTATCTTTTGCATCAGAGCTCTCAGGGAGCAACCGGCCTACCAGATTTTGCAGGATATTTTGCATTCAGCTTCAGTTTGTCTGCCTTTTCTCTTGCACTGCCAGTCAGGATAATATTCCCCAGACAAGAGGAGAAACATAAATACCCTGCAGACTAGAGGCACATGCAATATGCTGTAAGCCAAGAAATGTTAGCTCGCCAGCCTCGCTTCTGATTGCTGTTTATATTCTGTGCACTTCAGAGCTTTGTTATTTGAACAAGGCCTTATAACTTGCCCCAAAAGGCAGCTAAATATAATTCTTGGTGTTGGAAAAACCTAACACACAAATTATATTCAGGAAAAGAGCCTATGACTCTGGCAGAATGAGCTGGGACTCTTCCCCTCCTCCCTTCAGTGTTTCTCTGAATTAATGTCAAACCTGTAGCCTGGCGATCCTGATCTAACGTCTGTTCTAGGCACCAGATCACACTTCATTTCTAAGCCAGGAATAGAGCCCGGCATTCTTGATCATCGATCCTATTTCTGGTCGTGCAGCCTCCTAGCAAACTCTGTGCCTAATCCTGCTCTAGGTGTGAATCTTAGTGAGGCTCAGGCTCATTCCTCCGGTTCCGGAGCTGGAGAGCTGTGCTCAGGGTCTGAGGCCCGACGTGCTCGTTGCGCTGGGGCTCTATGACATGAGTATCCGTACTCTGCCCAAATCTTTGCTGCAGTGATCTTTGCATTTCTGACAAAAACTCTGGGGGTTTTTTGTGCTTTTTCACTCAGCTTCAAATTCTGAATCGAAACTTCCTTAGAACGGGGCTCCACGCTTCAAAGAGCCGAACAAACCCTCGCTAGTGAGTGGTCCAGCAGGTCGCACCACAAAACACAATTTAATGTGTCCTGACTGCCTGATGTGCAAATCAGTTATTTGAGTTAGAGAGTGGCAGCTTTTCAAGCTCAGAGGTGGATGTTAAGGACATAGTTTTGGTTGTGAAATACGTGCTCCGTGTGTAGAAAAAAAAGTGAGACAGTTCACCAGGCTTATAGTCCAAAGACTGCACGTTTGCATGCGGGACGAAGATGCAATTACACATGCTAATGGGTGGGGTGCCAGCCCGAAGCAGGGCTCACCGCCCCGGGCCCGGCCTGCTCGGGGTCTGAAGCTGCAGCTTTAGTCCTGCAGCAGCACAGGGAGTAAAATCCCAGTGAGGGGCTCGTCCTGGCCGGGAGCAGCAGGGTGAATCGTGTTGTGCCTTTCCAGGGCCCGTCTGGCCACCTGTGAGAATGAGTTTCACACCCTGCGCGCTTACACGACTTGGATCGTTTCTAAATTGTCCGTATCCGTTATTGTTAGCCTCGACAATAGGCTAAATGACATACCGACTGGCACGGTGACAGCTCTGCTATCTCAGGGAGCTGGCGGCTGCGCTGCTGTTCCGCGGAGACTTTCTGACCCGGCACAAGGGCAGGCAGACGCCGCCGCTTCACCTCTCTCCAAGACGGGGAGAGCTGAGGTCACCGGCCAGAGCAGCGGCTCCGTCCTGGCTCATTTCAGCCCAGCTGGCACTGTTGTACCTCGCTCCTCCTTTCTGTTCATTCTGTGTGATTTTTGGAACGATCGGTGGGGAAACCAGGCTGATAGAAAGCACCATGTAAACGGCAAAGCTGTTTCTTATTCACAGTCGTTAGGATTTAAAAGTGAATTAACATTTTTGTAACCCGTTGAGATCACCGTGCTAGTTTAGTACAAAACGGTAAAAATCCTCAGGAATTTTGCTATAAAACTGCAGGAGGCAGTCCTTTTCTGAATATATTTTTGCTGTATTAGAAGCTAAATAATCCTCAGATCATTCAAGGTGCGTGTGTTTAAGGACAGCAGGAATTTCAATAAACAACTGCCCTGGAAATGCTAAAACGGTTGGAGGAAGGACACTAAACGATCAGCTTCTTCCTGTTCAGGAAAGCTGAAACGCTGGCCAGAGGACAATAACATGATCATATTTTTCACTACTTACATCCCGGTGTGGATTTTACCAACAGCAAAGGATGCGAAACCTAAAATTACTGCAATTTCATATGTGCACAAGTAGGCAAACGCTGATTTTTGTATCTGTTTGAACAGGAAAGAGGTCACACCTGTATTCAGCATCTGCATGTCAGCACGAGCAGCCACAGAAGAGACCGACAGCTCGCTCCCAGCAGCGTGGCCGCCCTCGTAAAACAACCAGGGTCTCAAACCCGGGGGTTATTTTCTCCGCGTAAGTAGCTCTCCCTGTTCTTGTACCTGCCTGTGTCCTGCCCGGGGAGGGGGGAGCTGGCAGCCCGCGCCCCTGCTCGCTGCCAAGCCCGGAGAGTTCAGCTGTAGTTTGGGGTGTTTTGTAGGGCTGGAGGAGACCAGGAGGAACCTGTTCCCAGACTGGTACTCAACTGGAGAAGATGGGGTCTACCGCCCCGGCCCTCCCATGCTACACTCTGGGGGGGCTGGGAGACTTGAGGATTTGCTTAGATGAGCCGTTGTTGTGTCCCCAGAAGCCACAAGCTGCAAAAAATGCTTTATAAGCTCATTACTCTCCAACAGACAAAAGAGAGAAATGAAACTTCTGAGGTCGTACTATTTATTTTCCTTGTTAACGGCCAACAAAGTGTTAATTCTCATCCTGGGTACCGTATAAACTCTCGGAGCCCTTGCCTTCAAGCCCTTATGGTGAAAAAACCACACATAAACTAGAGATTGTGCCCATTTAGTCATGGGTGAAATTTTGGATGGTATTTCTGTGGCAAAACCCCCAAAACCTTATAGTTAAACAGGGCAGTAAAAAAAATGTTTATTTTTTCACACGCCTTGCTGGCAAACCCCCTGTTTTCCCTCGTTATCACCTCTGTCCACGGGGCACGTTTGCCACCGTGGCTGTTCCGACCCGTCCGTCGGTTCTGAGGCAGATGTGTTAAATTTTAACCTCGTGTATTAATATTTGCGGGGTCAAGGCCTAAGTGAGAGCGGCGAGGAAGACGAGCCGGGGTGGTAAATCTGACGGCAGGAAATCACTGTGGAGTGACGGGAAGAATCGGATGGGTTCCTGGTGAGTTCCTGCATGATGCTGGCGCCTGGAAAGCAGTTTAGTGGGGGATGAGACAAATCCGGGCAAGGCAACGATGAAATCTGCGCCCAGCAACCCGCGGGACTGAGAGCTCTCTTTCTCCCCCAAACTGTTTTTTTCCGATCGGTTGGGTCCTCCCTTTTAACTCCTTTCTCCCCGTCGGCTCCCTCCCTTCTCCCCACGCTCGCCCCCACCTCCCCGGACCCAGTGGACTGCGTCACCCCGAGGTTAAACCCCACGCCCCAGTCCCATCCCAGCGCCCCCGGGCTGGGGAACAAGGGGCCGGCCCCCTCCCGCCGCTTGTGCCTCCGGTTCCTCGTCGCCGTGTCCTGCTGTCCCCGTGTCCCCACCCTGGGCCTGTGTGCCCCGAGGCCACGAGCCCCCCGGGCGGGGCGGGGGCCGCAGCTCGCCCACCACAGGGACCGTGGGGCCCGACCCCGAGGCTGCGGCCGCCGCAACCGGGCCCCGACCTTGACCTCGACCTTGACCCCGGCGCGATGCCCCGCCCACCCCGCCCGCCCCCGCCCTCCGTTGCCGGCCCCGCCCACCGCCTCCAGGCCCCGCCCACCGCCCCCGGCCCCGGCGCGCGGCCCCGCCCCTCCCGCGCGCGGCCCCGCCCTCCCCTCCCGCCCCCCCCGCGCGGCTCTGGGCAGCAGCGGGGCCGCCGCCATTTTGGAGGCAGCCGGAGCGCCCGCAGCTCGCCGCCTCGCCGCCCGCTGTCAGCGCAGCCCCGGCCGCCGCGCTCCCGCCTCGGACGCGGCCCATGCCCGCCGGGCCGCCGGCCCTCGCAGCCAGGCAGCGCGCCAGCGGCCTCGCCGCGGGGCGGAGGGCGGGCCCGGACCCCCAGCAGGTGAGACCCGCGGCCGGGCCCGCCGACCCGCGCCGCTCGAGCTGTCACCGCCCGCCTGCCGCCGCGCCGGGGCTGGGGCTGGCCGGGCCGCGGGCTGCGCCCCGCCGTGGGGCCGCTTCCGCCTTCCGGGGCCGGAGCGCTGGGCCCGGCGGGCCGCGGAGGCGGTGTGCGGCCTGCCGCCCCGCCGGCCCCGCCGGCCCGCCGCCTCCTTCCCCCCGCCGCCGCCTGCGCTTCGGCCTCCTCGGCCGCACCGCGACAGCCCCTTCCCACCCCCCGGGCCGCCGGGAGGAGTTGGTTACCGGTCCCGTAGCGCTGCCTGGGCTGCAGGGCCGCGTCCGGCTGCCCCTGGTTTGTTTTTCACCGTTTCTGGGGGGGTTTGAATATCCCGTGGCCCCGCTGGTGCTGCCCGCTCTCATCATAGAGGTCCATTTTTGAGCCTTTGCTCTCGGCCGTGCCGGACTCCCACCGTGTCGTCTCATGCGATATCTGGGTTAAATTGGACTTTCTGCGCGTGTCAGAGCTTGCTTTTTCGTTTGGGTTTTTTTTTTTTTTTTTTTGGAAGAGGGGTTCGAGCCGGTGGGGGTTGGTAGTGGGAGCGCGGGGGTGCAGGTTTTCGGGACTCGTGCTTAGCCGGTGGTTAATTACTGCAGCTGGTGGGAGAGGTGGTGGTGGCCGGGTCAGAGGTGCGGGTCAGCCTCCGGGGGACCCGCTCACTTCGGCTGTGCCGGGCCCAGAGCCCGAGCGAGGGACCCCGGCAGCTTCGCATGGGCACTATGTGAAAATAAATGTCACTGTGCTGGCATTATTAATGTACAGAAACTGGGGTAGGAGTTGCAGCCGTAATGGGATCGCTACAGAGTGTAATCTTACAGAAAGATGACTTCTTGACGAGTCTGCCGAGGGCTCCCTTCCTAATTTGAAGGCCTTGTTTTGCACTAGTTAAAAAAAAACAAACTAGGAAGTGAAATAGAGAAACTGAGAGAACTTGGAAGGCCCTGCGGTATTTTTCGTATCTTGATTTTCCACTTAAAAATTAATATTTTAAAAACTGAAGCCTGTTATTATAATCTACTTTATTTTCTCTCAAAAAAAAACAAAGGAGAAAGTTCTGATTCCAGTCCTGTCCAAAGCTACACATGTTTGAAGCCAAGCATGTAATCACTTCCCAGCAGATTTTTGTTATAAAACACCTTTTTAAGGATGGGAGAATAAACATTTATGATTTCTCTTATTACTCTGACACTTAAGAGCAAACAGTCTGCCAAAATACTTCAGCAGTAAGAAAAATCTGGTGGATGGTAGTATAGCAATTTCCATAGCAACCGATGGTGATATCATGGTAAGCAAAGTTAAATTTTGGAACGTGCAATAGGAACACATAATGATCTGTACTGGTTTGAGCGATACCAGTAAACATTTGCTCAGGAGAGGATAACTGGGGATTGGATAAAAACAAAATGGCTTGAAGTTGAAGTCTTTGTTTTTTACGTGTTTGATACGCAGACGTTTCTGGTGACTTTTGTACTTTGTATTACGCTGCAAATCCAGGGACCTAGGACAATGTCCTCTCTAGAAATCATGGAAAATGTGTGGTGCTGCAGCAGCTTTCGGGGAAGAGCAGGGTCTGTAGCAGAATGGTTTCAGACAGGTGGTGCAGAAAACGGTGCTGAGGTTTTGGGAGGTCCCTGCAAACCTCAGGCCGTGAGAGCGCGACTGATGTCGAGCGTTTGTGCTGGGGCTGGCAGGGAGCTCTGAAGCATCCGCCTTCTGAACCTGGTATTCAGTGAATTCAGTCGTGGTTGTGTTGTGGGAGGGACAGGTTGAATTTCCAAGTTCATAGTTCAGAAACTGGAGACTGTCAAAAATTAATAACAGAGAAAACGAAGAGCTTATGTTTTAGGCTTTTTTTTCTTTTTTTTTTTTTTTTCCTGGTAAGCAAGCATCCTCAGTCTGTGGGCTTAAATTATTTTTAGAAAGCTCCAGGCTGCTGTCACGAGCGGCACAGCCTGTTTTGCAGTGCTTGCCTGTGGGGGAAGGCTGAAGCCCTGCAGCCCCCCTCCCGCAGAGGGGTGCCAGCGGAGCTGCTCCGTGGGGCTCCCCCCCACCCCTGACTCACAGTTTGCTGGTTGGACTGGGAGTCAGCTGGAGTGAATTAAATTCTCCCTGTCCCCAGATAGTGCGATCCTGAGCTGCAAGGAGGAATCCTTTAGTTATGCTTCCCTCCTCTTTGTGGGGAGATATCCCAGGGGTAGCTGGTGGTGTTTTTCCATGCTTTTTGGAGGGAAAACACTTCATTTGTGTCCCCTAATGAATTTTACTGGCTATCAGCTAAGGTGTCAGAGGGAAACTCAAACTGTTTCCCTCCCTGAGGTTGTCAGGCATCAGTGGGACAGAAGAATTTCTGCAAAGGAAGGTGTTACGTTTGAGGAGCGCTCAGGGCAAGGCGAACAGGTTGCTCTCTCCAACTCTTGTGTTTCTGATAATAAGGTGCATAGAAGTGTTAAGTGTAAAAGCTGTAGATTATATTTTAGGGAAAATGACTGCACGTACATAATCAAGTAGTATGTTTTCTTAACACGGTGGCTTGGAGTCTGAAGTGTTAGTGCCTGAAGGGCAATAGCTAGAACAGTCTAATAGGCTCAGCCATAAAAATGGGAGAACTGGAATGCCAAGAAATAGAAGAGCATCTTGTTATAGCAAATGTTTCTGAAACAATAGTGGAATGACAAGAATAACTGGGAACCTTGGGTGTAAATGGCACAGGAGAGACAGGGGAGGTCAGCGAGTTGAGAGCAGAGCAGGAGCCAGGTGGCTGACAGAACTTTTGAGAACTTTATAGGGAGGAATATTTGTGGGAGGTCTTGTTGTTTTGCTAGATGTAGAATTATTGAGAAACTAATTGAGGAGAGCAGAGTTAATAGACTGTATTAATGAATGATGTCAGCTCTCCATCTGAGCAGTCAAATATGGAGCCACGGTTCAGAGCAGCAGTCTTTTACTCTTAGCCCTATTTATAGGGTAACACAGTCCTGTTCTTAATTATGTTTTATGGGCTGGGGAATCGCTTTGACTGTTTGTTACCTCCTTTTCACGGAAAATCTACAGATGTCAGTGGGTTTATATAAGGATCAGGGAAAGAATGTGGCCTCTGTGTGACCAATAGTAGCAACAAAGGAACTTAAGTGTCTTCTTTGATTCAATATTATTAGAAGCAAAAGTATGTTGTCTTTTCTGTCCGCTGCTAGGTTTCTAGGGTGCTTGTTTCTTTAATTGTGCTTTTCTCTTTCCCTCTCCCTGTCTTTATGCCTCCCACCACCCTCCCCTCCCCCTGTGATGGACTTTCTCTGCTCCTTGTTTTGATCCGCTAAAGCAGTCAGCAGTGCAATAACCAATATTGACATTACTATTACATGCCTTGGCTATTTTTACCTGTGTGTTAACTCTGGTATGGCGGTAAACTCTGGCAAATAAATATTAGTTATCTTGGGAAATGAGGCTTTCATAGCCAAGGTTAAAAATCTCCGCCTAAAAGAAGCTCAGATTTTTGTGGAATTTGAATGCCACACGCATCACATACACGGCGTTGGGATCTGGTCTGCAAATGGGAAGTTTGAAGTTTGACATCACTGGCTGAATTCAGTGACGTTCTCTCTTTTTGCTTATTAATGCCATTTAGTTCTAGATAAAGCCGAGACAGTGCGAGCAGCAACAATAATAAATGACTACATAGCAATGCCTAAAGCCTAACTAAAATTGGCATCTTTGGCAGGGGTCGCTTCAAACTAAACACCATGTGGCACTGAGCTGTGGAAAGGGGGTTGTCAGCAAAATTAGGACAAGCTAGTTTAGGAGGGCGTCATGTCAAAAGAAGGAAGTTAAAATCATTAGCCTGAGCATGGAAGCTCTGCAGCTCTTGAACGGTGACTGCTACTAATTTTCCCCCTCGGTTTCTCTTTGGTTGTATCTGCCTGTGTTCTCCTTCCATGCCGGAGCTGCCCGCTCTCCGGGGCAGTGGCCGAGCCGTAGGGGTGCGTGGTGGGTGCGTGGTGCTCGGTGCCGGGGCGGCTCGGCCCGGCCCTGGAGCAGCGCCTCGGCATGTCACTGCGTTGCAAATACCGAATTTCTTACTGTTGTCTTGGTGTCGTGTGCTTGAGGACACAATCTTATCTGGACAGAGGGGGAAGCCGGAAGGCGTGAGAAAATAACATTATGGTTAAATAGCAAAGTTCAAGAAGTTATTTGAGCTAAACAGGCAGAGCTCAGAACTGTTTCCTTACCTAGACGAAATAAGAAACTTTCACCAGCTTTTGTTTGGTAGGTGGCATGGTGGGCAAGCTGCATGGTTTGCAAAGAACTGTCCAAACATATTGATGACTTGAATTCAAGGTTTGTGCTCAGTTGGCAAATGTCTCTGCTGTTCTTTCCAGTGCGCCTGTGCTAGTTGTCTTTTTTTTTTTTAAATTTTATTTCAGTTCTGCAGTTTGCTGCTATTCAGAGCATTGTGGCCTGCAGTGACACTGATAACTATTAAGTCACTTTGATTCTGATTTTGTTTGGCAGAATTAGGAGCAATAGCAGCAAAGCAGAGGCTGGCGCTGCTTGTTGAGAGAAAGGCAAAAAAAATGCAAAGACTGCAGTAGTGGAGATGGTTTTTCTTGCTGCAACCTACAGGAAGGAAGAAGGAAATAGAACACAAGATACTTCAGTTTCAGTTTTGTCTTTGATTTTTCTATGGTAGATTTAATTATGTTAGCTGAGAAAATGCATGAAGGGCTCTGCCTTGACATTTTGTGAGAAGCGACTTGGATTCTCTTCCGTGTACCAATTTCTTCCTTTCTTTTCATTCCTCACTGTCTTGCAAAACTTACAGATTGTCTCAGCTTCTTACTTGCACATGCAGCGGGGTGGGATGAGAAAGGTTGTGTTTCTTTAGCTATTTACTTTTCATTTTCTTGCTTCAGAAGATCTGCTGGTATGTCATTTAACATAATACTTTCATGTCAGGACGGATTTCTGTTTTTTAGAAGGATAATTGAGACTGTAAGCTAACAGGTTGAAAGCTGTATCCCATCTGCCTGGGCCAGAGGACGAAGGACAGCAGCGGGCCCGAGTCCAGGTTGCCGTGTGTTGGCATTAGTGTTGGTGTGGTCGGCGCCTCGGGGGGCTGAGCGGGCTGAGCGCGAGCCCTGCGTGGAGGGAGCAGTTTTGAGCTGGATCAGCTCCCTCAACCAGCTCGAATGGGAGTTGCATAAACAGCGCTGACACAAGGGAGGATGCAGGAGCGTGTGACCCAGGAAGGCGAAGAGTAAAAAGAGCAGGTCTCTCCCCGTCTGGATTTAAATAGGGTGTGGTTCGGTTTAACTAATCTCGAGTTTGGGGTGCAGCACGTTCCTGGTTTTGTCCCTCTGCGTTAGTGCTGCTCGCATGCTTACAGGGAGCTGGTCTGTGGGAAGACTAACCCCCTTCCCCCTGTCAGAAGACTACCCCCCTTCCCCTGCTCATTTTCTGCTGGTTTATTTTACCTAACAGGCGTGGTAGGAACAGATGAGCGCTGCTGCTGGAACGTCTGCCGGGCAGTTTAAGTATGAAGGGGTTGGGAATAGCAGGGCTGCAACTGTCTTAACGAAAGCCATGATTCTGTGTTAGACTAAGCCTAGTGAATAGAATATCCAGGTCATCCTCAGAGTCCCAGGACCTCAGCTCCTGAGCCAAAGTACCTGAATAATGCTGAACAGATGCTCAATCAGCATTCTCTTTAACAAATTAGAAAATACTAAGTGCTGGATTTCAACTTAGTTCTACTGCATGTTACCCTTTTTTTGTTTTTAAAATATAGAAGATCGTTTCTCTTAGTGCTCAGTTTTTTTACTATTTCTGCATTCCCCCAGTCCTTTACTATATTACTTTTTAGCATTATATTATCCATGGTATATCCTAAGTTTTCTTTTACCTTTTTTATTTTCTTCCATGACTTTCTAAACCTTTTTTCTTTTTCCCCTCCTAACATTGTGTTTCAGACTCTGCCTTCCCTTTCAAGGGGCTGGAGACCTCTCACCGAAGTTCACACATCTATGATGTAAATGCCTACTTCTGAGGTAACCATTTAGGATTCCTTTTTTAGTCAATGGCGAGAAACAGATGCTTATTTTCTTTTGATGCAGAAGTCTAAAATAGAGCAGAGTTTTGCTGTAGAAGTGCTCATTTCTCTCCTACTGCAAAGGGAGTCTGGGTGACTAATTCAGATTAGTCATCCATAGTATAAATATCTACACGTTAGGCGAGACATCCTATTGCAGAGGACTCAAGGCGCTAGGCAGAGGTTCTGAGGGGGACCTCCTCGTCTCGGTGAGGTTGCCTTCTCGCCCCTGGTGGGTTATGAGGTGGATGAGATGCTGGATATGTTTTGCAGTGTGCTGTGCCCTTAGCTCTGCTCGATGAATCTACTTCCTCTTTCATAGCCGACTGCTAAGTTTGAGGTCGAAAGCAGTGTCTGTAAATGATTCAGAATCACATAGATACCTATTTAAGACCAATACAATAAAACAAACTTAAGTTTTTGTCGTATACATGAGCAGCACGGTTGGTTTTCCAGATCCTGTTTGAGAGGAGTAGCTATACGTTGTGTTGTCTGCCTGGTTTGGGTCGTAAATAAGCAGAAAGCTCCATGGTGCAGAATTTCTCCATGTTTCTTCAGTGCTTAGCATGATAGAGGACCCTAAGCTGAAAAGTTTATCACTGTTTTAGTAAATTTAAATACTGAGTTTTTGCTTTGCACTTTTCTCTAAAGACTGTTTAATTGTGACCAGCCCTAGAGACTGCTACATGTGTCTGAGTTTTGTGAAGACTCAAGATTGAAGTAGCAGAGTAGTTTACAAAAATATGAAGGGGCTGGAGGATGCCAAATTTTACAGAAAGGCGCGTAATGTTTTAGGGATGCGGTGCCAGGAATAAATGCATATTTGAGTTCATTGATGTTACACTGTACCCACTGTTTCCTCTTGCAAAATAGGCAGCTAATTTCACTACTTCTGTTTTTCCTGTTACTTCTGTCATCTTTGTTCTTAGCTAACTGAAGTCCCTATAAAATGACTCTTACAAGTAATTAGTGTTACTATCTGTAGTGCTTTCAGTGTGGCAGCCTTCACCCAGTGTGTCCGTGGCCTCCCTGGACCTGTTTTTCCCCTCCATGTTAAATAGCAGCGCTGGCAAAGAGTGTTGCGTCTTGCAGAAAAAAAAAAAAAAACCTTGCTGCTCCAACTTCATCTTTCATGAGTGAAGTTTTTTACTCCATTGAAGTGAGGTTAGAAGTGCTGTTTTTTAAAATACTTAGAATGAAGCGGTGCAGTTCCCAAAACCAAAACAATTTAATTATTTTTAGCCTTAGAAGAGCAAGTAAAAATATTTAACGTATGTGCTTGGGGTTTGGATGTATGCTTGAGTTTTTACAAGGAACTGTGAAGTGAAACTTGTATCACCTAGGAGTCACAGTAGACGTTTGCCATGTGAGGAAAATGTTGTTGCATAATCACAGTTTGTGTTTAGAGCTGGTGGACTGTGCCGTGGTCATGAATGTATTATTTTGGGAAAAGCAGAAACTTTACCAAATCACTCACATCCAAAGAGCAGACCTAGTGCTTGGAGAAACGGGAGGATCTCAAAGGCCCTTGGTGAAAAGAATCTGTCTTCTGCTGGCCTATGTGTTTAGGTTTTAATATGTGAAAGGCAGTTCTTGCTGGAAGGAAATCACTGCAATTTGTGTATATTGGCTGGTTTAAACTCAGGCTGCCTGATGGGGGAGAGATGGGGGAAGACCAGGCAGTGTTGATGGAAGGTCTGTGAAAATTTGTCTCAGTGTGTGAAGTCATAAGCCAAAATAACATTGGAAGTATACTTATTGGAATGGATGCTGTGCCTGAAAATGGCAAAATATTATGCGTTAGAGACAATTTTGAGGTATGTGATTAAAGAAAATAGCAGGGCAGAGAAGATTAAAACCATACTGGGTGATCTGCTGTATGTAAAAAAAAGCAAGGGGAAGTCCGATGATACGTGTGGAATTTTAAATGTATTTCTTGTTCAGTTTTTGGTGTGTATGTAACTCGTCAAGCTTGATGTCAGGGATATCGATTAGACCGAGAGTTACTGTGGGTGTTTTACCTGTTAAATAAAAGGGGAAACCATTTATTTATGGTAATGCTGTGGCACCGTGCCGTGCTGTGAAGTACACTGCTGGGCTTGAGGGAAAACCCTCCCCATGCTCCTGTAGCCCTGTCCTGGTTTTTCTGTACCTGATGGTGAGGCAGCGGGTGCTGCCTGCTCTCAGGGCCTGAACGCCATGAGCTGCTTCTCTGTAACGGCGTTTTCTTAGTTGGAACCTAGGGTGCTTCCCTGTCCCTCACCCCTTCTTTGTTCTTCCTTGGGCTGTTCCACGCGGCAGCGGAGGGCGCTTCAGCTCCCGCTCCCGAGGTCCCGCCTGCGCGGTGCGGCTGGGCGCGACGCAGAGACGCGTGGCCAAGCTGTAGGAGTCCCCTTACCTCACCTCCAGCTCTGTGCGGGGCTCATTTGCCTTCTCTGCTTTCGAAACTTGAGCTGTGCAGCATTGTCCTGCACATGTGAATGTACCGGCTTGCTAAATTGGGAGGAACATCTGAACACGGTGCTACTCGGATATAGAAGCAGCAAGAACGTTACTTAAAGTGTCACTGTGGTATTTTCCAGCTGAGAAAAAACCCACACCTTACTTTGAGAATTTGTAGAAAGCAAAAACGGTGCTCTCGTCTTCAGAATGACAGTTGTCTGTGTTCTTCATATTTGAAACGTCAGGTTTTAAGTTAACTGGGAGAGATTTCCCTCAAGCCGAGTTGCTTGCCAGGCCCGTTGAGGCGCTGGCGTGTCCTTCGGACACTGGGGGTGGTGGGGGCTCTCGGCACAGGGGGGAGTGCCTGTCTGCGCCACAGCGGCTCTGGTGCTTGTGGCAGCTGAATTTCTGACTTGGGAATTGTTACTCAAATAGACGTGGAGTGTTATATGCAAATTAACATCTTATGATGACTCCTTGTAAGTGAATATTTAAGCTTGCAACACCAAGCAAGCTTGAACACGAGGTTTTATGCTAGTCTGAGGTGATCACTGAGATGATACTCTGTTCCTGCTGCTGTCATCATTTACATTCTCTGAGGTATTTATAGAGTACTTAGTGATGATCTTTTGTGCAAGGTTGATGTTAATTTCTTTTCCCAAAGTCTAGACAATCCCCAGAATTCTTTATTAAACTGGGAAAAATAAGTGTCATCCTCTTCAATCATTTGAAATCTTCACCTTTTCTGTTACAGAATCTGTGCTTTTTATTAGTGGTTTTGCTTATGATTGAGGCCATTTACTTACAGCATGAACTACTACTAAGAATTTGTGCTCAGAGCCATAGTTTGATGTGCATTTAAGCTGGCACTGCTGCCAAAAAGCAGTCCCCTTCTCGCTGTTCGTGCCCATTCGCTGTCACTTCTCTACCCTCCCTCCTTGCTGGCACAAGCGGTTGTGCAGCTTATGTTGTGAACCAGTTTGGGGGAGTGATTCAGCTGAATTTTTTTTTTCTGCTAATACTGCATGGAAAAGGAAAACAATTTCTTTTCAGCAGTACAGGTTTAAATACACGGCAAACTACGGCCTAACATCAGTCTGACGTCATTCTGGCTTGTGATTTCAAGAGCAACCTGAGCTTTAATGTTTATTTGTCCAGGTAAAGCCTGTTGAACACCAAAGGGTGGGTCTGAAATTTCCAAATGATTGTTTTCCTTTCAAGATGTTTGCTGACAAATGAAGCTTAGTCCGTAAATACAGTTTAAGTGGTGCCACAGAGGGAAAACAGGCTGGTGGTCCATAGTCATGTATCAGATTTTTCTTCTGAAATGTCTTAATATTTATTTTAGCTGTAGAGCTATGTAAACTTTGTGTACTGTGTCTATATGATGTCCTGAAAGATTAAGAAAATTAGAATGCCTATGTTGTTTAATATCCTGTTTTAAGGCACTGGTTTGTTACAGTTTTGACAAAGCAATATTGTGCCTCGTTTCCTCGTAGTGTGGTTGGTAGAACAGTGCAACGTCAGAATATTCTGGTAAAAACTGCAGCATGCAAAAAATGCAGCTAGAGACACGAATGCAGTTTTGAAGCTTTGAACTTGTCTAAAGGACCATGAAAGGAGTGCAAGCAGTTGCTTTTCTTGCTTGTTTGAGGCCATCACAGTACTGATAAAATAGGTGTATCCGAAACGTACAGCTCTTGATCTTCTTGTGAAGCCCAACAGGAAATCTTAGTTTGCAAATGGTGCTGCTTCGCTGTCCAACAGTCTGAGCAGAATGATGTTTCTTTTGTAATGTTGCCTCATTCTCTGTGTGCAGCAACAAAGAAAATGCCCAGGGTCCGGAGCTCAGTGTGGTAAATAACTTTGACAAACTGGGTTTTCTGAAAAACGCTGCTTGTGTGCTCCAGTAAGTACCAGCATCTCACTTTTGAGATAATAGTCTAATTATTAATAATTATTTCTGAAGGGTTTTAACTGTGGTGATCCAGGAAAAAAAATTTAATTTGTTGCTCAAACAACATGTAGTAAACATTCTTAAGTGGCATCAAAGCCTTGTTTATTAATGTAAGCAGTGCCAGCGAAGTGTCTGAGGAGTCCTGCAAGAGATGTAAATTGACACTTAAAAAACCCCGATGATTTTGTTTTGCTTGTTTTAACAATGATTGCCTTTTAGCTTTTTAATATTCAAATGAAGTTGCAAACCTTATGCTTAAAGGTTAATCTTTAAAGTAAAGCACAAAAGTCCCCCTGGGGTCCCTTGCAGATGCTGCTGATGGGACTTCCGTGGGGGAGACAACTTGAGAGCTACGTAAACAGAGTAGTAACTGGAAATGTTTGACTATTAATCTTCTTAAATTATTCGTGACTGAGTGAAGTACAGGGTAAAAATGTTGAGATAATTATGTCCTTATAGATAATGGGAAGCTAGTAGACTGTGGAGTTCATAGCTCCGTACGCTTTTGACTGACCTAGAAAAAAAAGACCTTTTTTGTGCAATTATGATCACAGTGCGTTTGGTGTGTTTTTCTGGCTAGTTTTTTCCTGCATTTTTTGAAGCACTGCAGTTTCTTCAGTGTCTGGGTGTGTTGAATTTAATTAAAAATGTAACATTTAAATGAAGAAGCTGTGCAAATTTTGTCCTTAGCATGGGGTAGGGCGTCAATTAGAAGGCTGTTTAACTAGATACTAGATGAGGATAAAGTTGATCATCAAAACAAAGTACTTCTTGATATCATCTCTTTATTAGAGAACTTCAGAAGCACAGAATAATTAGAAGTAGCTCTTAATTTTGTGTGTGTATTTGTACAACAGACAGGCCTTCATCATTTTTTGCCTGCAGCAGTTTTTTATTAAAAGAAAAAACCCAACACAGCCCCTTACTGTGCTGATATACCAGACTCCCTCCTGCAGTACTTGTGATTTACTGTTCGTGTCCAAGGAATGTAAACGAAGATGTCTCTTTCATTTGTCAGTTAGATGTTAAGAAAAAAATGAAGAAATTCAGATCACTAGTTCAGAAGAGGAAAACAAAAGGAGGCTCTTGACTAACTGGCGAGATGCTATTTTGGTTAAGCATAAATTTTATCTGAGAATTATAAGCGTATCTAAGTGTTTTCAATCAACAGCTTGTGCTAAGCAATCTCTCGGGAAGCTGAAACGTCTTTAGTTATATGGTAATGTTTGAAGATTAACAGAATTCTCTGCTCAGTGTTTCCATCTTCTTCCCTGCCTGTTCGCCGTGGTGTGACGCAGGTGCCCACTGAGGTTGTACACCGCAGTTTTGGGACAGATTTTCCCCTCTTTTCTGATGCTTGGCGGGGGGGGGAGAGTGTCACAAGGCAAACCCTGACCAGCGTGGCAGGAGAATGCTGTGCCCACACGTGGCGAGGAGAGGGCTGGCGAGAAGGAGCTGCAGGGCTGGTGCCAGGGCAGGAGGAGGAGCGGGGGTAAGAGCCGGCTGGTGCTGCTGGCTGCAGGGTGGGTTTCAGCACTGCTGGCCTCTCCAGAACCGTGGCTGAGTATACAGTGCTGGGTTCCGTAGCGCTGAGTCTTTCCTGAAGATGCCAATAATAAAGTGTCCTGTGGCTTCTGCTTAATTGGTACCATGGGCTTGGGATACCAGGTTGATGTAGCCTGAAAAATGTCAGTTGGGAGATTGGACTCGCCCGTTGTGCAGGAGGGGTTTGCCTGTGCTCGGCGGGATGATAACCTGTCCGTTCCATTGTGGGGTAGCTGGAGCTTGGGAGGCAGCAGCAGACTGCACTGGGGTTCAGGGGTGCCCTCGCTAGAGGAAGCTGCTCCCGCTCCAGAAGACCTTGACAAGCCGTTGGAGAAAGCTTTGCTGGCCGCCTGCTCTGAAAGTGGCCTCCAGGCAAAGTACTCTCCTGCCTCCCCCCCAGGGCGCATCCTTCACCTGTACGAAACAAGCTCCTGTTTGACTGCTCACCTCTGAAGGTTTTGAGACTTTGAGGGGATGGAAGGAAGACAAAACAGTAAAATAATGATAAACTCAGTCCATTTTTTAACTAAGACTGAAACACGGTATAAGATACTGGTTTTAACTGGTTTTGTTTTAAATTATCCCAGTACTAAGATAATAGCTAAGTACAAAGCTAGCTGAGTACAATAGAGACCATTTACAATTTTGTATGCTGTTGTAGGAGGGAATAAAGGCTGTAATTCATTTCTGTGTTTTATGTTCTTGAGACTTTGATGTGTACATGTGCAGTCAGAGCGTGGCAGAAATTGCTGAGGTCGTAAGAGTTGGATGTCCCTTGGGATGCACGAGCTAACTGGGGCTGTGTGGACAGTTGCTGCAACCATTGTTGCCTCTGAGAGCTCTAGTCTGTCCTGCTTTGCCTTTTATTCAGGTTTTATAAAAAAGAATTGGGCAAACGAGTGAGGGAAGGGAACAGAGAGAATAGTGATGAATGTGAATATATTTATGTAAAATTGTGATGATAAAATAGTTGTTTTATTCATGTCCTGCAACTTCTAAAGGTGCCCTGAAACTGCAGTGGTACCTCTTGCAGATTCTGTAGAGAACCCTTCATATATAAGGCCAAGGGACATGATCTTCCCTAAACCTATAGCTAGCTGTCTGGAGCAAGGATGGGCTCATTGCATGATCGTAATTTGGGGATGGAGAAGGCTGGTTTGGACTCATTCAGCTGCTGTATTAAGGACTGCTCATTTCATCTTAGTTCTGTAACTTCCTGCAGCTATTGCTTGTAAAATTACTTTCGGAGACCTAAGGCCTACTTTGGTTTGCTATCTGAGCTGTTACTTATTTCACAGGCTATAACCCAAACCTTGGTTTCTGTTTTTCTCATGACTTTGTGCTTAATCTTTCATTGTAGTATTAAGCTACAGTTTCAGTGTGGCACTAGGGTTGGAACAGATTTGTCTGAATGTTTGATCTTGGGAGATTAAGGCTCTGTATACGTGCAGAAGACAGATGTGTATCTTGCTATTTTACTCTCATGCTTTGGGCTTTATTGCTTGCAACAGACTGTACTTAAAATAATGCCTACCCATGTTAGCCTTACTTGTGAAAGCATGTGGAGCACGTCAGATAACGCTCCATAACGTCTATTTTTGTTGTTGTTGGGTTGATGTGACACTTTTATGCTCGGGGAGGGACTGATGTAAAGCCTGCCAGGACTCGGCTTTCAAAGGGTGTCTGCGAGTAGGTTTCTAAAGAGAAAAACATTCTTTCAGGTAAGAGAGGCTCCTCTGTAATAAGGGTGAATTTGGTATTACTGTCAAAGATAGCGTGACTACCAGGGCGGACATGATACCAATTGGAATTTGGAGCAGTGCGTATTAATGAAGCCTCGAGTCCTTCCAAATTACAGATTAGGTGGGCTAGAAAGAAGTAAAATGTTGGTGAAGAGGCGTTCTGTATTTCCTGTCTTTAACTTTCTATTTTTTATTTTGCCTTCTTGTGGCTCATGGAGAGCTACTTCAAAGGAGAAGTATAGCTGGTAGGAAGGAGATGCGTGACTGCCTGAAAGGGATTTATTTGTTCTCCATGTAGTGGTGGGCTTCAGCAGCTCCAGTGCTTATTAGATACAGCAGGAAATCCCCAGTATTGTGTCAGTTTGTCTGGAGAACCACAGCCTTCTCGGGTATAATTTCAAAATAATCTGAAAAAAAATCTCTCTTCTTGAGCTATAGTGTTTGTAGCAAGCTTTTTCTTTCCTCTGTTGGGGTTTTTCACTGTTCTTCGTGCTTTGTGTGAATGTAAGAGGAATCAATACAGACCTTTGATTTAATCTTGGCTGTGTTGTAAGATGAGTGACGAAATTTTTTACTGGCATTGTTTAGTCTGGGAAACAAGCACTGGGAGTGTATTCCTAAAGTCTGAAGTAGGGTCCTGAAGAGGTTGAGAGTGAGCTCTAGAAATAATTGAGTAGCTTGTGAATCTCTTCCCCTGACAGACTGAAAGGTCGGTTCTGGGCATTCTGAACCCAAAGAAGAGATGACTCGCAGCAGGCTCCCGTTACCTGTCTGGTGGGTGTAGTTCCCCAGCGAGGCGTGGTGCCCGGCCGGGGCTGGGCTGGGCTGTGCCCCCTCGCCTCTGGGGGGTTACTGGCAGCGATGGGCTGGTGGGGCTGGAAGGTGAGGGCAGGACGGAGCGGGGCTGGCGCTGTGGGTCACGATGAACTGCAGAGGCAGTTAGAGCCAACCAGTAACGGCCAGTAACCTCATACTGGGGACAGGCCACGCAGTGGGGCTTGAAGAGATGGCAGCCTGCGGTGGGGGTGTGCAGAGCAGCAGCCCTGCGTCGATGCTTTGGTGCCACAGTGGTGTAATACAGAACACTGCACCCAGGTAGTCTGTGCTTGGCAAGCACTTGGCTTCTGACAGGCCACAGCAGTTAAATCCTCCAGAAACCAAAGTGATGTGTGCAACAGCAGAGGGAAGGAAGTAGTTGAGTGCTCTTGGTGCGCAGGGCCTTAGCATCAGGAGAGAACTCGAGGCATTAAAATGCGTCCAGCAGATGCTAACTTCTGATTCACGCTCTGTGCAGCGCAGGGTAAAACATCACCAAGATTTCCATCAGGCTGACCAGGCTGAAATCCCCTCACAGACACCAGCTGGTGATTGGTAGGAACTGGAGAGAGAGGTGGTTAATGCCTGGAGTATATTCTTCAGTTGTTTTGAACAGATTCACTAGCGGCTCTTTCCTGCTCTTAAATGCATAATGCTGTTGTGGTCACCCCCAGTGCAGAACCGGAGTTGTGAAGGACTTGCATCGTCAAAAGCTTGACTCTTCCCTTTTTGAATGATGCGTACTTACCCGTCCCTTGACAAATAACAGCATACCTTCAGGAGGGATGAAATGAAGCACTTCTGGGATGCTGTATACGCCACCCAACTGGGAGAGGTGCTGTACAGAGGGACCTCAGCAGGCTGGAGAAGCCAGGCCAGTAGCAGTTGGTGAAGTTCAGCCAAGAGAAGTGCCAAGCCCTGCTCCTGGGGAGGGGTAACGCTGCCCACCGGTGCAGGCTGGCACCCGGCAGCTGGAAGGCAGCTCTACAACAAATGGCCTTGGGTCTTGGGGGCTGCAGCCTCCTGGGCTGCCACGTGTAGGGTGTTGCCCCCGGGTCAAAGGGGGGTGATCCTCTCTGCCTGGCACTGGTGGGGGGTTGCATCTGGAGTGATAGGTCCAGTGCTGGGCTCCCCAGGGATGAGAGAGAGACATAGGTATAGTGGAGAGAGTCCAGCAAAGAGCCATGTAGTTGGTTAATAATGGGAGCGTTTGTCATGTGAGGAGAGCTGGGGCAGCTCATCCTGGAGAAGAGATGTGTCAGGGTGGGGGGGATCTCATCAGTGTGTGGAAATCCCTGACGGGGGGAGTAAAGAAGGTGGAGCCAGACTCCTCGGTTGTACCTGGTGACCGGCGAGGCAGTGGGCACAAACTGAAATACGGGAAACTGAGCAGAGGGTTTTTACTGTGGAGTGGTTGAACGCAGGCAGAGGCTGCTCAGAGAGGTGTGGAGTGTCCATCCATGGAGACGCGGTCCCGGGCAGCCAGCTCAGCTGAGCCTCCAGACATACCCCCCATTCTCCTCCTTTCTGTGGCTGTTGCTGTTACAGGAACCTGCTGGCTCATCCTCATTAAGATAAAAGCTGTAAGTGATGCTGTGCACAGCTGTCCTTGATTTGCATGAAGCTGCCGTGGCATTACCTGGCTTAAGGAGTCTCTCACACTCCTGTACAGGGCAGCAAGCGCTGGAGGACTGCTGCGTGCCCTGGGGGCTGTAGCCCTCAGCAGGAACAGCCCGTTGACTTTATTTGTGGTGTTATATCTTGGCATGAGAGGCTGCAGCGCTTCGGGACGCGCGTGTGTTGTGTCTCCTGTCGCTGAGGATGCTCTGTGGGCTGGGCGGTGTGGCTGTCCCAGCCCGGGGTTAGGCAAGTGCCAGGGTAAAAACATCCGGCTCGGTGGGACACGCCACAGCCCTTAAACCAACCCAACTGCTCTTTACTTACATCCACCCGTTCAGAATGGTCTGAATCGTTCCTGTGGTGCATCCCGGTGGGTACGTGCCAGTTCCAGGGATCACAGTCCCTATGGAGAGTGTGGCTGATGGTATTTTTGCTTTGTATTTCCTGGCTTTTGCAGAGTTAGCTTTAGCTGTACTGTCGTTTGCCAATTAACTTTATATCTGTTTCAGTTTTGGATGACCCTTAGTGGACTGGTTCTATGGTAGTCCGTATGCTCAATGAGTTTCTTTTAAGCTACCTCAGGTGGGAAATACCCTTCCCAGAAAAGGGGGAATTGAATTTTCTATCTGAATGTGCCCTGATGTGACTGTCAGGGAGAGAGTGAAGAAAACAAGGATGTTGAAAATAGGAATAAGCGGGACAGACCTTCACCCAGAAGCATCCTCTCCTCGGAGTGCCGGTTGGGTTGGCAGTGGGTTCTTTTGCACAGGAGTGGTGTGTGTGCTCTGTGTCGGCCCCGTGGTGCAAGGAGGAGGAGGAGGAGGATGTTTTGCAGTGCTGGGCTCGGGGCCTTTCTCAGGCGCCCTGAGGCTGTGCGGAGCGCGGCGGTGGGTAGCGCGGGCTCTGCGGGGCTGGGACGTGCTCCGCTGCCGCAGGCCAGTGTAGATGCTTTGAAATTATTCTTGGAGATGTTCAAAAAATTTCTAAATAGAACTTGCTTCCAGAAGGAGGACATGGTTTAAAATACTGCTGGAAGCAAGTAGAAAAGAGCCTTAAAGAAGGCTGTGAATGCTCAAGGAAAAATGTCAAATTTCTGCAAAAACTTAGTGTGTTTGGGAGACCCTGGGGGAACGCAGTGAAACTTTACCTCCTGCTTGCCAGCTGTGGTGCTGGCTCAGGTTCGGTTGCAGACAAAATGGAAACGTCCCCGCTATCCCTGTCCCCCCATCCTCTCCCCCTTCACCCGAAATACTCATTTCTTTAGGGAGGGAGATTTCCTGGTCACCGGACAATTTCTGTTCTTTGGAGCTGTTACATGGTGTGTGGGTGCTGTTTATGCAGTGGTCTTTTTAAATTGAGAAAGTTTTCTTTTTAAAATGATAATAAAAGAATAAGATGAAGCAAAAATGAGATCAAGCATCTTTTTAGTTGGTAAATGTACTTATTGCTGATTCCTTCTGGCAAGTTAGGCTTATGTGGAAGACTGCCCAGGAGATCTGTAGCCTTTTTGTTGGTGCAAAACATGTTACTGTCAGAGCTTGCCAGACATATTTCTTCTGGCTGGGTAGCCAGTAACTCTCTTAATAGGTACCAAACAACTTAGCAGTGCTCCTTTTTTTTTTTTTTTTTTTTCCTCCCAGCTTCCCAGGGACCCGAGGCCTAGGAGTGTGCTACTTGTCAGCAGCAGGCTGCCAAAGCCGCCTTGGAGGATTTGGAACCAGACACTTTTTCCATTTACTCTGCAAAGTTGTTTCTCTGGTAGTACAAAAAGAAATGTTCTTGGAGCTCTTGTTATGCAAGTTGAATTTCAGAGCAAATGGTATGCAAATAGTCATCAGTATAATTGGGAAGCTCCTTTTTAAAAAAAATCATTAAGTTGATGTTAAGTGGTAGTGCACATCAGGAGCCTTGCTTGCAGTCTCACTCCTTTCCTTGTGTACAGCTGACAGACCTTAAAAGTAAGATTTCTGGAAAGAGCCTGTTTCTTTTATTTTTTTTGTTTCCTGGTTGCAGTGTGATTTCTGCACATATTCTTTTTTGTATTTTCAGTGCTATGTGTGTATCTTACATGGGATCATCCGTTCAGATGGCATCCTGTAATGCTTATATAGAAGTAAATAAAACATTCTAGTGTCTTTCTGTTCAATTCTTAGAAACAAACCCAAGCAAGAGCTGGGACGATACTCTAGAGGTGTGAACAGTGTCGTGTGGTTTTTTACTTGGAGGAGTTCTTGGCTCTCTTGTGAAGGAGTGCCGTTCGCAGCCGTCCGTTTGAGCAGTAAGTGGACGGAGGTGCCTTTCCAGGCAGAGCCCGTCGGCTCACGGCGTGTCCAGTGAGGCTCAGCTCCTTTCAGTTCCAAGTTTGATCACTAAATGAGCATGTGCTGGACCCTCTAAAGACGTTGCTGGGGAAGAGTGAAGAATCTTAAAAATGGCCGAGACGTTCTGAGGTCACAGGTGTAGCTGTGGCGCGAGCGCACTGATCTGATGTAAGGTCTGGCTTAAGGAGGCAGAGGCCTTGTGTTTTTTTAAGTCCAACCATGAGTCTTTTAAGACTGGGGAAGCTCAGTTGAGCAGTCTTCATGGGTGTTTGGTTGCTGTCTGTGAATTCACTGCTGAATTGATTGTTGGGAATCGCATTGTCTATGGGTGAGTAAAGAAAAATGACGTGACTACAGTTTGGTGTCCGTGCGTTCTAATAGTGTTTGTGTCTGTTGGACTTCCATAGCAGTTTGTGCCTTTCTGGCGCAGGCTTGGTGAGGTCCTGGGCACGAAGTCGGCCAAGACAGCCCCCAGCCTGCTCTGTTTACGGCCTTGCTGGGTTCTTCCTGCCTGCTTGGGCTGGCACGCCAAGGGGGAGAGTGGTGGCGGTGTGAATTCAGAGATAGTCTTGAGCTCCTGTAGAGCCGTGATTCAGAAGCACTGGGTTTAGTCAGGGCAGATAACTGGTAGAGGGTTAAATGATTTCTCATGTGCCCTTTTCCTCTCTCTGTGACAAATATAAGGCATTGCACGTGCTGTTGAACCAATAGATAGAAACCACTGACAACCCTGGGGTCTTTTTGCAAGTGACAGGAAAGGTGAAAATTGAGTAGAAGAGACCCTGACCTCTCCTGGCAGCGAGGCCTGAAGTGTGGCAGAAGCATGAGGGGGTATGGTGAGAAGAAAATGGTGACATGTACAGAAGCGTCAGTGTTTCTAGGTTTTGTTGGAATTACTTCTAGACTGCCTGGTGTGCCATGTTTTCCTGTAACTGCATGTTTTCATTGAAATCGATTCTTTCTGTGCCTTGAGTCAGGAGCATGATAAGTTTTAGGTAGTATTTTTATACATTTATGTGTCTTCTAGAAATAGAAGTTGTCAGCCTTGGGCTCCAAGTGATATGTTCTCTTTTTTTTTTTCCTAGCAAGGAATTTTGTAGTTTCTGGCAGCTTTCATTCTGTCCCCACATCCCCTCCACATGGCCTGTGCATAGGTGGTTTTGTCACAGTGCACCTGAAAAGTTTAGCAAGCTTGGGTTTTAGCGCTGCAGAATTTGAGCGAGTGTTAGGTTTAATTCACTGTGGATTTTGTATATTAAAAAAAATTAGATTCAACTCGTTCTACTCAGAATTTGCTTGCTTTTCCTTAACAGCCGTAATGGTGTGTATCCAGCACAGTGCTAGTGACCGTACTTGACCATGGATGTAATTTGTTGTAATTATACCTGAACTTTGGTCGATGTCCCTGAGGAGCAGCGATGGGGGTGGGAGGGGAGGGAGGAAGGCTCTTCTGCAGGAGCAGCGCTGCATGTGCTCCCATCTGGAGCTTTGCACTAGTTGAACAAACGTTGGTTTTGATTCTGTTACAGAAGTGCCATTATAGCTCATCCATTCTATTATTTCTTGGTTGAGTTTAAATCAATTTCTGTTCTGAACAGAATAGTGGAGAGACAGCGTTTTCTAGATCAAGAATTTGGATAAACAGGGTGATACTGAAGAGCGTCTTGTGCCTTTTTTGATAGGAACTGGCTCCAGGATGGTGGCTTTCTCTCTCCCTTCCCCAGTAGTCACAGGAGGAGGACTTTAAGATGTGTTTGCAGACTTCATCATGGATGACTTAAATCAGTTATAGCATGCTCTGAATTTTGGAGGGTGTTTAATTAACTCTTCTAGAAAGTTGGGCCCTTTTTAGGCAACTTAAGCTGTGCAGTCAAAAAATCTTGATAACCCAAATTATCAAGTTTCTTGGGAAGATCTTGGTGATAAAAATACTGAAAATGTAAATTCTTGTGAGGTAACAGCGTGGTGTTATGTATTAAACTGGCAACTTTCCTCAGCTCGTTTAGTTACTGAGTGGCTTGACAGATTCTTAAAATGGATTGTAGCTGACTTAAAGTATCAGCTTGGGAGTGTGAAAGAGCAGTATGCGACTCTGGCAGTAGAAGAAAAATTGGTTGAAATGACACTGTCCCCTGCCTTGTGAATCACTGGGCTTTAGTGTGACGCTTCTGTTATTAATGCCGGGTTAGAAGGGGTAGGATTTTTCTGGGGGCCTTCCTCTGCAAGTGATTTATTGTAGGCTCCAGCTTCTTTTCAGCCAGCGTGTTTGACGGTAAAACACTCTCCCTGACTTACTTCTCTGCCACAGCTCTGGTGCCTTTTGGCAGTTTACCGCCATAAATAACTGCACTAGATAATCTTCAGCTTGCCTTTAGTTACCTGGTTATGCCTGACCTTGTGGATGGGACCTTCTACAGTCTTTATTGTCTAACTCAAAAAACCCCACAATGACTTCGCATTCATCCTGCATCGTACTTGACAGTTTTGAAAAGATTTTGTTCAAGCTCTGTCACTGTAACGTGCCGTTTTTCTGGATGGGTCAGCTTCTGTGCAAGACATTCACAGTGCTTGGCCAAAAGTTTAAAATAGTAACCAGTCTCGGTTACTTCTATAATTACCAGTATCATTTCATGTATCGCATGATTTGCATATCATTTTGCAAATGTCCAGATGGAGAGGAAAATAAATTTGCAGTCGCTCTGAACCTGAATTTATAAAGGATGCGTTTTAAACTGGTATTTGCTGTGAAGAGTGTGTGTGAAGTCAGAGAAAAGCAGAGGCTGGGAACAGACATCAGCAGTCGGGTAGGGATGAGCGGGCTGTCTGCTCTTACCATTGGGACAGAAAATGAATTCCAGGGAGAGTGGAAAAAGACAAATGTTTTACAGTCTCTTGAAATGAGAGGTTCTATACCCGCACTAATTGTTTAAAGGAATTGTTCCGCTGTTACCAAAAAACTACCATAATATTAAAATGTTAATCTAAGATTAAACTAGTTGTTGACTCTTTAAATGGTGTTTCAAACCCTTCAGGTGACTGAAGGACTATGGTAAAATGGCTGAGGCTGGACTCTGGACAGTACAGTTGCTGCAGAAATACTGTCGATACTGAAAATTATCCTGAGGGGTTGATAAAACCTGAGATTGCTTTCGCTCTCTGTGGGAAGTATTAAAACCAAACCAGATCTTTGCATGAGACACCAGGCAGTCTTTATTAGTGTGTGAGAGAAATGGGAAGATAAGGCCCCTTGGATCTTACGCTGTACATTTGCAGCCTGTGGAAATGCAAGAAGATGCAACTGGGCATGTTTCATCTCTTTCCAAAACTGCTGTTGGTTTTGACTTGGGCGAAGACAGCATTTAGTCTTTAGTGAGACATGAACCTTTCTTTCAAAGCATACATGATTTTAAAAGGGTAGTAGATCAGTTCGGTTTTGTCTACAATTAATTTTTTTTTCTTGGATGTTGGCATTTTTTAAAAATTTCAGCAAATTCTATAAATTTCAAGTGCTCTGAAAATGTGCAGGAAGCCAAATTCTCTTCTGAAAATGACGTGAAGTGGCAAGTTGGAGGAGGATTCCCTGTAACTTTGTTTACAGCATAGTTTCTGAAAAAATAGCATAAAGTTTAATGTATACTAATAAATGCAGGAAGTCTCCATTAACTGTAACATGGGTTCGTTTGTGTAAGATGTTGCAATTATTACTGTTATAACTAGTGACCATTGGAATATTTAACTTCCCATGTTACAGTTGAGTCCCAGAAGAGGTGGTGGATGGATTTTTATTTATTTATTTTGGGAAAGGAGGAAGTGGAAAAGACCGAACATTGTCTAAGTGATCTCGGGGCTGCATGTAGGTAGCAGCAGGACACAGGATTTTGCGGACTCAAATTAGTCGAGAATATCTGAAGTAAAAATCTTGGTCATTTGGTGTTTGTCTTGACTTTGCAGTTCTGAGGATGAGTGTGGTGCTCGTGCTCAGCAGAGTGCTGCCGGGGGTCTTTCCCTTAGTGCCTATGAATTAATTTCCAAGTTAGGTATCGGTGGTAGATGCGAGGCTGCAGGTTTGTCCCTGTCTCGGTGCCTGTGGAGCAATGCGGGTGGTAGAGCTGGCAGCAACAGTCGGAAGAGTTGAAGACAAATTATTGTCTTTTGTGGAGGGTGAACTCTTGACAGCTTTCTGGAAGACATAAAACGTATCCTGATTTTTCACCCATCTTTTGGGAAATAATCAATAAGATTTTTTGTTATTCTCCTTGACAGTTTTACAGCTATTACACCCTTTATCCCTGAATTCCTGGTGGTGTTATCTTGAGAGAAGTAGGGTTAGGAAAGAGTTGATGGTCTCAGAAAAGCCCAACTTCAGAAACTTGATGCAGGTGTTGGTAGTATAAAATCTCATGAATGCGTCAGCCCTCCTGCCTGTCTTCAGCAGTTCTTGCACTTCTCACTTGTTGCACCAGAGGGGAAAAGATGGAAAGGATGACTGCTTTATACAGGCCTTGTTTTTCCTTTGGATTCTGATAATTTTTTTGGTGACCGCTCTTTCAAGTAGGTGGGAAGTGGCTGAAGGAATTCCAAAATATGCAACTGGGGATAAATTGACTAGAGACTTGTTTGTGGCTGTTACTGGTTTTATATAAGCTACCTGTTCCTTTGTTTAGCTCTTTAATTGCAGTGGAGAAACCCTGTAGAAATGCTTTTATTTTTTCTTAGTTTGGATAACTAGGATTCTGACTTTATTAGTAAAGTCTTGAGGGACATTATAGCTTATATAAAAGGTTAAATTTAGTTCATCTTGCTTGATATTTCTGATCAACCCTATGAAAGTAACTAAGGCAGTGGGAAGACTTTAAATTTCTTTAAAAATAGCTGCTTTTTATATAATAGTATCAAAACATGCACGTCCTTTTTTCATGCACTTCCATCCTGCTCCTGGGTGCTGTGCGGTGCCGCTGGTACATCTGGGGAAGGCGAGCCTTGTTTCTCTCTTGCTGTGCCCAAGCCACCAGAATAGCTAGCCAGAGATGCTCTTTTGCTTTCACATTGTCTTTTGAAGAGTTAAATAAACCTTTTGATTGTTTTTACCTCTCCTCAATATTTTCTGGCTAACCAATCCTCCATTAGCAGTAGTCCATGGGAACGGTGGTGGCCTTGGGGGGCCTCGGCGTGGTTTGATCGCTTCTCCCTCCTTCCCCCGAGCAGGAGGGGCCCAAGGAGAGCTGTCTGCTCGCCTTCCGTGTGCTCTCTCCTTAATGTCTTGCTGCTTTTGAGCAGAGGAGCACTGCAAGGAGCATCCAAGCCCTCGAGGCGCCCGTGCTGCTGGCTCGGTGGGGTCCAGGCTGACTTCTGCAGCTCACGGGGCTGGCTCTGAGCCGCCCTTCTCCAGCAGAGATGTCGGGGAGCCTGAGCCCCAGGCCGGGGCTGTTCCTGCGTGCTCCTGCAGCCCTGGGGAGCTGGGGGAGCCGGGCACGGCTGGAGGTGCTGGGCTGGAACGGCCCAGACCAGCTCCCAGCACAGGGGCTGAGCTGGGGCTGTGCAGTGCCTATCCTGACCCCGGTTTTCCATTAATACATGCGTTGTCTTGGCATATGCCACCCAAAGTAATAGGAGGCCGCATCTAGTAGCTTGTGCAGATCCTTCAGCAGGTCTTTTTTTCAGGTGGAAATTTCCTGAAGAGAGCTCGGGAGTTAGATGAGAAGCTGGGATATTTTTAACATTTTTTTCATGACTTGCTGAAGTGAAAATGCTCTTTCAGAGGCATTGTAGAGGTTTATATAGTGGATTTTAGGCTGCTTGTTAATGAGCTTTTTTTAGTTATCTGAGTGGATTCCATAAAAAGGCTGTGGAATATATCTCAAAGCTCTGCTGCCTTAAGGGCTGCAAGGAGAAGCAGGGGTAGGGGAGATAGACTCTGCTCCCAGGGTGTTTGAAGATGGAATGTGGAAAAGCTGCAACACACTTTAGTTTCAGTGACTTGAACTAAACTATATACAAACTGGACTTTAACTCCTGATTGATATTTTAATTTGTTAATCTCTTTGGAAGCATGTCTTTCACATAGAGACATGTAGCTATTTTTAGTTATTTTGGATATTTGGAAACAAATGCTGTCTGATGAAGGGAGCTGTAAATCGGCAGTCTTTTGGATTCCTTTAGATTTTGCTCACGCTAAACTTTGGGCAAGTTATGTGGGCGTTTTGCCAACCTTTCATAAAGTGAAAGTGGTTCAATTTTTTTCTGCTTTGTTGGTTCTAAGGGCTGTTTGAAAGGTTTGGCTGGCGTGTGACTACTTTGAAGCTGGAAATCATTAAGTAATGCTGAACAGTAGATCTATCAGCTTCTCATTCTTTGTGTAACAACTTCACCAGTTGCTTGCGTAACAGTATTCTGCTTTTTCAGGGATGTGTGGATACAAGACAGGTAATGTTGACAGAGCAGTGGCACCACGGGGTGGCCTGAAATGCTGAGTTTGTCAGGGAGGTGGGAGTGTGCAAATGCGAAGCTGCGTTAAAAGAACGAAACAGTTTCTCCTGAGCCCTCTCCCCCCAGGCAGCCGCTGAGCTGCTGGCTCGTTCTGTACGCCATGAGGGTTTGGGTTTCTTCTTTCACTGTTTCCATCTGCATCTTTGAGCTCTCCAAAGCTTCCTTGTCCATTTAATCCAGAGGTCTGTAGAATTTTACAAAACTCTTAGCTTTTATGGCACAGCGGTGAATTCTTTTGATTGTCATTCACAAGAATCGGTTTCCTGTCGCTTGTTTTGAGGCACGTTGCCGACCAGGGAGGGCTGTCACAGTGAGTTTATCGGGGCTGGAAGGGCTGGTGCTCTGAAGAATAGGAGCAGGTCCAGCACAGCAGCACCTACAGACGTTTGACTGCCACTGAATCAGAGATGTGCTGTTGAAATGAGGACGGTAGCCAGCTCAAATTTAACCTACTTCAAAGTTGTATCTCACAGAATTCTCTGGGTTGGAAAAGCCCTTGCAGCTCCTCCAGCCCCACCATGACCCTCCCCCTGAGCGTTCCCAACTCCCCCAGATCCCTCAGCGCTGGCTCAGCCCGACTCTTCAACCCCTCCAGGGATCCCGGGGACTCCCCCCTGCCCTGGGCAGCCCATTCCAAGGCCCAACAGCCCCTTCTGCACAGAAATCCTTCCGCAGAGCCAGCCTGACCCTGCCCTGGCGCAACTTTCCGTCTCCCCAGTGGAAAAGTTCTATCAATCCATCACTGTTGGATTACAGTGGCACTACCCCGTGTTTGGGTGTTTCCCCAAAGCTGAGAGCTCCTGTGACACCAGTACCACTTGTGGTGGGTCTGCTTTTCTGAAGCCACACACACCTAATTATCTCGTTGTGGAACCTGGGAATGCTGCTGTCTCCACACAGGGGCCTTTTAAAAAGAATTTGCTAATGGCTGTCCATTCACCTGGCTGCTGCTGTGTCTGCCCTGTGGGGAATCGTGGCATGCTCTGCCCAGAGTGCGTTTTAAACTTCATAGCCCAGGTTAGATTAAATTTCCTCTAAAATCTGTGAGTGCGGGGAGTATGTTTGATTTACTGGGTTTATTCTTTCTACGCTACCTATTTCAGGAAATCACTGCAGGTACTAGTTGTTCTTTTGAGGTGGATGATTTTTCCTGTTAGAAATGAGACACTTTTTCAAGAACACAGAGACCTGTCTATATGGTTTGACTTCAAAACTGAACTTTTGTATGAATGTACGGTGCTAAAGTTCTGAGTGTGTTTGTGTATGTAGCTGGTTAACATGCAACGAGTTTAGCAAAAACTTTAAAATCACTGGGAGAGAAGCTAAAAAATCCAAACTCTTATTTCCTTTAACTGTTGTGCTTTGTTTCAAATCAGTTGTCAGATAAAATAAAGCATGTGTCAGAAGAGACTAAGGCTGAAATCTCAGCAGTGTGTGTTCAGAATGTAAGAAAGTAGTGAACCACGTTATCCAAATCTGCTGACTGTGTTGAAATGCAGCAGATCCTGTTGTCCTGCCACTCTTACCCGGAAATATATTAACTATTTCAATTTAAAAATAATTGAAGAAGAATTGAGGTGATTATAGCACAAAACTAAAGGTGGCAGATCTGTGAGGCTGATGTCAGTCACTTGAAATGTTAGAGATTAAATTCATACTCGAAATGTTTCAAGTTAGAAGGACAATGTCACGTAGGCTGCCTTCCATCCTTCCGGAACCCAGGAAGGCCTTTTTGCTGAGGTGTGACTTGGTCGTGTCCCTAAGATACGGTGTTGTGACTGCCAGGAACAGGGTGGGTTCCTGCTCTCGCTGGGTCTCTCTGGGTGGATTCAGTGTTAAAGAAAGCGTTGAGGGAGCACAGGATACTCTACACGGGGTCGGTTTGTGGTTCTGCTCACCACCTTCTCCTAGGTTATGTCAGCTTGTAACCATGTGCCTGGCTTTCAGGCTCAGTACATCCCCCAGGACTGCTTTGTGCTGGGATTTAAGCACAAGCTTAACAGAATTTGAGCTCAAGTAATACCGCAGATCTTGTGGAGCCGTGGAGCAGAGCGTTGTTTATCTTTATCCCAAGCACAGCAAACAGAAGTGTCAGAATGGCACAGAGGTTTTGAGTTTCTGTTATAAAGTAGCTTCTAAGTAGTAGTTACACTCTACCAAACTTAAAGTCATTATTCAGAGCTCTTCTCACCCTTTGCTTTTAAGCAAATACAGCAAATATCCACAACTACAAATTAATTACCAAGATGGAGTTTGACTTTTAAGGGGATATGTAGAATCGAAAAGCAGAGCTTTTTCTCAAGCTTTGTAGGAGTATTCCTGCTGTACTCTGAATACATCTGAGGAGTATGGCCATTTCTTTGGAAAACAATTCAGTTTTCAGAGCAGCACTTTAATTGTTGGGCCTCAGGTTATGATTTTAAATCTGTGCTGCACTGTGTTATGTTCAGTTTATCTCTATAATGTTTAAAAGACTTTGTAGGACAAATGCTGGGAAAAAAAGAAAGTGTCACATTCACAGACCTTAAATATGCACAATAAAACTGTGAACACTGTCTGTTTGAATTGATGACTTCAGGTTTGGGTGAATATTGTACCTCCAATTAAGTAATTACTGATGATAAGATGAGAAAATACACTGTTCTCTCTGCTGGTGCTGGCTGTGTTACACTGTCATGCCTTCTCTGCATCCCGACTTTGAGGTTTGCAAGGGTGTTCAGGGATGTGGAGTATTAATAATAATATGTATAATAAAATTATAATCATGCGAGTATACTCTTTTTATTGGAGTAGTGTGGGAACATTATCTTTCGGTGTAGGGACCGGCTGCTGTTACTTTGTGTTGGTCGTAACCCCGCAGTATGAAGGGAATACCTGGATTCAGAGAGAGGTTTGGTTAAAACCCAGCTCTTATAGTTGTGGAGGAGGCTAAGCCAAGCTTAGTTCTCTTGCCCGTTTCCCTTCTGTGAATCACCTTCTGAAACTGCCAGCTCTCCTCTGGACTCCGTGCAGCCTCCTTAAGGTGATGGGGGCCCCAGACCGAATGTGAAATACGTGTATTGTTGCTGCAATTATTCTTGGAACAAGTGAAAATGACCCTTAGGTTTCCTTGACAACCTATAACTTTCTTTTGAAGTGATGTCAAGAAAACAAATATGTGTTCTTGAATGAGGTACAAGTCTCGCAGCTGAGTCGGAGGAGGGCTGTTAACCCCTGCGCCGTCGCAGCTCCCTGTGAAGGGACACGCTTGCCCGGTGCTGTGGGGGGTAGCTGGGAGGAGGAGGTCGATGGCAGGGTGGTGGTGGTGGCTTTGTGAAGGGTCTCACTCACCTGCAGTCTTGCTGAAATTTTCCTTTGGGCTGAAAGTGGAAGTTTGTTTAGGGAAAAAAAAGAAAAATCTTTGGCCCTCAGTTACCTCTGGTTAATAGTAACTTTTAAAAATATTTTCCAGGCTAGGAAGCTTGAGAAAAAATTCACACTGGATGAAAATATTTTTCTGAAGCTGGGTATATTCCAGGAACTGTAACCCAAATGTTTCTCTGTCCGTGGAGAAGATTTCACGTTTGAAATAACTTCTACTGAAGGTATGCACATCTATCTTTCCTTTTTTAAGCTCAGTAATGACAGCATGCTTTATAATGCTGGTAGTCTGTGTTCTGGTGGTTGCTAGTGAGATTGTTCTTGGTATTTAATACCTGGAGTCATCTGAGAGAGGGAGCTGTAGTGTTGCTGGGCTGGTCCCCTGATGTGATTCAGAGCTGGGTACGTGCACCCCAGGAGCTCAGGCCCTCTGCCTTGGGGAGTCTGCAGTCTATCACGGTACGTTGCTCAGCTTACTCCCTAAAACCAGGTTTAGCTGGTAAGTGCTTCCCAAAACTTGAGCTCTAATTTAAGGTACACAAGTGATGGGAAGAAGAATGAACTTCTTTTTTTTCTTTCTGGTGGCTCTTCCAAGAAGTACCACAGTGGAAATGACATGTAGTACTGTATGTCCTTGGGGCAGTGAAAGCGAATGGGCAGTGATTACCTGCTGGTTTGTGCAAAGTGAGAGATTGGAAGCATCCAACAAAGTTATCAGGCGGGCAGTTGAAAGCAAGCAAGAGGGACTACCCTCCCCTACAGCACATAATTCTGGTGGGGGTTTGCTGCTTTAGGATTGTTTGGGAGCAGACGGGCTCTGCGATCCTCCCCGGTGCCGGCGGTGGAGCTGCCCCACTCGGTCATCTTCCTGTCAGTAGTTCCATTAGGAAAAGCTTTCTTAATGCTACAAAGGCAGGAGATTTCATGTAAAGCAAGGTTTCCCAGGGGGAACAGGTTGTGAATGAAAGGCGTTCTTAAGGCTCCTAGAAGAAGGAGGTGACCTTAAGTTTTGTTGCAAAACGGCACAGATTTTAGGTAAGCTGTAGGTAGAGATGCTCCTCTGATGGGGTGACTCGTAGGGATGTTGCGTGTCAGACCTGGTGGCTTGATACTGGGGAAGATGATTCTGAAAGCCATCTAGGAACTAGAGCATGTGGATGGTACCCACACATTCGTAGTCATCTACGCTGGTGAGATACAGAGAAATAAAAAAAGAGTAGCTGGAAATAAAAGTGTAGCTTCCTCTGGTAAACTACAGCCCCCCTTGAGGTCCCTCTCAGCACCCTCTGATACCTGCAGTACTTGGGGGAAGCTTCAAACAGGGTAAATGGGGGTAGGCACTCCTGCTTTCTGACAGTCCCCCACCTTAGGGATTTTTCTGGATCAGCAGTGGCTGTAAAACGTTTGAGGGTCCTTTATAAACCTGTTTTTCATGACCTGGCCTAAGCAGCTGAGGGTGAGCTCAGTTGGGGTTCTGGACTCCATAACCATCAGTGGCAGGAAGTTCCACATGGTTTCTTGTCCCGTGCCGAACGTAATTAGTGCTTCATCCTGCCCGCTGGCTGCTTGGTAACCGTGAGCTGTCCCCGTGCTCAGGTTTATAGGAAGCTGTAAATATCTGTCTCTTCACCTCCTTAATACCGTTCACGCCTTTCTCTCTATCTGTTGTTTTTCTAAGCTGTAGACATGTATTAAGTTCAATTGAATGCATCTTCCAGTAGAAGCTGTGCTGTTTCTTGTTCCACTCGATCTCTTTTAAGAGAAGCTAATCAGACCCGCTGTACTTGTTTGAGCTCTGCTGTCTCTTCGGAGAGAAGCAAACCAGACCAGCACTCGAGATGCACACACACGATAGTCAGATGATGTCATGCCTTCTGTTTACTTGCTTACTCTTATTTGTAATGGCTTTTGACGTGACTTTTACCTCTTTGGCTGCTGCTCTGTGCTGAGGTCCTTGAACAGTGGCTCCAAGATCATTTCCAAGTGGCTGTAACTAACAGGATCTGATGTATTTGTATGTTAAAATGTCATGGTTCTGCAAAGTGCTGCGGTGCATCACAGAGGAGGGCTGCTCGCTTGCTTTGTGCTGGCTGTGGCACTCAGGTCAGGCTGAGCCCTCCAGGAGGGAGGGGAGGTGGCTCCTTCCTGGGAGCATCCGAGTGTACTCGGGGGAAGAAGTTCCCAGCACATGGGATGGGGCAGGCAGAAGACTGTGAGTGTGTGAAAGTTCAGCAGGGACAAAACTTGTGGCACAGGAGAGCGTGGGATACATCTCAGATGAGCAAGGGGCGGATGGACAGCCTGGCTTCAGGACTGGTGGGGAGGGAGAGACTTCCTGAGGATCCTGAGGACGCTGCAGATGTTGACTGGTCCCAGAAAGCTCCTGAATTAGTCTGAACCAACCCAGAGGAAAGAATTTGCCAGTCTGGACATGGGTTATCTCCTGCTTGTGCTCTTTCCAAAAAGCAAATTCACCTGAAGTGATGCAGTTGCTGCTTAAATACCTGATGTTTACAAACCCTACAAGTATTTATTTTCTTTGCGTGCCCGTAATAAAGATTTGGGCACTTTTGCCTGAAGGCACTGGCTGGCCACAGGTCCCTGACCGAGTGATGGTGACTGACTTAGCAGTCGTTGGTCAGTGGTGGGTGTCTCCTGGGACTGGTACTTCACTTCTGTCAGCGCTGAGTTAAATCTGCCACTCTGTTGTCTGGCTCTTATTAACATGAAACCATTCTGCAGCAGTTTGTGACAGCTTTGCTAGGTTTAAGCTAAATAATTTGTCTGTCACTAGTAAATTGCTACCTTGCTGTTCATGTTCCTTCTGAGATCACCTAAAATACATTGAGCGTCACTGTTTCTTTTGGGACCCTACTTGCTGCCCTTTTCTGTTGTTTTTAAATTTGCTTTTGATGTATTTCTTATGTTTTAACCAGCTGCTGATTCACAAAAGAAAGTGAGCTTTTCTTAAAGTTGTTTGGAGAAGCTTATGCAAAATACTTCTGTGAGAAATCAGATGAACCATCGATCGTACTGTCCTTGTCTGTATGTTTTCACTGTGGGTTGTTTAAATTGTGCAACTGTTTGCTTAAAATGCTAGTTTTAGGCTTCAGGTTCACCAGGTTAAATAAAGTGTTACTTTATTCCCTGCAATTAGTTGTTCAGTAACTGCATCTTAAAGGTGTAGTTCTAAAACTTTCTTGCATACTGCAACATGAGGGAATCATCTAGATTTTTTTTTTCTTCTCTGTGTAGCAAAGCTTTACATTTTTTATGCTTATAAAGGAAATAAGGAGATTTTGCATTAAAACTTCACCAGAAAAAAAAAAAAATCCTTTAAAATTCACATCAGGAACCTATGCCTGTTGAGACTAAAGAGACAGACTGAATTAAAGGGGACCTAGGGAAGACTCTTCAGCTGTGACACAGCTGCTGAAATTACATCTGTCCTTTGTATTTTTGTAACAGAAAGGATGTTACAGGGAAGTCAGAAGTATTAAAAAATACGTTCTTTTTGGAAACAAGTAGGATAATGTACTTCTCACAGCATTTCCATGTGTTTCCACTTACTAAGTGGAAAATGTTAATGTTCTATTTTATCGGGAATGGGCTTAAATAGGCTTAAATAAAAAAAATCAGGAAATCTTGGTAATTTCCTCCCAGTTTCCAGAAGGAGTTGCCTGTGGTGACTGCTGGCCCTCCATGTTCGTTTTTGCTGGTCTTGGAGTACCGAGGGCATTCTGACAGGTTGGAAAATGCTGTGGACTTTTGTATGTGTGCCCGTATTCAGTAAGGCTCGGGGTGGCCTTTGGTAACTAAAGAACTGACTACAGGAATAATCCTGGGCAAAATAACGCAAAACCAGGATTCAGGTCAAAGAGTAAGACACAAATTTACCCAGAGTTTTAGAGGAAGTAGGAGATGTGGCGTATCTTTTTTTTTATGTCAGCCAAAGAAGCATTGCAAGATGCTGTAAGTTGTGTGATATTAGAACTACTGGCTTTTCAGTTGGTGAATTTTAGTCACTTATTATTTTTGCTGGCTCCTGACATTTTCTAGAAAAAGTAGAGGCTTTTTACCAAACCTAATGGTTCTCTGATGAAGGATCTAAAAAGACACACCCCTCCACCCTCCAGATTGTTAAATAAAATCCAGGCCATGAAGTGAAAATCACTGGTAAGTGGAAGGATGAGATGAATTGAGACTAAAGGGGTGAAACGTTCATGACAGGCCTCACAGACAAGAGAGGAGACTTTTGGCATTCTGCTTGTGTAAGGAGTGAGACGAAAAGTAGCTGTTACTTTGAAACACACATACTAAGAGGAAATTTGGGTTTTCTTTAAATTTATGTGGTTAATCATCTATCCCAGAACCAGTGTGCCGTCAGGGATCGCCTTATGTGTTGTTCTGCTTCTTCGTTGAAGCCTCTGCATACCTTCAAAATATTAAAAAATTCCTGCAGTGCATTGTTGGCAAATAGCAGGTGTTTGAATGACAGTTTAATTCTACATGTATCAAATTCAGAAATGCTCACCATAAAGCAGTTAATCTTCAAAAATGGCAGCGTATAGTTATAGTAAACTCGTTTCCTTACATCATTATGGTTTTTCCTTCCATTAGATACTCCAGTTCAGAAATAACATGAGCAGCTGTGAAGGGCTTTGAGATGTCCACCTGACAGAGCAAAAGATGTTTCTAGTTTACTGGGGACATAGATGACATACACTAAGTACTGAGACATGGCAGGCATCAGGAGGAAGGTACTTTTTGTAGATACGTGTTTGGGCCTCATCTGGATTAAAACCTGACTGTACCAGTGCTTTAGTGCAGTGGTACCAGTTTCTAAAACACACAGTTAATTCATTTTAATAATGAAATGGAAAGGTGGTGATATTTAACTTGTTCAGAAGAATGTAGGAAATACTTCCTCTCCCTGCTTCTATACAGAATTACAAGACTAACAGGCCCTGCGTCCTCAGAGGGGTGTGTATTGTATTTCTTGCCCACAAAACGTGAGGGTGAAGGGATGTATTATTGATTTAAATGTGCTGAAGAGAGCAAACATTGCTGTGACAAAACTGTCCTTCCCTGGCTCCCCCAGGTGAGCACCGTTACAGGCTGGGTTTAAAGATGAGTTTACAAAAACGTTGCGACAGTTTATCCACTTCTTGTTTAAATATCAAAGATCACCCTTTGCCACCTCTATTCTGTTCAGTTTTGTTCTCCATCTGCTCAGTAACCTGCTTTTTTTTTCCTCTTTTTTTCATACTACCTAGAACAAGCATGGTCCCTCCTCCTGGTGTGTCTGGAAAGCACCTGCCTCCCTTAAAAGCTCTTCATTACCATAAATGAAAAAAATCGAACTTCCATACAAAACCTTCCTCACCTGACATGTTTCTTGCTGTGAATTGTAATATGAAATCTGTCCTTTTACTATTTTCTTTTTAAAATGACATGGTTTGTCAGAGCTTCCTGCTGGTGGGAGCCCTCTGTGAAATGGCTTGTCCTTCGATGTGATAGAGCACACCTAGCTTTCAAAAAGTCATATTTTTGCAACTCCAAGAACAGAAGAAAGCTAGCAAATTGGGGGACTAAATCCTGAATTTTAGTTTGACATCAAAGATGATTATCATAAAACAGGAGAAGTTTTAGGCCTGTTTCTCCCTCCTGCTTGTTGTGCAGTCTGTGGCTTGCTCCTGCCATGACCAAGTTGTCAGCCCCTCCTCTCTTGCTCCAGAACTGTCTTCTAGTGAAAGTTTTCTAGTTCTCTGTGGTATTGTACCACTAAAGATGCAGAGGACATTGAAAATGCCGTTATGCATAAAGACTGAAAATATACCTAGATTATTTTGAGTGCAAACCAAAATAGCATCTTAAGGAATCTGTTCAGTAAACTTCTTGCCCAGATAAAATTACCTGTCAACTGTGTGATTGAATTAACGGCTTGAAAATAAACAACTTGGATCTTTTCTTTTACATCTAGAAAAAACCTGGATCAAAAGCTAAATGTGAACAGCAGCGTTTCTTTGATGTAATTTGGAGACAGTTGGAAAGTGTTAAAGGCCAGTAGCAGTAATTGCTTCACAGCTGATTAAAGCATTTGAGAAAATGAAGGCTTCCAGTCCCTTACAGACCAGTATGAACAGCATGGCTGGCTGACTGGGAGGCAGGGTTGCTCCATGGCCGCCTGTCAGCTCCTCCTGCACTGCTCTGGTCTCTATTTTCCTGAAGATGGCTGATGCCCTCAGGCTGAGCTGTCCCTGTAAAACCCAGCCCGGGCTTCCAGCCCCCCGAGCTGGCCAGGCCCCTGCCTTCGCTAGATCTGAGTATGTTGGGGTTTGCTGCCTCTTCCACTGCTGAAGAAAACTTACAGATTGCATGAGTCTCACTATAGCAGTTATAATGAGTGCATTTAGTTTTTTCCCTTCAAATATAAGAGCTAGCAACAGCTTTAAAAGAAAAATAGCAGGAGTTGTCTTGAGCAGCAAGAATGTGAACCTTGACCCTACCATGTTTATCCTCATGTTCTCATATTCTGATTTAGCTCTTTTTTTCACTTGTTTAAGGAAGGAAAGTGAAACTTGAGGAGCTCTGTAACAAGGATTGTTTTGAATATCTGCATGGCTGTAAGCAGCCTCTTGGTATCTCAAACCAACTCTGCCTCGGCTACAAATAAAGCCAGGCTTGGTGGTGGGGGATAACAGCTTGGTGAAGAAATACCCGGTTATGGAAAGCTTATTTTAAGCTGTTCACAGCTGTTTATCTCTGTACCATCCTTGTGCAGCTCAGGACTTTCCCAGTTTTACAAAATTGGAAACTTAAATATGGGGAGAATAAGTGAACCGTGGTAGATGGCAGGGATGATCTTTTTGTGGTATGAGGTTAGGTGAAAGAATGACAGCTAGTCGAGCACAGTTAGTAACATGAGACAATTCAGATTCATTTTGAATAACTATTGAGTTATGGTTCAAAAAGCACTTACGTCTCTCTTGTCTTCCTTGAGTTTATCCAAGGAACTTACCCACCATCTTTAAGAAAAAGTTATCACTTCTACCAGATGCTCCTTTTTGTTTGCATTCTTCTGTTTATATACAAAGTTTATAAAGACACTATTTTACTGTAGAGATCAGATTAAAACAAAGACTGAGACTTAACTTCCTATGTATAGAAAAACCTACATTATGGTTTTCCAATTTCACATTTCCTAAAACTCACTTTACAGCGCAGCTTTCTTTTAATTCATCTGCTCTTCACAGCTTGACATTTTTAACTTATCCCGCTCCTTCATTTATACAATCCTCATGTATTTCTTAAACAATTTTAAAGCGATGATTTTAATGCACGCAATGTAACCGCTGTAGCCTTGTGATCAGTATTGTCTTTATACGTTTGCCTTACTCCCTTCTGCTTTCAGCAGAGTAATCAGTTTTTCAGAATTGACTGGAGTTGCTTGAACAGTTTGTGTTCCATCCCATGTCTGGGAGAGGTGGTATGGGGAAAGTGAATGTGAGGCAGTTGTGTTTCATAACTCAGCATGGGTGGAAGGAGGAATGGTACACAGTGAATTCAAACCAGCTGGTTTGAAAAGTACTTTTCCAAACAATTTGAAACTTTGGTATGGTTTGAGATCAGAGAACACTTTTGATTGCTGGTTTTGAAAAAGTTAGCCATATTCATGAAGATGTATTCACTGATAATTATCAAACATGAGACTTTGGGTGTGACTTAAGGTTATCTATGAAGAAATCAAGGCAGGAGGTTGAGGCAGTTTACCAGAAAAAGATCCTTCTTACCCTGCTTTCCAGTGTACTTCAGGGAGGGGGCTGTTCTCACTGGGGGCTGACATAGGGTATTGCTTCCTGGGTTGATAAAGCTGATAATCCCAAGGCTATTTTAGGCCTTCTTTGGGACACTGCTCTGCTTTTTCTGAGAAGATACAAGAAATTAAGAAATCCTGACCAAAGAAACTACCATCTTTCAAGTAAGTTATAAAAGCCCCCTCATTTACAGAAGGGGGAGATTGGCAGTAGCCAGAAGCTGATGTTAGAGGCTGAGGCCTGGGCTTTGTTGGCTTCTTGCCTACTGAGTTAATAAAGTTTCCTTTTCCTTCTCAGCCCTATATCAAGTGTAGAAAAAACCAAGAATGCATCCAGTGTGCCTGGAAACCTAAGGCTCCTTTTCTGGAGTAAGCTGATGTGGAGTGGTGGTAGTTTCAAAGTAGGGTAATGTTTTGCCAATTATTAAGCCTAGCATAAAGATGAGCCAGTAATCAAACTGCATTTCATGCAAAAAGGTCAGTCCATGGGTGAGCGCTGGGGGTACAGACAAGTCAGTCAGATTATACATAACTGACATCAATCCCACTGACCCCAACAATGACACCGTATGACCAACAATGGGTGCAATAACTGGTGACATGCAGTCTCCCATAGAAGGGACAGGAGACAACCAGGTCAACCAGCCAAACACATCAGACCAAGGCAGCCACACACTGAATCTCTGCACAGCCCGCGTTTACAAAAGCCAGACCTGCCTGGAGCCCAGTCCCAGGGAGGCGGGAGGTCCTTCCCCAGCAGGGAACTCTGCACAGGGCATCCCCCTCACACACAGACACCGCCCCTCCTGCCAGGGGTCCCAGCTGTTCTCCCTGCTGGGACCCCTGACCTTGGGTTACTCACTGCGGGACCCCTGGGGCTCGTTCACCCCATGGCTCTGGCTGCCAGGCCAGAGCACCCTGGGGGGAGCCTAAAGGGAAACTCACCCCCCTTGGGAAGGGCTGGGGGAATCACCCACATGTCAACCTTATGTGGGGCTTGGGGTTGAAACCCCAGCATTTCAGGTAAGCAAATGATTCACAAAGGACAGTTGGGGAACTCTGACAGTACTTGAAGATGCATTTTTGAAGCAGGATCAAAGGTTAAATCAAAATTGCACCCCCAACTTTTATCTAATGAGAACTTGGTGGGGAAAAACAGGGCATTCTTCATTTGAGAAACTTTCTCCTCTTACTTAACTTCAGAATGGAAACCTCTTTCAAAATGAAAACTACTGTACCGCTCTTAATGGCAGAATAGGCTTTTTCATTATCTAGACCTAAGGAAAAGCAGTTTGTTGAAATACAGCAGTTTGAAGGATGTTGTTCCTATTAAAGATACTTATAAAAACCAATTCCTGACCCTCTTCTCATCCCTTTAGCACTCTAGGTTAGGCTGTGGCTTCCAGTACTCCTGTGTTTGGCCTTGTTACTTGCTGTTACATCCCTGAAACTCCCAGCACATTGGAGTCTCATTGTAGTATACTCTAATGTTTTTCTGGACATAGAATAAATAACCTTAAATACTAAGAAGGCTTAATGAAGGGCAGTAGTATCTGTTGTGTGACTGTCAGTTGGTATATGTTTATACAGCAGACTTTTATAAACCTTACAGAAGTGTTTCTCTATCTTGCTTTCTGATGTGCCTTAGTGTTCAGTCTGTATCTCCTGACTTTCCTGGGTTTTCTGGAAAGTCTTACTCAGTCATCGCCCAAGGCTTCTTCCCTTAGAGATGAAGGTCAAATAATCCAGCAGTTACAAAGAGTGAGAGAACTAGGACGACCTGATGGTGCCAGATTCAGTGTCTGCTGTTGACAAAGCAGTTATTCTGTTCCTGTTTGTTTTGTCAACTATTACTGGTGCCAGGAAGGTGTATGGGAGGTTAGTGGTTACCAGGGACAGAAGGCAGGAGAAGTCACACGCAGCTGTATGGATACACTATATTGCTTTCCTGACCAGAAATGTCAATAACAGATCTTGTTAGAGTCTGCTAGAGCTGTGAGCCTTGCCTTGAGTGGGGACCTCATCAAAGGTTAATGAATTTGGAGTCCTTTTAGCAGACTTTAATGCTTCTTAGCTGCTTTGTGCCTGGAGAAGTGAGACTGTCCATGAGATGATACTGCATCCATAAGGCGTAAGGCCAAGAGCCCAAGTTGTGAAAAAAATGTGTTGTCTTTGGAGATGAGGGGCATTTGTCAGCCTCCCCGCAGATGTGTGTGTTAATCTGAGTGCACCTGCCTGAACTGGTCTTCCAGATCTCTGAGCACCACAAGGCACTAGAGGATACTGCAGAAGTGTGGGGAAAAAGCTCAAATTCCTGCTGGGGGAGGGACAGCGAGTTGTGCTGACCTACATGATAGCGTTCCCTCCTCTTTGCTGCCGTAGGGATACGTATGGGCAGCTTGGATGGGGCAGCTTGCTGGATGTTGAGCATGGTCATGATAGTCTTGGTTTTGGGGATACCAAGAGGCCATTGAGGCGCTGCTGTTCTGAGGACTGGAACCTGCTCGGGAAGGATGGAGGAATGAACGCTGGAGGCAGCGCACACCTAAAGGACATAAAGAGCAAGCTGAGCTCTGTAAGAACATCCAGCGCATCTGCAAGAGGAAACAGTGCAGACCGCAAACGTGCTCGGCGGAGATAGGATGTTCCTTCCCCTGCGCTGACCAGCGAGTGGGGCCGTAGCCACTGGGGAAGAGCCCCAGGCTCTGGTCAGGGCCTCTTCTGCTTTTGTCCTCATTCAGTTACGGCCGCTCCCCATCAGCTCTGACAGTGGCCGAGCTGCTGGTGGTGAGCAGTTTGCTTCATTTCCTCACCTCTGACTGCTGACTTCCCTACACGGGTCTCTCTAGTGCTGCCAGTTCTGAAACAGCTTTTGCAGTAGGGACTAAAATGTGCCTTTCAGCTTTAGAGAGCCCTCCTGTTCGTGCTGGGTGAAAGGCCCGAGAGAGCCGTGCTTTGTCAGATCATTCAGAAATTGCATTAACCGCCCCCACCAGAGCCTAAAACTAGAGAACAGAGCTCAGCTTAATGCTTAGTAATTGGGAACATTTAAAGTTGGCAGTTAGCATCCACTTCGTTGTGGTCTTTTATCCTGGAAAACTGCAATTGTTTTTTCTTGGGTTGTTGGTTTTTTTTTTTTTCCATCAGATGCATAAGATGCCCCTGATTTGTTTTAATTTCCTGGGTTTTTTCCTCATTGGGATGTGCAGTGCCACAAATTGTTAGAGAAAGTAGGATACTCTTTCATATTCCTGTTTCATCTACCTCTTCTGCTGTACCTTATATTCCTTAACTTTAGTGATTTCTAGTGTTTAATATTTTAGTATTTAGAAGTTCCTCAAGTTTAAGTAGGTGTCCAAAAGGCAGCATAAACAGGAAACAGTGCTGAACCTTTGCGAGTCCTGTATCACAAGAAGAAATGGTATGTCCCATTTACTGGGCTCATCCTACTCAGCAACTCTCGAGATGTTTTCGGTCTCTCTCAGCCCATTTCCTGTTATGCAGAGATGTTTTTTCTTATCAACATTTTGGAAGGAGGTGAAGTGCACTTTCTGAGTTCTAGAAGGAAGGTGCGTTTATATCCTAATGCCAGAAGAAGGGGCTTGCTCACTCCGGGCTCCTGGCTCTACAAGGTGATACCATCGGTTCAGGAGGTGCGTTACTCTGGTTTCCGTTTCCTGTGGTAGCTCCTGTGAGATGAACTGGAGTTTGGTGATTAATGCTGCGGAAGGTTTTCACGGTAGCTCAGGTTCTTCGTGGGGAGATCCCATTTCTTCATCTCTCTCCATTGCTTATAGAGAACGAGTGCCTTGTTGGTTAGGATGGCTTACCTCCAGTGAGCAGATTAAAGAAAATGAATTAGCTAATCGTTGCAGAACGGGGCACTTTATTCTAGATTATCCTTTTTTTTTTTTAAAGTAATCATGAACATTTTTTATTATAGACATACTAGTTTCTTGATACAGCCCCAAGTGGAGCATTCATAGCGGTGTAACTTCAATCACAGAGAACATTTCCTGGCCCTCTGTCCTGTGTTTTCAATACATTTTCATGTGCTTCAGCAATTATGTTGCATATTGTAGAAGACTGCATGTGCTTCATGCGAAAACACCCATGAGATCAGCATGTGTGTGTGTCTGTGTAGGTATCCTGCTGTGCCCAGAGATGGGGTGTCTGGGTTTCCCCGAGAGCTCCCCTCTTCTGTCCCCTCAGTGCTGCTGGGTACAGTAACGTGTGCTGCTGCCCCCGCCGTTGGCTGCGTATGGTGGTGGTTGGGTGGAAGGTTCTTCTGGACCATCCAAGGCTGCAAAGTCTCAGTGAATTGGCAAGGGATGAGGAGAATAAGGGCTTCTACAGGTACGTGGGCCAGAAAAGAAAATCCACAGCTCCCCTCTGCCCCAGTTAATAAGCAGCAGAACCGGTGACAAGGCTGGGGTACTCAGCAGTTTTTCTGCCTCAGTTTTGAGTGGTAATCACTCTTCCCACATCTCCCACACTAAGCTGGGTGATGCAGCTAAAGGAAAGGGATGTTATTGAGAGGGACCTTCGCAGAAGGCTTGAGGAGCGGGCCTGTGCAAACCTCTTGAAGTTCAACAAGGCCAAGGGCAAGGTCCTGCCCGTGGGTTGGGGCAATCTCCAGTATCAGTACAGACTGGGGGATGAAGGGATGGAGAGCAGCCCCAAGGATTTGGGGAGGGTTAGGGGGTGGAAAACTGCCTGTGAGCCAGCACCGTGCACTGGCAGCCCAGAAAGGCCCCGTGTGCTGGGCTGCACCCAGAGCAGGGGGGGCACAGGGCCGGGGGGGGATTCTCCCCCTCTGCTCCGCTCTGGGAGACCCCCCTGCAGGGCTGGGTCCAGCTCGGGGGCACCAACAGCAGAAGGACACGGACCTGCTCCAGCGGGGCCAGAGGAGCCACGGAGATGCTGGGGGGGCTGGAGCCCCTCTGTGAGGACAGGCTGGGAGAGTTGGGGGGTTCAGCTGGAGGAGAGAAGGCTCCGGGGAGACCTTAGAGCGACCCCCCAGGGCTGAAAGGGGCTGCAGGAACGGGGGGGGGGGACTCGTCATCAGGGGGAGGGACAGGACGAGGGGGAACGGGGTTAAACGGACAGAGGGGAGATTTAGATGGGATCTGAGGCAGAAATTGTTCCCTGTGAGGGGGGTGAGGCCCTGGCACAGGCTGCCCAGAGAAGCTGTGGCTGCCCCCTCCCTGGAAGGGTTCAAGGCCAGGCTGGACGGGGCTTTGGGCAACCTGGGCTGGTGGAAGGTGGCCCTGCCCGGGGCAGGGGGTGGCACTGGAGGGGATTTAAGGTCCCTTCCAGCCCAGACCCTTCTGTGACTATGAATTCACCAGCACTAGCAGGTGCTTGTAGAGCCTTTGCTGTCTTGTCTCCTAGAGGCACCTCGGTTCCAACCCTACGAACAGTCTTAGAGCAGGAATTGTCTCCCCTGTGCCTGACTTGGGGCCTTCAGGAGGGGGTGACTCTCTCTGCTGGTCTTTGTGGTGTGTGTGTCTCTGGGGTTTTTTGTGGGGGGGACCATTCCACTTTCAAGCTTGCAGAGATGTTACAGGGCTTACAAAACCTCCTTTGGTTGCCCGGACACCTGCATCAGTCTAACTGTTGGTTTCAATATGCCATGAACAGTCATTTCCAGATCTCACTCACTGTGTTTTACTGAGTAGCCTGTGAGAGCACTGTAGCTCAAAGAGCTTTTTTTTGACTGAGGTGAGGACAAAGAGGAGGCTCATGTTGTTGCCTGTGCTTTGGGAAGCATGGTGGGAGAGTCAGTGCTGCAGGGCAGGCTCCCTTCCCAGTTGGATGCAGCTGCACCCAGTCCCGGGGCGCTGGGAGTTCATCCGTGTCTTCCAGAGGCCGGTGAGGCCAAACTCCTCGGCAGTTCTTCTCAACCTTTGTTTTAAGAAGGCTGGAGAGGAGGATCTGCCTGCTCTGTGCTGAGAGAAGAGCCATCTTCCTTCCCTAAGGACAGCTTCTCAGCAGGTCTCCTGTAGATTAGACAGCTTTTCCTTTAGATGCATCAAAAGTTTTGAAAAACTGTAGAACTGACAGATTTATAATGGGTTTAGGTTGGAAAAGTGAGATTTATATGTGTAGTCCACATATATGTATGGAATATATATGTATTTAGGTTAACTGTGCACCCAAACATCCTTAAGTTAAGGTCTTTTCTGCCAGCTTTTCACTGAGTGAATTTATAACTAAGCATAGTTAGTTAAAAATATCTGAAGAACAGTTTGTAACGAACACACTATACAGCCAAACAGCATTACTGTCACAGCAGTGTCACGTAGGTTGAAAATTCAGATGTCTCTTCCTAACTCAGAAATTCAGTTACTTGAGTGCGTTTTCAGTGGCTGAATGGACGGAAGCAGAAGCTCTTGCTTGTTGCTGTACTGCTACAAGCTAACCTTTTAAATTAATTGCAATATACTGTTGATTTAAGCAACTCAAATTAGAAGCTGCTTTTTTCTTGGCTGTTTCTTATGCTATTTGGGGGGGGGGACGGGGACGACTAGTTTCCAAAAGATTGGGATCCTCCTAAACTAATTAAGTAGGGAGTCTGGAAGATTGTTAGGAAACGCGGTGGATGGGCCATGGGGCAGGTCTGGGGAAGCTGTTCTGGGGAGCTGCCCCCCATTTGCCCCTCAGTGCCCGAGCGTGGGCTGTCAGGAATCGGCCGATAGCCTCGGTGGTCGTAGGAGGTGCTGCAGGTTGGACTACAAGTGCTTGACCCTTGGCGCTTGAGAGGAGCTTTGTAGGTATAAAGTGGTTTTCTCAACGGGATGCTTGATCAGGATCCCAGTTCTCTTTCTGCTGGGATCGGGGCCATGTACTTCCCCGTAAGGTGTGTGGGAGCTCTGCCTCGGGATGCGGAAGGTCCGAAACCTGGTGCGGGGGGGCTGTAGGGGGGCTGTGAGGAGGCTGCGCCGTGCGTGGCTTGATGGTTCGGAGCCTAAACCTTCCCTTTGTCATCCAGTACTGAGACCGTTCAAACAGGGCTTCGTGCTGTGTCACAACAGACAAACTTGCAGAGATTTTCTTGATTTCTTCTAAATCTCTGAGGTGAAGTCATTAAAAGAAAGAAGTATGTTGACATGGAAAAAAGCTCTCTGAATAGAAAAGTTATCTGTGACAAATTTTGAAGCACTGAGTGGAGCTCCATGGAATTTGTTACCGAATATCCTGGGCGACGGAGCAATTCCAAGAAAAAAATAACCTTCATTTCATCATTTCTCTTTCTTTTAGAGATCCTTAGACACATACACACACACATGAAGAATGCTTGAACTGAGGTGGGGCAGAAGATGCATGTCAATAACTTAATTGATAAAAATAGATAAAAAATTAGTGTTTCTTTTAATGTGTTTCATCCAGTAGTTCCTATAAGCCCTTTAGTTGGAGGTTCAGTGTGGAAGTTACGCTGCAAGGTATCCAGATATTTAAACATGTAATTAAAAAATGTGGGTCTTTAGCCTTTTAAATTGCCCCGTTATGGTAACCAGAAAGCAGTGCCCCCTTCTTCAGTAAACCTTCCTGGAGGAAAAAAGTGTTATTTTCTGTTTATTTCTTAAAAAGGGTAATTTCAAAATTCTGTCTTAGATGTAGTTATGCAAGCAGTGGAACTGGCAAAAGATCAGGCGTGGTAACATTTTTGGATGCTGGAGAAAGCAAAATGAATGGTTGGAGCGAGTGTTCCTGCTGCTGCGGAAATAGTAATGTGGGTTAGGTTAAAAAAAGCGTCGTGGTCCTGGTGTATAAAATCACATGCTTATAGACAGATAATCTGGGAATGTAGCACACTGACATCTCCCATCCAATTTCTTTCATTTTCCATAATGTGTTTTAACTTAATGATATTATTGCACGGAATGTTTACTGTGGTTGAGCTGCGCTTATCACCTTTGTCAATGGGGAAGAACAGTTACTCTCATATTTTCTTTAGCGTTAATGACTGTTTATTTCTTGAAACCACCTTTGATCCCCACAGCCTACAGCACGACGCCATCTCTTTGCAGGCCCTCGTTGCCCTGGTCTGTGTGGCGCACGGACCCAGGAGTTAAGCGGCTCTTCGGGCACAGGGCTCCTTCCTTCAGAAGCTGGTTTTTGCCTTTTGTTTGACTCCGTATGTGCAGCAAGCAGAGCCACGGGGCCTGAGTGAGGATGAGACAGTCTGGGGAAGAATTTAGTCTGAAACACTAAACGGGAGCCAGAAGTAGAAGGCTGTGCTCAAATTCGCAGAGAGTTAAATGGCTGAGCTGCTTTTTGAAGTACAGATGTCTGCTGAGGAGGAGTTGGAGCTACCCTGTGCTCTCTGAAGGTACTGGAAGTGTTACTGGGGAAGGATGAAGGTTACTCCTTATTTGCTCCCTGTAGGGAACAGTAAAAGATATGACAATGAAAAATCAAGAGCAGTAATCTAAATTGTGCCAAACTAATCTGAGCTCTTTCTTTGGCAACTGATACTCTAAATAAAAGGAATTCGGTAAATCCCAAATTGTTTTTTTGTGGAGATCATTAAGGTACTTGGTACGATGTTGTCATGACTGGGGAATCCTGGTGAATGAGCTGATCGTGAGGTGAGATGGTGAAGGGCAGAATTATAAGAAGATACTAAGCAAGAGGAGTAGTTCCTTAGGGATAGTCGGAACACTGTCTTGCTTTGATATAATTACTATTCTAAAAGTTGAAGTGTATTGGGGAGGCTAACTGGAAAAATAAATTTAATAGAGCTTGTGTAGAGAAAAATGAGGATAGCAAAAAGGAAAGAAAGCGTTAGGGGTAGGAGTGGGATGAAAATGAGTAATACGAAGTGCAGTGCTCTGTATTTAGCAGAAGTTGTTTGAAGGGGAATATTCTTACTAATCTCCATGGCAGTAGTGAAACCTCACCTGCGATACAGCGTGTGATTCTGGTCACAGACCGAAGGCTCCTGCCAAGCGCAGCAGCCACAGAGGGGACCTGAGAGGGGACGATCCGAACCGCTGTGCAGGGGGTCCCCGAGCGCTGTCAGGTACGTCTGGAGGGGGCAGAAAGCACGGCAGGGCAGGGGCTGATCACCCTTTAGGAAAGGTGACTTCCCATGTTCTGGTGGGCCTGGGCTCCAGCTCGACTCAGTCTTTAACATTTGTCATTTTTTTGTTACATGCACTGTCTCACTTTCAGTGCTTCTGCAAAGAACTGTGTCACAGTGTTTTGTGTTTAGCTGGGATGATGCAAAATGTCCACGTGAAGCTTCCTGCGAGGGAAGGTGCTGGTGAGGAAGGTTTCTTTTCAGCAGGTTTTTATGACGACTTGAGATCCAGAATGTGTAGGACAAGGCCGTTCCTTCAGTTTCTAGCCTTGATCTGTAGTGTCCTTCTGGCACTTCAGGTTTCAGTAAAGAAAATAGACTCTTCTGCCCCACAAAAGACCACTCACAGCTTTATACTTCTATGATGTTTATGAGATTAACAGCATATCCTAGTGTTCCGTCAGGTTTATTGCATTTGGTAGCAGTGCTGATGCTGTCAGCACTCGCAGTGTCCGGCAGGTTGTGGGGGTTTTTTCATACTTTCCCGTTATGGTCTATCTCTTGCTGTGATGTAGGCACTGGAGGCCTTTCTTCCACTTACATAAATCATTGATTGTTGCAATTATGGCTGATGAGCATGACTCGGAAATACTAATAATACAGAAACTTCCCAAACCCTTTAGTGCAAATTGTCTATAGTGCAGTCACGTGGTTTCCCTCTCTGTGGCCGGCCTTGACTCTAATCCAGCAAAGCATTTCTGGGTATGAACAGAATCTCTGATTTGTGTCCATTGTTGATCTCATCCAGCTATAATCGAAGTTGTGTTAGTTTTCTGGCGTGAAAAGTGTTAATTTTGTTTACAGAATTTTTTATGAGCTGGCTGTCAGCTGTATGGAGGTATTCTGCTCAGTTCTAAAGGGGGAATAAATAGCGAAGGTGGCTGATTAACTCGCACTCTTTGCGTTACAGCTAGTTGTGTCCCATCAACATGTTCTGGAAGTTCGATTTGAACACGACATCACATGTGGACAAGCTGCTGGATAAAGAAGATGTGACGCTTCACGAGCTGATGGACGAAGATGACATCTTACAGGAGTGCAAGGCTCAGAACCGCAAGCTGCTGGACTTCCTCTGCCAGCAGCACTGCATGGAGGAGCTGGTCAACCTCATCACACATGAGCCCCCCGTGGATATGGACGAGAAGGTCCGCTTCAAGTAGGTATTTGTTTTCTCTCCTGTACGAAGAAAACGCTGTGAGAGCTCTTGGGCTTGGAAATGCTCTGGTGCGAGATGGGTGTCACCTTGTCAGTCTTGGGAGAAGGGCTTTCCAGTGCTGTGAAACGTTTCACAGCATTTTGTTATTTGTGAACTTTCAGAAGCTCCTTTCTTTAATTTTAATGGTTTAATATTGAGCTTGTCTAAGAAAAAAAAAAAAATCTTTTGCTGTTTGTTCAAAACTTTGCAAGCAAAATAATCGGTATCTCCAAAGTACCTTTAGTATGTTTTTATCAAAACTGCAAGCAAAGAGTGTTCTGCTCTGAGTTAGAAGTTTCTGAACTTGATTGGATTTCAAGTAGTCAAGCCCACAAAAGAAAACGAGCTGTACAGTGAATAAAAGATGTAATGTTTTCTGTGTGCTGCATGTGCAGAAGCTGCTGGGTTTGGTGATGGTGCAGTTCGGGAGAGGGCCTAACCCTGTGAAGAGCCTGTTTCCTACCACGGTGAACTCTTTTGATGTGTTTGGTTCTCATAGAAATTTGTGTTTATACATTTTGAACTAAATGTATACTTGAAAATATTTACATTTTGGATTTGGGCTGTTTGTTTTTCTTTAAGTTTATGTAAAAATAAGACTGCTCTGTGTATAAATAAATAAATAAACCCAGGCAAGTTTGTCACTGTGGGAATGGATCAGTGTTGGTGGTTGCTGCTGTTGGTTGCAATCCACAGAAGAATGGGTAGTGCTGTTTGGGTTTATTATTAGGTGAGGCAGTTACCAACTGTGTTTAGGTGACTGTTTCCAGGTAAGTGAATGCCAGGAAATACGTTATGTAGTGACTTGGAATATTATCTGGCTACTTTTGCAAAGCTTCTGCTATAAAAGGTGAATTACCAGAAGGAACTAGGAGTGTTAGTTTTATACTGTGGTCCTACAGACACAAATTTTGTCCAGGTAGTCTGAAACCAGGGATGTGGCACACAACAATCTTCGGACTTTGTGTGTGACCTGTGTGACATCAGGTGTGACACGGGGGGTAGCTGCCTTCTCAGGGGGTGCCTGGCCCCATGCTCCCCGCAGCCCTTTACCCGTGTGTTTGCACAGCTGACCCGAGATGAACTCCAACCCAAAACGTCTGCTTGAAGGAGATGGGTGATACAGTCCTTAGTGCTGAGGGTTGGGCAGAAGAGATGCTCATCACGAGGTTTGTGGTCCTTTGCTGGAACTGGGGTGGATTTTGCCAGAGGAGAGAGTGAGGGATTCCAGTCCCGTGCCAGTAGGAATTCATACACTGTCCGTACCACTGCAGAATACTCCACTGCCTCAGTTAACTGTATTTTTAAGTCCTGTTCTGCTTGAGATTTTGGGGGCTGCTGTCAGGAGACAGTTTATGTTTTTGCTGAAGGGGTGGAAGTGGAAACATTTTCCTATTGTAACCGAACAGATTATGAATAAGGGAAGGTGGGGACAAACGAATTTCTCAATAAGCAAAGTCCTTAATGCAAACCAGAATGGGGAGGAAAGCTCAGTGTGAGAGTGTTTGTGCCCAGGCATCCTGGAGTTTCCCAGGCGGGCCCGCAGGCCTTTCCATCGGCGTCCAGAGGCAGCGTGTGGTGGAGGCGGCTCAGGGCCAGGCTGGAGGATGGGGAGGCCCAGGCCAGGGTGGGCAGTGGGGGGCAGAGGCCAGCCCCCAGCGGCACGGTCCCCTTGGCTGGCAAGATGGAGGCACATGTTGTGTTGGGAAGGGCTCGAGTTAGCAGTGTCATTCACCGATCTCATCTCATCAGTGTCATCGAGCGCTGGCGGCGTGTCGTCTTCCTCTTTGAAGAGCGGCCCGTAAGGTGCCTGCTCGCAAGGCTGGTCTGGTGCTGGAAGTGTGGTTATACACGAAAGACAGATAAGTGAGTCTTCAGCTGGCAACGAGAACTGCGTAGTGACCTGCTTGCCAGGACAAATAGAGCTGGTCTTTAGGGGGTTTGTTTTTTTTCTTTAAATGCTTCCAGTACCACAGGTAGACCAGGCAGAGAAGCGTTTCTAAAGCATGGCGAGGCACCGAAGAGGGGAAAGAGGGTTAAGCTTATTAGAAACTGGGGAAGCTTTTGGAATAAATAAAGGCTAAACTGGAAGAACGGACTGTCTGAATCCAAACGGAATCCAATTTTTGGCTCGTTAGAAAAGGTTATGAAAGTTTCTAAACTGGAACAGGGGAAGAAACTTGATAGGTTTGGAAGGAGATGCATGCTGTGGAAATGGAATCATCAAAATGCTTTATTCTTGAAACGTCTGCAGGATGGAAGTTCATAAAGTTCAGAAGGGAAACTGCAAAGAGGAAACTAAGCAACCAGATGAAGACCCATTGCAAAGAAGTGTGTAAATGGTTTCAACAGTCGATTTATAATGAACTTCTTGCCATAGTAGGGTGTCTCATAAACCTGCTTAGACCGTGCCGTAACGAGAGTACAGCTTATAGGAAAGGCAGAGCAGACTGTGCTGGTGTAAGAGCAGGCTTTAGGGGAGGGAGGCCTGGGTAAGTTAGTTGCAGCGTGGGGACCTTACGGGCTGGGATGAATAGAAAGGGTGAAGTATTAGGTCCAACTGTGTGAAACTTGGAGACTGCAGAGGCTGCAAGAGCAGAACGTGCTGTAACAATGAGAGATTTCATTTATCCTGCTGCTGACAGCACATATATCACAGGGGGGCACAGTGCATGAGGTTTTAGGAATTGTGAATGCCTTTTGCATGGAGCAGTGAGCCAAAAAAAAGAGAAATAAGTCTTTATATACCCTTTGGGGGCTCTAAGAAATGTAACTGTTGTAAAATCACTTTGTAATAGTAACTATAATGTACTCAGATTTAACATCCTCACAGGAGCAAAAAAGACATAAACAGCATTATCGTGGGCTTGGGGTTGTTTTTCTAACTTTTAGGAATGGAACTACATAAATATGAGGAGGCTAGTTAGAAAGTAAATGGTACTATGAAAGGGTAAAAAGCTCACAACTGGCCTGGAAACATTTCAGTGACTCATGGTAAATGCAGAGCTTGTATTACAAAGATTTAAAAAAAACTTAATGTAGAAAACTGACTCAGTTAAAACCAAATAATCCATTACAGGTAAAAGTACATCCTCACAAAAGGGAGGTTGTGTCCAGATACAGAAAAAGAATATAGTGGTGAGGTAACCTGTGAGACTGGACAAAGGGATTTTTATTTCTGAGCAGCAGTTTGCTAAAGGCAAAGCCACTGATGCTCTAAACCCCTCAGAATAAGGAAGGCTCTCCGAGAACGTGTGTGGCATGTGGGTGATCCGAGTCTAAAGGAGGATGTGACCATAGCAGAAAATAAAACTAAACTGTCTGTTGGTGCTCACTTCAGAGCTTCTCAGGAGATTCCTCAGTGGTGTCTTTCTTTACAGGGGAATAGTCTGAGGAACTGTCACAAACTGGAGCACCTGTGGAACAGAATCAGTAGAATAATTGTTAGGAGTGCTTTAAAGAAATTAACATACGAATTTGCTCAGCTGGTCAACCTGAAAACCTGTGGACTGCAGGTAGCAAATAGGACAGCAAGATCTTAAGAAGGGTCTGTGAGCCAGTAAATCTGGCTTCTGCATGGTGCACGTGGAGGAGTTTATGGTGTAGCACCGGGATCCACAGACACCTCTGTCGGTGCAGGCGCTCGGCCGCCACGCCGTGCTGCCTGGGTGGAGGGAGGGAGTCGGGCTGCGCCTGCGGCTCCGATGGAATCAAACACAGTAAGTACAGTCCAAAAAGAGAAGGTCCCTTATCACAGACTGTTAAAAATGGGCTGTCGTGGGGTAACAGAGGAGGGTTTTGTCATCAATAACTGTTCAAAGAAAAGAAATATAGATGAGGCAAAACCGGCTGGTTCCAGCTTTCTGGTTTTGCAGTGCTGGGCCCTGTGCTGTGTGACCTGTTCAGGTGTGAGTAAAAGGGGAGATGGATTGTAGATGTAGAAAGTTGATAGTGCGGAATTGCTTAGGTTAGTTAAAAGGTAGAAAGATTTCATGCTGTCATATGGCCCTGTAGTAATAAAGCAAATGCCTTCGGTGCTGGTTGTGCAGTGACTGGTGGCCCGAGTTACACGCGCACATGGACGGGCTGTGGATTAGCTTTTAGGTCTCGGGGAAGGCTTCGGAGTCCTCGTGGGCTGGAAATGCTTGATGATGTGTGTTCGTGATTGAAGGTACAAGGCCCTACACGGAGCAATTCAGTGGGGGTACCGGAAAGGTTATCGTTGTCCTGTAACACTTGTCTTTGCTCTTTATATACTACCAGGGCCAGAAGTATTTTCCTTGTTAAAAACCAAACGGAAGTGTGATGAGTAAAGTAAGGCTTAAATTGGGAAGACTGAGGTGTGGAATTTCTTCCAAAATAAAAATTCTGCTCAAAGAACATAAGAAAACCAAACCAGCAGCAGTTATTAGGGTAAAGGTGGGCATAGAATGATGCACTTGAAAGCAAAATAACTGAAAGGAAGCTCCAGCTTAAGCTGTGAGTTGGAGAGCCAAGGGCCAGCAGAGCATCCTGCCAGCTAAGCCCTGTGTAAGCGCTGGGCTGAAAGCCACCAGGCATCGCCCCTGGGTCCAGCTGAGGCGAAGCCCTGGGCAGGACGGGCAGGAGGACGGACGGCCCGAGAGCGGGCTGCAGGGCTCCTCGCTCCAGAGCTGCAAATGCCAACAACAGCCACGTGGGATGGGATGAAAAGCTCTTCCTTCCCTGGTGTCTGGTCCCCGGCAGCAATGGCTTTACACGGTGGCACGCTCAAACGTGCTGTCCTGGAGAGAACGTACCATCAGTTCACACAAGGACACAATATTTTTCCTATCTCTTCCTTCTTGTATGATGTCCAGGAATCCCTGTGTCCATCTTGTCACTCCAAGAACTGAGCTGAAATTTCCAAAGACCTGCAATAATTCGACAATTTCTTCCCTGAAAGGTGGTCACCAGCTTAGGAAGCGTTGCCAGACGTAGAAATGTGCTGTGTCTGGGGAGGTGGGGGGTCAGAGCTCAGAGCAGAGGGTCCCGTTTCAAGTTTGGGAGGTGCTGTTACGATTTCATCTTGATTTTTCTGTTAATGAGGTTCAAAGCAGAAATCTAACCAGTTTCAGCTAAGAGGGGAAAAAGAACAGGTAAACACTCAACTTGGATTCTGTTACCCACTCACAGGTCTTAGTGCAAAGGTGGTAGAGATGTGAGAGGTACCTGGTCATTTCACAGCTTTTCTGCCTGTTTTTTTCTATTGAGATTGAGACTAGGGGGGAAAAACCCCAAACCCTTGCTGTGTATTGAAGCATTGTTTCAGCTGCACCGTTGTACAGAGGTGAAGGTGTTCCCTCAGTGGTGTAGCAACAGGCGTATTATTGCAGGAGTGTTTTATATTGATCTTGGATTTGGCTTGTGTCTGAAGTCACAAAAAGTGGTAGACCTTGCGTAATGATTAGAAGTGGGAAATCTGTTGGGTTTGTGTCTTATGGAACGGCACAATTTTATGTAGAAAGCCAATATGCTACTTAAAGAACGAACATGCATTTACAACAAGTGTGTTCTGTAGGTTTTAAAATGTTATTAATTTAGTTGACCTTTATTAAATTACACAGTAAATTTTCTTTTTGCTTTTGGAAAAAAAAAAAAAAAAGATAACCAGCTCTGCTCACAGACAGAAAATGGTCGAACTGTAAAGGACAGGTTTTGTTTTAATCCGTATCTCTTGGTAACAAATCAAAACTACTTTAGGCAACATGGGTAAGAACTGGCCCTCAGCAGGAGGTTTGGTGCTCAGAGTTGCTGCTTTGTGCTTAGAACCACTGGGGCACGCCCCGGCAGAGTCTTTAACCAATTAGTGGGGTAAGAGTAAATCATGGTTTAAAAAAATAAAGTCCAGCTGCCTTTTGGCTCTAGGATCGTATGTGTCATTGAAAGTGTGAAAATGGTGTTGAAGTTCAGAACAGTGAATTTCAGAGCAGTGGCGAGCTGCTGTTTCTGATGCCAGTCACCTCTGCGTGATGGTGATAGGCCTTCCCGGAGGAGCCCTCTGCAGCCCTTCGCATAGATGGACAGTAGCTAGAACGTGAAACAGAGACACTAACCTAACGCTGAAACGAGGTCTTAAAAAAACCAAAAACAAACGAATTTCAGTGTTGCAGCGTGCGTGCAAGGCGGCCTCCCATCCCCTGCTTAATTCCTCCGTCGCGTGAGTAATGGAGAGACTGAATCAGGGAAATGTTTGCCCAACGGTGCCGAGGAGCTGCACGGGGCCGGTGGCTTCTCATGTAGAATTTCACCCTCCAGAAACTTTAGTCTTCTAGCAAAACTAACAGTCCCCAAAGAGCATTTTTTTGGTGTTGATTTAAGATTATTGTTTTGTATGTATGCACTTTGATATTTGAGACCTCGTCTAATTATAAACATAATATTAATTATAAACACATTATTACTTTTTCTGATCGTAAATGTGACCTATTTCTAAAAGCACCACCTGGAAGAGCAGAAAAGAAGTCAGGGGAAAAAAAAAAGGATTTCATTAGCTGTCAAATACTATTTCATATGCTGATTTAAGTGAGCAAAAGCATCTAAACCAGGCATGGTAATGTTTTGTGAAAAACAAGTTAATTTTACAGATTATAGACACCACTGAAAAATCAGAACTCGGAAGGTTGGCTGTGAATTGCTTGCTTGAACGTAGTGTGTACTCATTTGTTAGGAGTTTTGTTAGATCTAATACTCTGTCTCTACATTTAAATTTGATTTAAAAAAAAAAAAAAAAAAAAGGTTTATTTTTAATTCAGCTCCAGTAGTGGAAAGAATAATTTTTCAGAAACATTAGAGAAAGCTGCTAAAATATGCATTCTTCAAATCAGCCTTCAATTTTTGGGTTAATTTTAGTTGTGCAAATGGATTCATGTTAAAAGACTTTAAGAGATTTTAAGCGTGTTGAAACTGCTTAAGCATCACTCTTACAAATCACAACTAGCTGCAGTTTGAAGGCAGCTGAGATGCATAATTCAGTGGTTGAAAAAACCACACGATGTTCTACAGGAAATAGTGTTTCTTCAAAATGTGCCTTAATGCAGATGACCCTTGTTTCTTGTGTGTGTGGTTGGTTTTTTTTTTTTCCCCCCTGTGTGCAGGAAGGGCGATCCTCCTACTCTCTATAACTTTAATAAGGGAAGATTTTCTTGAGAGTTTTCATTTCACCTTTAGTTGCTCTGGTTCTGTCCTTCCAGATATCCAAACACAGCCTGTGAACTGCTGACCTCGGATGTGCCGCAGATCAACGACAAGCTAGGAGGGGATGAAACTCTGCTGAATATCCTCTATGACTTCTTGGATCACGAGCCTCCTTTGAACCCTTTGCTTGCCAGTTTCTTCAGTAAGACTATTGGGAATCTCATTGCAAGAAAAACGGAACAGGTAGTGATTAGATTTGTCCTGATATGTAAGCACAAATTAATGCACTGCCGTTGTTTGTGTTGTGTGGCAGCATCACTGCTACCCTCGTGAGCTTGTGGTATTGCTGGAAAATAGCTCGCTCTGCTCTTAAAGGTTGGAGGTGAAATGTAGTCTCTGAAAAGTTCTTTGGGCTCCTCAGCTGAGGAAGATGCTGGTTTATGTAGACACCTTTGCATAGTTCTGAGTTTAGATCTGCAGTAGCTGGGATATTCCCGTGCTACAGCTAAAGCCTTATTTTGCATACTAAGGCATATTGCTGCATCCTTTGATCGTTGCCCAGAATCGTCTCGTTACATAAACAGTGTCTCAGTCTCATGCCTATAAAAGGGGTGCTGGAAACATGAGCTGAATGGTGTTTTAGGAATACACGCGTTCCGCTTCAAAATTGAATTTTTAAATGAAGGCTGTCAGAGAGCCTTAATGGAGTGGAAAATTCTCCAGCTTCACCAGCTTCTTGACGCTCTTATTTCTGTGGGCTTGGGTTTCTTTGTGGCATAGAAGAAAGAAAAGATAGCTAAAAAGAATTTATTTCGTATTGCCTTGAAACGAGAACATTATTTTCTTGTTCTCTGGAGAATTTCCCAACCTTGTAGCCACTTTGCATCAAGGTTGGTTGGTTGAGGCAAGAAGGTAAAGTATAGGAGGTTCTATGTGCCATGGCTGTATGTTGTACTAGCGACTGATGATGACACCTTTGTTTTTAGGTGATTGCATTTTTAAGGAAAAAAGACAAATTTATTAGCCTGGTGCTAAAGCATATAGATACATCAGCAATGATGGACCTCCTACTTCGTCTAATCAGCTGTGTGGAGCCCGCAACTCTACGGCAGGAAGTACTGAATGTGAGAAACTTTTTTTTTTTTTCTTTACAAGATTGGGAACAAGGGGTTTTGTTTGTTTGCATCTTAAAGAAATAGAATTCTTCTTGTCGTTTTATTATGAGAGCGGATCCACTCTCCTGAAAAACTTTTTCTTAGTGCTAGAGTCTGCACGTTGGTTACTTTGGGTATTTCAGCCTGTTTGTGGCTTGCACGGCAGGAGAGCCCTGCTTCAGTCCCTGGCAGTAAAGGATTTCCAACTCCTTTTTCCATATAGCAACCACTGTTTACTCCAGCTGTTTTTGCTGCAGAGCTTTGACAGAGGAAATTTGTAATCTTTCCCAGCATTCAGAATTTTAGACTGGTCGTTTAGGACCGTACCTTGTTTAATTCCTTGCTGTGTTCAAGGGTGTATGGGACTTCTGTAGATGATACCCTGTGCCACCTCCTTCCCCTTCCTCTTTAACAGGCAGCCTTATAAAATACCTTATGGAGATGTGGAGTTTGCTTTACAGGTAGGACAAGTTTTTCTGCCTGCGTTGCCCAGTCTGGGTGAGGCTGCCTCATCCCCCCTTCAGTGGGCAGATGTGCAGGATTGGAGGGAAAAGCCCCTCCTTTGGCTCCCTCTCAGCAAACCAGAAGAGCTCTGGGGGGTTCCCTGCAGCCCACGCCAGGATTTCTGTGTTTGGCGACTGTGTGAGGAGCCCTGAGCGTGGCACAGTTTTCAGCTGGTTAGGCATCAAATGGTAATGCCAAGAAAGGACACGGGAGGAAAAAGCCCTTGAGAGGTGGGCTGATGGTGGAGAACGGTGATGGAGGATTCGCTGGAGGAGAAAGCAGCTTTGCAGAAAAGGTCCGACTGCATCCCCCCACGGCCCGAGGACAGGGATTGCTCCCCTCTGCTCAGCGCTGGTGAGACCTGTCAGGATACTGGGGCAGGCTGGGGCTCACTGGTGCAGGACAGACATTGCAATAGTGCAGCATAATACTACCAAGACAAATTTTTTCATCTGATGTTAAAATGGCATTTTAACTGAGTAGTGTTTTTCCTGGATGGATGGCTTCTGTCCAGGAAACTTCCAAATATTCAGGTTTCCAAATATCAACTGTCCATAAACAGGCACATCTGGATGGGATATATTTTAACCCCATCCTATCCAGTTAATCCTACCTGTTAAAGATTTCACACAATTAAAAAAAAACAAACAACCAAGAACAAAAAAAACAAAGTGAAGATACTAAGTGGCTCTGGAGGTGCACCTGAAGGTTGGGGTTTTTTTTTGCAAATTAATGTATTTTAATGTAAGTGTTATCCCCAAGCATTTAAAAATCTGATGGCTTAACCTCCTCAGACAAATTAAAAGTAGTAGCGATATTGAAATTTGGGATTGAATGTTTAGAGAAGCTACTTAGCAGCAATTTTGGCAATATATACTCAGAAACTTAAGTCTCCAGAAAAGTTATTTTGCAGCCTTGATTTTTGGTAGGTATTCGATATAAAAGTTATACTTCATGGACTGCTTCAGCTTTTCATCACATTGTGAAAAAATTATGGTCTGTCAGCTGGTAGCTAGGATGGCTGCAAATTGTTTGCTGTCTCAAAACAGTCTTCAGATTTCTTTGGGATGCTGGATGCCTCAGGGAGGTATCAGGCTATTTTGAGTTTTAGCAAGAGGAAAAGTATTAGGATTAATTTTTCAGGAACTCTTAAAGCTGCAGTTGGCTGATCTTCCTAGGGTCTCGCTCCTGCTTAGCCACTCCTCTCCCACTCCTAACTGCTGAAATTCAGGAGAAGGGGTCTGTCGAGCAGCGCAGTAGATGGGAACCGTAAGACCATGCACCCCTGATGGAACAGCACAGCAGAGTCCTTCTGTCTTAGGATCTGCATCTGAGCTGCACTCTTTCATTTGTGTGCATTTAATTAACTTCTCGCGGATTCTGTCATAAATTCCTATGTGTTGTCATCTCCTGCTGAACAGTTTCCACTTGATTGATTGCTCTATCCATATGTTGAACCTGCAGGCAAATGTCAGGCACTAACAGCGCTGTGTGTTGAAAGTATGGCTTCAAATGCCATACCCGGGGTTTTTTCCCTGTCTGCACATCCTCCTCCATGCAGTACCTCGTGTTTGGGATAGACATCCTGTGCTGTAGATTTTTGCCTAGCTGTTTATCAGTTGCTTTTGTAGCACAGTGACAGCAGTTCAGTTTAGCATTTGAAGGTTCCCCTGCTCCTGGCCGGTGTCTGAGGAGATCTGACAGTACACCAGGGTCTCCAGATACGTTCCAGCTACTTCACAAGTACAACGTGAATGTCATCGGGACAGCAAAATGCCTTCTGCGTTGTGTTGGTGTGACTTAGCAAAAGTGAGAACTTTGCTGCCCAAGTAAGGTTTGAGAAGCACCATTTGTCACTAGAAAGTGCTGCTGTCGAGGGTCCCTCACTTAGGGCTGTCCCCTGGATGTTGCTGTGCTGGCCAAATCCTGTGAACCTCCGTTGGTTTGTTATATTTTTCTTGCTGTCTGAAGAAGGTAGTTTTTCAGTGTCAGATTGACATGGATGATGTCTTAAGTTTTAAGTTAAACAAACTTCTATTCTGCATAGCAAGTCCCACAGCACCTCTCCTTAGGGGTTTGATGTCCACACTGTTGCTTTGACTCGGAGACTCCCTGATAATTGCACAAGAGGCTCATTCTCTGGCCTTCCCTCTTTGAGATCCTTAGCCTCTGAGAGCTGGGCAGTGCTGGTGGCTCCGTTCTCTGCCCTGTTTTCTGCTGAATGGACCTTTTCAAGAGTGTGCTTGATGTTTCCTTGTCTACCCCTTGCTCAGCGGGTGTTAGCCAGGGTGGAGGCTCTCCCTTCCCGCGCCGAGTGGAGCTGGGCCCCGGGAGGAGACAGTCCTGCTGTCGCCTCTGTGCTGCTTGTTCCACCCGGCCAGCTCCCTGTCAGTCACTGCCAGGGAGACCTTCCTGTAAGGTGACATGCACTAGGGAATTGATCCAACTGAAAACACCTCTCTTTTATTTGTATTTTTTGCCAGGATTGTTTCCAGCCAGCTCAGTACCTTGATTTGGATGGTTTTGTTGTTTGGGTTTTTTTGCATGGACTTGTCCAATGATAAGGGAGGAGAAAGGAGCAGAAGATACTTGGCAGAGTCATTTTATATGTTCTTAAACTGTTGGCAGAGCTACAGTTCATGGTGTTTTTCCCCTTCCTCTTCCTTGATCTGTAAGTGAGGGCACACCGTTACCGTGAAAAGATGGTAATTTATCCATTTCCTTCTGTTCGTGCGTGACAGAGGAATGCTTTGTTTGCATAGCTCGGATTTTGTTCTTTTGGAGAGCAAAAACCTTAGGAAGAAGAATTTCTAGCACATGCTGTTCCTCTGTACTTGTGCCCTGAGCTGGACAGAAGCACTGCTGGTCAGGGAAGCCTCCAGACTGGGCAGCCCACGGGCAGGGGCGATGTCAGTGAAATGATCTGTTATCCACATCGCATCTTTACAGCCCTGCCTCCTCCCTGTTGCCGGACTCTCACAATTAAAAATACTAGAAGAGTCTTCATCAGAAACCCTTAAGGAGGTCCTTCCAGCAGACTTGTCTTTCAGGCATCTACATTTTGATATCCTTGGACAAATCTGACATGCAGATGGATGACAGCATTTTCTCTTTGATCGGTGTCATTTGATCATGAAATGTCTCTGGATTTGTGAAAGAAATAATATTGTCTTTAAATAATTATTGCGCAGCAAGAGATCTCCAATATGGGTTGCTTCTGGAAGCATTTTTAATATCAGGACAGATAAATGCCATCAAAGAAGTCTGTCCTCTGTCTGCCTGTTATTAATATAAAATCTTATATAGAAGAATGTGAAGAGGCACAACTGCTGTGAGAAGGCTCCATGTCTGATTTTGCTGGCATGTGCTGGGAATTTATGTGAAGCAGATCCAGTTATTGTGGATATCTCTTCTGCACTTCATCTTCCCGTGCTTGCCTTAGTGACAGAAATTACAGCTTCTGTTGTGTAATCTTCCCAGAGGAGAATTAGCTGGTCTTCCTGACGGAGGTCTGGAGGAGAGGACCCGCTGTGGCTCAGCTGGAGCACAGGGAGTCTCTGGGCTCCGCCGCCCAGCCCCACCTTTGGGCAGCAGAGTGGGTTACCCCTCCGACACACCGGGCACGTTTCCTTGGTGATGGAAGAGTGTGATCCCTGTTCCTCTGAGGAGGAACCTGCTTGTCCCGGCTGGAGCTGTCTCTTCTCCCTGGGCGCCGGTGAGGAGCACCCGGGCGTGGGCCACGGCTTCTGTGGAGCCCCTGGCAAGCTCAGTACCTCTGTGGTTGAACTGGTCTTCCAGCTGTCACCACTTGTAGCCAGGGTGTTGTCTCTGCTTTTTGTCAATGTCTTACCATGGGTAGTGATCACAGAGCACGAAAAAATCCCTACTGCACGTTGTCCTGTTTTTTTTCATTTGCATGCACAGGTAACAAACTACAGGAATAAAAAGGGCATATTCTTGGTGCCATCTTTACCCCACACTAACAGTAGATCCCAGGGTTGGATCAGACTAATGCAGATATCTTTCTCTTGTAGCAAAAAATTGTCCTACTGCAAGGTCAGTCCTCAGCTGAGGAAAGTACTGCGAGTACCCCAGTGAAGTGACCGTTGGTGTTGTGATCCCTGAAAGATCGCAGAGTCCCCTGTTTGCTTAAATATAATCAAGCACGAACTTTCTTTTACTGTGGCTGATTAGAAACGTCTAAGCCAAAGTCACACTCTTACTAGGTATATTTTCAGCAGGCTTTAGAAAATTTAGAAAGTTTCTTGACATCCTAATATAAGATTTCCTTCAGCATTGACCCTGCAGGACTTCCAACAGTAAGTCGTAGCATAATGCAAGTTGGGAGATGCCTGAGAAGGTCCGGTTGCCTCCACAGAGCAGGTCCATGGAAGCAGATTGCTCAAGGCCTTTGCCAGATGAGTTTTCACTTTTCATCAGGAGCTGTCTGGGTCCTCTTCCAGGGTTTCATCACCCTCAAATGGAGATTTTTCCTAATATCCAGTTGGAATTCCCCTTGTTGTATCTTGTGCCTCTTGTCCTGTGCTGGCACTTCCGAGAGGAGCCTGGCTCCGTCGGCCCTGCCCACCCCACTGAGCAGTCACAGACCACACGGGGTCTCCCCTTCTCCTTGTCCTCCCGGCCTGAGCAAACCCCACTCAGCCTCTCCTCTGACCTCACATGCTCCAGCCCCGACCATCTCAGGGGCCTCCACAGGACCTGCTGCACTAGTGCAATGTCTTCCTGTGCTGGTGAGCCCCAGCCTGACCCAGTATCTTGATGGTCTCACTGGTGCTGAGTGGAGGGGCGCGATCCCTGCTCTCCCACTGCGGGCTGCCCTCAGGGGTACAGTGCTGGCTCTGGGCCTTCTCTGCGAGCTGTTCCTGGCGAGTTGGCTCCCGCCCTGTTACTCCATTCCCTGGGCAGGGCTTTGCATTTTGCCTTTCTTGAACCTCTGAGGTTCCTCCCAGACCATTTCTCCAGCTTGTCTAGGTTCCTCCCCTCCTGCGTATCCACTGCTGCCCCCCAGTGTGGTGGTGGTCATTAATTTACAAAGGGTGTGGGTTATTTTCCCATTTTCCAGGTTTTTAATGAAAACACTTAGCAGTACTGGTCCACCGGTATCGACTTTTTTTTACTGGTAACCCCTGCTGTTAGGCCTGCCTGGTCCGTGAACCTAGTAGCAGGTTATGTGGGAGGGAGGTCATCGCAGAGAAAGGTAAGAGTTAGTACTTAGTCAGAATGGTCCATCCTGCTGTGCAGAAAGTCAGGCAGGTGGGAGAAGGTCCGTGTGGGTGAGCAGGGTGGTCCTGCCTGAGCTCAGGCACACATGGACAATGCGGAGATGGTGGAGTGGGGATGGAGCACCCAGGAGTGGCAGCGAGAGGCTGCCTGAGCAGGCAGGGACGTCGTTAGGAAAGCCAGAGCTCAGCCTGACAGATGATGTGATGGGCAGCACAGGGACCACTTCGGGCCACTCCCGTTTAACATCTTTATTGATGATCTGGGTGAGGAATTCGAGGGCACCCTCAGTCAGTTTGCAGAGGACAGCCGGTTGGGTGGGAGTGTTGGTCTGCTCGAGGGCAGGGAGGCTGCAGAGAGACCTGGCCAGGCTGGAGCCATGGGCTGAGTCCAACTGGGGGAGTTTCACTGAGGGCAAATGCCGGGGGCTGCCCTTGGGCCACAACAACCCCCAGCAGGGCTACAGGCCTGGGGAGGAGTGGCTGGAGAGCTGCCGGTCAGAGAGGGACTGGGGGGGTGAGAATGAGCCAGAGTGTGCCCAGGGGGCCAAGGAGGGCAACGGCATCCTGGCTTGTGTCAGCACTGGCGTGGCCAGCAGAGACAGGGAAGGGATCTGAGCCCTGGGCTCGGGGAATGGGCTGCCCAGGGCAGGGGGGAGTCCCCGGGATCCCTGGAGGGGTTGAAGAGTCGGGCTGAGCCAGCGCTGAGGGATCTGGGGGAGTTGGGAACGGTCAGGGGGAGGGTCATGGTGGGGCTGGAGGAGCTGCGAGGGCTTTTCCAACCCGGATGGTTCTGGGATTCTGTGGGTGCTGCCCAGCAGTGGTTGGGCCTCACCGGGAGGCACCAAGCAGGAGCCTGGTGTGTTTGCAGACAATCGGCCGCCTCCTGCCTGCTGGCCCCATGGCTTGCAGCCTTCCTGTAGAATAATTCCCGTTGCACGTATGTGCAAGCATTCTGTCCCCAGATTCCTTACACGTGTGTCTTGTGTCAGCGAGCATAAACACGCTGCTGAGTTGTGTGTGGGCAGAAGAGCCGGTGTTCCAGGTGTGATTCTGAAGGGAGATGCTGAGGGGGACGCTCTTGTACTTCGGGTAGGTAAGTCCTGCAGGTGTCACAGCTTTTGTTTGAGGAGGCCTTTGCTCGTGAATGTTAGAGTCCATCTCTTCAACAACAGCTTCAAGACAGAGGAGTGGATCTTTTCCAGGTTTACTATGTGCTTCTTAATTCACTACATCTTGCTGTTGCTCTTCTGATCTTAACAGATTATTATTTCAGTTGGGTTTTTTTTGCTTTTGAACTTTTATTTTCTCTCTCCCTCAGTTCCCAAGAACAGCAATTCCTTTGTTCAGATGAATGATCGTGCTTGTCTCTCTTCAGTACCTCTCTCTGTGGCCATCCAACTCCCCCCAGAGCCCAGTATTATGGCAGTCCAGGCAAATCCTTGCTTACTGTGTAACTCCCATCTTTAATTAATAAGCCCATAGGCACAGCCAGTGTGGGGCTTGGGGGAGGATGTTGGTGCAGAATAAAGCTGATACTACAGTGGAGGGCTGGGGTTTAACTTGCTACGCTCTGCAAGGGAAAGGAAATACATTTAATGCAGGACTGTTAATAAGCAGTTTTATGCTGGGCCGTCGAAGTCGTAAGGGTAGATGGAACTTCAGCGGGTGAAAATTCCTCTGCTGACACGGATTGGCAGGTAGGTTCTGCATGAGGCAACAAACAGGCTGAAATACCCACTGTACCGTATCTGTGGAGCTTATTATTTGAAGAAGGGAAACTTGCAGGTAAAAATGGATTATAAGTTTTTTGGTGTTTTGTGTTTGTTTGTTTGTTTGTTTTTTAATTGAAGTTGTGCAATGTGTTAATGCTGTGGGAATACCCAGAGATTGCAGTCAAAATCGTGGTGCTGTGCAAACAGGGGGTGTGGAACTGATGATGAAAAATGAAACATGCCTTGTAACAGAGAGGAGAGATGGGTAATTTTATTGTTACAGAGACTGCCACGAGGCATAATTGATAGATTTGAGCAGCTGTTTTTTAGAAGATACAAGTGAGGAGAATTTCATTAATTTTGATGAAGCTGTTTTGGTGAATTGCCAGTTGACAGCTACCTGAGCTGTCATCAGAAGTCTGAGCCTCAGGATTTGAAAGAAGGGTTTCAGGAGTCCGTATCCAAGCACAGGGAGATGAGAAAAGGTGCTTGTAGACTAAAAGCCGAGGGTGAATGGAGAGTTGCTTTGTTAGTGGAATGGAGATGGCAAGACTGAGGTATTAAGGCCCAGCAGTGATCAACCCTACTGTGATGGTCTTGAGAAGGAGGTTCAGGAGTTTAATTTTGATTCTGGAAAACTAGAAACCAGTGGAAGAATCTGAAGAGAGAGGTTGGTAGAGAGACTGGTGAGGAAAAATGTCTCAGGAACCCAGTGTTGTCAACTTCTGGGTAAACGGGATATTAGGAAGAAGAAATTGCAGAAACCAGATCTGAAAATGTGGCCTTGAACGAAATACTTGGTATCCCAGCTGTATACTGGGAAGATTTGGGACAGCATTAGTATTTTTGTGACAATAAGGAATATCAGAAAGGAGACAAAATCAGATATTTTGGACGTAGTAGGAAAACAGTAATATTGTTCAGGGAAAAAGTCACCAAAAATGGTGAACTGGAACTTTTGCTTTAAGTCAGACATACATCAGACTCAGCGTGGCACTGGAGAGGAGAGGATGAGATCTGTCCGAGGGCTTTTAGAGCAAAGCTGGGAAAGAGTCAACACAAGGATTATAGTTGAGGTTATGTGAACAGATAACAAAAAAATAAGTGTTCAAGGGGAGAAGATATGCACAGCGTTGTCTTGTAAAGAAGTGGAAGGCAGGAGACTGTTCATTTTCTCCATGACTCATCTGGAGAGTGATGGAAGATTATATCATTGCAGAAACCTCCAGAGGCTTTTTCCTTTTAATTAACGTTTGGTCAGTCATTTCAAAAGCAACTGGGAATGCATTAGTTTGGCTGATTTGCCTGATTAGTTTGATTGATGTTAGCCATCCAGCCGTTTGCCTGGGATCAAGACTGTAGAAATTTGAGTGGAAATGGTTGGGTGGAAATGAGGAGTTGAGCTTGCAGCCGAGGCTGGGGAGGGAGAAGCTGGAACGTATCATTTGCAGATGGCGTTCTTGGTTTGCATGTGGTCAGGAAAGGGAGAGCAAGTGGTGGCTTGCACTCGGAAAAGGAAGTAGTCTGAAGCTGGCAGAGAGCAGGGAGGCGAGAGAGAGCAGCAGCATTGTTATGTCATCTCAAAGTCTGAGAAATTATTTAGTGTAAACAATGGTGAGACTGAAAGAATAGGAAATGGTAGGAGGACAAAATGCTGATAATTATGCTAATGGTGCCTCAGACAATGGTGTTTATGACAGACCTATTCCGTGTTTTCCAAAGGTATTTAGGCTTTTAGTTCCACGGACAGCGTGTACATACTGCTGCAAATTAAAATGCATCTCTGTGCCTGGGGGAGTTCACGTGCTGCCTGTGGCTTTGGTTATGAAAGAGAAGGGAAGGGCTTTCCCTCCGTGAAGAGCCTGTATTACGCCAAGCTTCTCAAAGATCCTCTTGTTCTGAATTCTGTGATATCAAACAAAGATTTTCTTTCCCCCTTCCTTTCCCTCCAGTGGCTTAATGAAGCAAAGATTATTCAGAGACTTGTGGAGCTGATCCATTCGAGCCAGGATGAGGACGTGAGTATGACAGACAAGTTTTGTCTCTGTGGGTAGTGGGTCCTGTGGGGTCCAGAAGCCTCCCTGCCTCCTCAGTAATGCCCGGGTGACTTACAGCTGGAGATCAGGGGGGATGATCTCTATGGCTGGTCATCCTCTCCTCTGCTTGCTCATACCGTAACGTTTCGTTGTGTGTTTAATCGGGTTTTGACTTATTTTATTACCAGTTTCTTAGTTCATTCTGCTGCTGCATCAGTTTGTGTCAGCATTTACGCTTAGTGGTAACTTTTTTGTTTTTAAGCAGGAACCTGCTGTTTGAAACAGGCTGTTGAAAAAGTTGTAAAATTAACCAGTTTGCTGTAATTTTAAATTCTTTTTAGACCATGAGTATTTTCAGTTATAAAATCTACAAGATGCTCTCTTTGAGCCCATGAAAAAGACACTCTATGTATTAAATTTTAGGAGTGTGGGGTTTTTTTTTCTTTCAATAATTTTCACAAAACATCCGAGCTAGGAGCTCTAGGTCTGGATTCCCATTTCCTACACCACCATTTCACGTTTGGGTGTTGCTGTGGAGCAGGAGAGGCTCACGGCAGCCTCTCGGTCTCCACTGGCCCCTCTTAGATGGGGACGGGGGCTCTTGGTCACAGATTCCGGGGAGTGCCGGCGCCCAAGCGAACTGCACGGCCCGGGTTTCTCTTGGTGTAGCGCTAACGCTGACACTGGGATTCCCACATCTCATCACAGCAAAAATTGCCCCTTCTGAGAGGAAAAATGAGGAGGAGTGTGCTGGTTTGTGTGCCTTCAGCAGTGCTGTCTTATGGGGGAACGCTAAATTACAGCGTAAGATCTTACACATGCAGTAGCTACAGAGGCTTTGATTGATAGCCGGAATGAGACGATTCATTTATCAAAATACTACTTTAAAGTCTTTTAATACATAGTAATTAAATTGTAAAGGGTTTTATAAAGCCTTTTATTTTTCTTCATGCAGAAAACCTCCTGAGTAGCAAGACGTTAGAGTGAAATACTCGTATTTGAAATTTGCAAGTTAACACACTTGGTCAGGAAGATGAAACAAGAATCCCCATTTTCTGAAATCTTTAACTGCATTTAGTTGTTAAGTTCAGAAGATGTTCTCTTTGATTTTTAAAATCTGTTAATGCTTCTATAATTTGCATCAATATTGTATTTAACAGATGAATAATCTAGAGCATGGTAGCACTTCTTTTGAAAAATTCTAATTTGTTCAGTTTCATGCGTTCCCAGCTATGTTAAATTTTCTCTGGCGGCCAGGGTGAGCCAAGTGGAGATGTTGGCACTGAAATGTGCTCTATGTCATTGTTTACAGAGGCAATCAAATGCTTCCCAGACCCTGTGTGATATCATAAGATTGAGCAGAGACCAGAGCAATCAACTCCAGGATATACCTGAGCCTGATCCACTTCTCACAGCACTGGAATCGTAAGTACTTGTCAGAGGACTGTTGCTAAAGTAATTACTGCTAATACTGTCACTTACTGACGGCTCTCTAGAGACACAAACTATGCGTGTCAAGCCTTTGCTTAACTCTTGACATTTGTGCCAACCGTTTAATATTACTTTTAAACTGTAGCATCACTTAACTGCCTCTGTTGAGACTTCTGGGTTTCATAGCTCTGTATGAAGGCAGGAGGTTGGTGTTAGTGATCCTCAGAGCTCACAGCCTGGTTTGAGGTGAGGTGGGTGTGTTAAAACACTCGTAGTGTATTTGGAAAAAAGGTGAACTGTGATGGCAGTAGTTGAGAAGTAGTTGTGTCAGCACTGGCGTGGCCAGCAGGGCCAGGGAAGGGATCTGAGCCCTGGGCTTGGCACTGGTGAGGCCGCCCCTCGATTCCTGGGTTCAGTTTTGGGCCCCTCACCCCAAAAAGGCCATTGAATGACTCGAGCGTGGCCAGAGAAGGGCAACGGAGCTGGGGCAGGGTCTGGAGCACAGGTCTGCTGGGGAGCGGCTGGGGGAACTGGGGGGCTTCAGTCTGGAGAAGAGGAGGCTGAGGGGAGACCTCCTGGCCCTCTGCAACTCCCTGCCAGGAGGGGGCAGAGAGGGGGGATGAGTCTCTGGAGCCAAGGCCCCAGCGCCAGGCCCCGAGGGAATGGCCTCAAGCTGCCCAGGGCAGGGTCAGGCTGGCTCTGAGGAAGGATTTCTGTGCAGAAGGGGCTGTTGGGCGTTGGAATGGGCTGCCCAGGGCAGGGGGGAGTCCCCGGGATCCCTGGAGGGGTTGAAGAGTCGGGCTGAGCCAGCGCTGAGGGATCTGGGGGAGTTGGGAACGGTCAGGGGGAGGGTCATGGTGGGGCTGGAGGAGCTGCAAGGGCTTTTCCAACCCTGATGGTTCTGGGATTCTATGAGGGAAATCCCACAAAGACAAATCTTAAAATTCCTGTATTGATGGTGTTCCCTGCAGATTTAGATTGGCTATTAGGTAAAATTTCTTCACTGAAAGGGTTGTCAAGCGTTGGGACAGGCTTCCCAGGGAAGGGGTTGAGTCACCATCTCAGGAGGTATTTAAGACGTGTAGCTGTGGTGCGTGGGGACATGTGTTAGTGGTGGACTTGGCAGGGCTGGCTTTACAGCTGGACTTGACGAGCTTAAAGATCTTTTCCAACCTAAATGATTCTGTGATTCAGTCATCCTTGGCTAATCTGTGGCTCTTATTGCCCACTGGTGAACATGCTGCACCAGACAGACAGATTTCAGATAATCGGGTTGCTGCTGATCAAAGCGGGGAAGCAAATGCTGCGCCCGCAGGAGTTTCTCACCGTGGTAGCTCACATGTCACCATGCACTTTGTTTTGCACGAGGCATTACCAGCTTGCCTCCAGAGCTTTGCTGAGGTCTCCTTACACACCCCGAGTGTCCTCTGGCATCCTATTTTTGGCTCCTGAGTCAAATATCAGTTGAAGAGCTCTTAACTTACATGAACCTTGGGTTGCCTGCGGCTCCTCAGAGATAGGGTGATGCTGGGATGCCTCCTGGTACATCTCACTGGGCTCTGAGTCATTCATCTCCCCGGGATTATTCTCCAAATGTGGTTGAGCTCTGAAAGAAGTAAATCTGCACACTGCAAATGCCTCCCTAGCCCTCCCCGATCATTCAAAGAGTTATTCCGTTTATTTGTGGCTGGATGGTGACAAATCTCCCCTCTCCGGACACCGTCCCCAGGGGTCCCTCAGTGCATTAGAGTTAGTGTCAGCTCATTCCTCTTCCTAGAGCCCTGTCACCCGTGACCATCACGAGCTCCTCGGTCTCAGAAACGTTGTGCAATGCTTTAATGGGAGACGACGTGTCACAGTGCGGATACCTAATGGGGTTAATCGTTTGCTACCTTCTGATGGATAAACTTTGCAGAGCAGATTTGTAAATAGAGATATTATTGTCATTCATTAGGCCTGGTGGTTTGACTGGAAAAAGTAGAAAAGCTGTTTTGGTTTGTATGTGCTTTGTCATTTTTCATTTGAAATTTGTTTTTTTGGGGTTTTTTGTTTGTTTGTTTGTTTTTAAATCCAGACCTAACCTAACTTCTCTATTATTACTGAGGGAATATATTTATGAGAAACTTTCAAAGAGTGTTTTTGTTAGGACTTATAGTTAATGTTATCTGGGAAATGAGTTATGTAAAAGAAAATGTTGATTTTTCATGTTTACTCTATTCCCTTGGTGTTGTTTCTTTGCTCTTTGTAATGTAGTTTTAAATAATTTATGTGAGTATGTTTACTGCTTCTTACATTTGCTTCAAACCTAAAAACATTTACTGGAGATTCAACAGGAGATTGAAATCAAAAAAGGCTCTTTTAGGCCTAGAGGTGCCATTTTGACAGAAAAGGGCTGAAACAGGAGACTTGCAGTGAGTAGTATAGCATCTATAACTAGGGCTTAAAATTCCTCTTTACCTGTTTTTGTTGACCCAGAGGTCTCTTAATTTTTGTGACATTGCTGCTGTTTTCTCCTGAGTCTGAGCTGTCAGCTCTTACGTGAGGGTCGGGGCGTCTGCTGGAGGGACCCACCCGAGGGGTGTGGGTGGAGGCAGGAGGGGGCTCACGCTGCGCACGGGCGGGGGAACCCCCCGGCTCTGCAGTGTCACGGGCTCTGCCACGGGCCCCACGTGTGGCTCTGCCCCTGCGAGGAAATGCTCTTTCTCACTGCGCCGGCAGAGGCAGGTCTGGCCCTTTGTCCCATAATTCTTCCTACCACGTGGCGCAAGGTTGGATTTTCAGTGTAGATCGTGTCCCTGACGCGGAGCCTTCAGCATCTCATCGCCTCTGCACCAGCTTTGAGCCCTGGGAAGCTTGGAGGGGAGGCTCCAGCTCGGCCATTTCACCCGGGAAGCCCCAGGCCTTTAACGAGAGCCGTGGTTGGGTGTGGTGAGCCGTGCAGGACGCGGAACTTTCAGATTTTTTTTGTAATTTTACACTTCCTTGGTAGTTTTAGGCTTTCTCGGTAGTTTTGGAGAGGGAGGTGGAACCCTGCTGTGTGGGGGGCAGAAGATTGCTGCCCGTCGTCTTTCGTGAGAGCCTCTGTGACACCAGTGGTTGAATTTAAGCAAGTTTCCTTCTTTATACAAAGAATTGTACAAAGCTGCAATTTGAAGTTTGGCTCGTACTTCACTCAGTTGGACTTTTAGCTTCTTTCCCCGCTCCCTTCTCTCCCTCCCACTCTCCCTCACCTTCCTGGTGTTCTCTGTGGATGCGCTTTGCACGTTTTCAAGCGCTACCTGTAACTTCCAGGAGACAAATAAAAGCTTTTGCACTTCCAAAAAGCATTCCATTGCTTAGAAGAAAAAAATATTTGGAACTAAAGTGATTTTTTGCATGACTTACCTTTCTGCTGAAGGTCACATCTCATTATTTTTCTTGGCCAGTTTTCCTAAGCATTGCTGGTAACCTTTTTTGATCTTTGGATAACTTTTTTTTTTTTAATCTATGAATCATGAATTAATAATCAGCTAGTGCAACAAGAAGGAGCTGTGAGCAGGGTTACAGAATAAATACCAAATCTCAATTTTTCAATAACTGTTGGCTGTATGCAATAAAAGTGAATTCAGTTAATCATGGTAAACTGTTAACTTCTTTTTCCTGACTCTGCCTCTTGTGCTGATGGAGTGTATTTAGATGCTACTTATTAAAATAATTTTTATCTCATGCATTATTCATGTATTTTACATTTTTATCTCATATTTTATTTATACAAATGTAAATGAGACTTTTTCAAATGTTAGAAAATAGTAAAAATTAGACTGTGAACTTGAGTAATCCTGTTTTTAGCTGGACATGTGACTTAGCAAGCCGAGAACGGCACTTGCTGAGTGCTGGGTTTTGGAGAACTGTCATTAACATCTGCAGAATTAGCATGGGGAAAGAATCGGAGTACAGAGGTGGAAGCAGGCACTGCTGCAGTCCAGTAACCGTAGATGCGTAACAGTGCCAGCCTGAACCTCGTATTCCTCGTATCTATTATTCATTTAGCGTGGCAAATAGTAGAAAGTGGGCTGTTACCTTGTGCTAATTATTCTTCAATTCTGAGGCCACGCCAGAATAATTTTTAATACTAGAAAGGCCCAATGTTATTATTCATTCTGACTCCAGCAGTCTCCAACGCCCTGCTTGGGGATCCTTCCACCCGGCCCCAAAGCCATCACTGTTGGAAAGCATCTTGTCTTGGTTTAAGGGCTTAAAGGGATGGTGAATTGATTAAAGTCCTTCAAGGGGGTAATATGCGTATTATTTACGCTTTGCGTTGGCCTCTGTTTCCAGTCCTTACTGTGCCCCTGGCAAATGATCAGGGTCAACTTCCACTGTTTGTTGTCCGTCTTCTGCAATTCTGATGGGTAATTTTAGACCCTCAGCTAATAGCTTCATACTGTTTTTAATAAATTTAAATTGACTGAGTTAACACTTGGGTTGTCTTCCAGTTTATGACTAAGAGGTGTATCCTTCTGGTAAAGGAGAGTGAGTGACAGGTTGGAGTCTATGTGTCTATAACCAATTCTTGCCTTAGTGGTGAGTAAGCAAGTTCAGAAATCTGGTGTAGAACCATGCTCACCATATGAGACTTTAGAGAGGAAGGTCTTTATGCTTTTTTTTTTTTTAAAAAAAAAAAAAAAAAAGGAAAAATTGCAGCCTTTTTTTCCAGAAAACCCAGTAATTGATATTTTGTGATTAAAGGAACTGCCAAATACTTCTAATTCTTATACTGCTTGTGTGTGTGTGTTGATCGACAGGCAGGAATGTGTGGAGCAACTCCTGAAGAATATGTTTGATGGAGAACAGACTGAAAATTGCATAGTGAATGGGACGCAAGTTCTTCTAACATTGCTGGAAACGAGGCGCTCTGGGTAAGTTAGCACTTGCTTCCCTAGCAGGAGCAATTTTAGGAGCTCCAATCTAGTTTACTTAGGCCAAAAGGGATTTTTTTTGGCCTGCTGTGAAGTGCTGTCTAGAAATGAGTACAAGAAGAGCTGTTTTTTTGGAGCAGTGGCAGTTGTACCAGTTGGCAACTGGGCCCTTCTGTGGGCTCTTCCAGTTCCTGTATCACAGTCTCGTCTGTAACAGCAGAGTGTGTGCAGAGAGGGGGAGGAGATGCTACATCGTGCGTAAGCTGTGTGATGATGTGTGCATATATATATATATATGTATGGCTCCATAGTTTGAATTTTGTTTTTTATAATTATATGCGCCTTTTATTTCTTTTTATGGAGACAGAGGATTGAAGAGCGAAAGAGAGTTCTGGGGAGGAGGGGAGGCATTGAAAATCTCAGTTTTTTAAAAAAGGAGAACATAAGAGTGAAGGAGCTAATGGAAGAGCAGGAAGAGGTACTGGAGAGCAGGACAGAAGATGGCACTGGGCAAACAAGTTGCTAGTCAGAAAACCATGTGCAGAGTTAAAACTGAAAAGCTGAGATACTAATTCTGCTGTGTCTTGTGCCCAGGATCTCTGAAGATTTGGAGTTGGAGGCTTAGGGGTTCCTATCTGGCCTATTCCTGCCTCCCTGGAATCAGATTTCATGACTGAAATGAAAGTGTTTCTTAAGAAACATTTTAAGATTTTGAATCTTGACTGTGGTGCTTTTCTTGCTTGCAGGGTGGAAGGACTGATGGACTCATACACTCAGGGATTTGAAAGGTCTTACACTGTCAATAGCAGCATCTTACACGGTATTGAACCACGGCTAAAGGACTTCCACCAGCTGCTGCTCAGCCCTCCCAAGGTAGGGCGTCTCTGCCCTTCTCAGGAGCAGGGGCTCCTCCCCTGCATTCCAGGGTTCCCCTTTCCTCATACACAGCCTTCCTGGATATTTTCTGAAAGCACCAAGTGCTGGAACAGGCAAAAATCTTTTCAAGAAAATTTCAGTCTTACAGTTTATAGTTCTGCTGCTTACGGACTAGGCAGTAGTTGTATTTGAGTAAAACCAAGAATTGGAGACAGGTTGGGACCGGTGGCTTGTGTAAAGAGGACTAAGGGATGAAGAGAGAGGAGCTTGTAGTTGGAGGATATTTTGATTTTAATCTTCAGTTTTGGAAGTAAAAGTCTCACAGTGGTCACACAACGCTGTCCTCTCTGTGGGAAGATGGTTTAAGTTTACCTGCAGAGAATATTTATGAAATGGACTGGTTGTGTTTAGTGCAATCAGTGTGCATGTACACTGGGGGAAATGTTCATCTTCGTTAAGGTAATCATTGTCTGTTTCTTCGATAGAAAACAGCAATCCTGACTACAATTGGTGTCTTGGAGGAGCCACTGGGGAATGCTCGTCTTCATGGATCTCGTCTAATAGCTGCTCTGCTTCACACAAACACTCCCAGTATTAATCAGGAACTATGCAGACTCAGTACCATGGATTTATTACTTGTGAGTAGTACAGGGTCACACTGGGGATGGGGAGAGGGGGAATCCCTTTAACCTGGGAACTTTTTTGCTTTCCCTTCCATCTGTTCAGATCAGGGAAGTTATTTCATGTGTGGCAGTTATTTACCTAGTCTGAAAGTGGGAACATCCATCCTTAGAATAGATTTTATAATACAAATACAGTTGCTTAGTATTTGAACTGAACGCCATGCTTCAAATTTATTGCTGTAGTAGCTTAGTAGTATGCAAAATAGCCTGGTTATTGAGAAAGCTTGGGTATGTTGTGCAAATCAGCTCTGCCAGTACTGAGAGCTGATCTCTTTGTCGAGCTGTGAACAGGGACGTGTTCTGAGAACTGCCAGTGCAACCAGGACAGGCTTTCAGAAAACTATTTTTATGCTTAGAAATTATTTAGTTAGCATTTTTCTTATGATTAATTCAGCCACAGAGTAGATGACATTTGTTACAGTATGTCTGTGCTGTGGGCCCTAGCTGTGTACGAGTGTTCCCAGCCTGCTCAGTTTCAAGGGGAGTAGGTGTTAGAGCAGAGCAAACGGCACATTCAGCCATAAGTGGATGCTGAGGCAGGTAAGTGAAATTGTTTTAGTGGAACTGCTGATTAAACAATTAGTTGGGGAGTGCTCTGATACCATTTGATTGTTAAAAACGGTAAGATGTATCCAGAGTGAATTTTTGCTTCTCATTTTTTCCCAGGACTTATTTTTTAAATACACATGGAATAACTTTTTGCATTTCCAAGTGGAATTGTCCATAGCAGCTATTCTCTCACACTCTGTACAAGAGGGAAAAACTACTACTAATGACCTAGAAAGCAAAGAAGAGGTGCTGAATGGAAATGTGGCCCCAGAGAACTCGGAGACTCCAGAAAACAATACCGAGAATATCATGGTTACTCATGTAAGTCTGGCCGTGTCACCTGAGAATTTTAGACTGATTGATTCAGCCTGTGTATGCATTAATGAGAAAATGGTGTGACGAGCTCTTCAGGAGCGTGGAGCTTATTTAAACGTGTCTAGATAGAACTTGGTTCTGTCAGTTCTGGATGGAAGTGTATTTGCTTTTGTACATTTGTGTTTAGCATCCAGTTACAAAACAAACATACCACCCAGCTCATTTAATGGGCTTGCGAATCCATTTTCATTTAATTTTTTGAGTAAAGATGCATATAAACTTTGGACAAAACAAAAATAATTAGTAACGACAAGTAGCTAACTACATTTTAGCTTCAGCATGGTGGCCCTCCTGGTGAAAACCATTTGTTGTGTTTGTAAAGCAACAGCAGTCTTCTTCATGACTGCTCTTGTGAAGCCCCAGAGCAGGCTGAAGGTGTTTATAGGGATTGCTGTTTTCCCTGGATCCTCTGAGAAAAAAATTGAGAAAAAAGAAACTTGAGCTCTTGGGAAAGATAAGTGCTGAACTTTAAATTCTTGTTCAGCAGGAGTGAAGGAATGAACAAAAGTAACTATAGTTCAGTACAGACTTCCTAAGGCATGAGTCTTACTTTGTCAAACTTTTGAAATGTTCTTCCTATCTCTTTTTTTCCTCTAGCTGTTCCAGAAATGCTGCCTAGTGCAAAGGATATTGGATGCCTGGGAAGCCAATGACAAGATACAGTAAGGGCTTTTGGGGTCGGAAGGCCTTTGTTCTAGGGCTGCAGATTTAGGGTATTGCCTTGAAATATTCTTGCAATTATTTGCATAATCTACAATTTAATGGTGCCTGAAATGATTGGATTTTGATCATGAGTTGGAATTAGGATTATTTGCATTTTAAAAAACAAATTCACCAAGCGGACGTATAATTTGAAAGCATGATTTATTTTTTTTTTTAAATATGTATAACATCTCAACCCAGATACACGATATGCTTCTTCCTTACTTTCTCAGGAAATTACACTGCATATTATCTTTTTTTTTTTTTAAATGCATAATTATATTCCCTAGCAACTGTGTGGAAAGTGAGGTGGGCAAGCATTTTTGCCCCACATTTGGTATTCTAACTTTGCAAAACACTCAGCTTGCATGCTGATTGCAATGATTGCAAGAACTAAATAATTTTAAAAAATCTAGAACATCCCAAAGTGAAAGTGTTATCTAGGCTTCTGTTTCTTTGTCCATCTAAATGGTTTGGTCCTCTCTTGTTATTTTGAGCTCTTTATGGCTTCAAAGTGCTATTTAGTCCCCCTGTAATTATTTTAGGCTTTCTGTCAGGGGATAATTGATGGGTTGGGTTTTGGGTTGATTTTCAGTTTGGTTGGGTTGGGTTTTTTTTGTTTTTTCCTTCTTGCAACCCTTTGGGCTGTCGATTACAAATTTTGCTGAAAGTTTTGTTGCACAACTATCATTGTGCACAGTTCTGCAGGTGCAGCAGAAGTTGCTGTAGTTGCTGCTTGAGAGTTTACCTAATTAAATTAGATAGGAACTAGAGCTCATACATATTTCATGTCAAACAGTTCCAGTCACCACACTGGAAAGAATTTTAATGGCAAGAAAAAAATCCTGAGTTAACGAGAGGTATCTCGGGTGCTGTGCTTTGAGAGGCTTGAGTTTGTATGAAGGTTATTGTATGCACTCAGTGAGAAGATGGAGTCAAGCACTGGGAGCCCCAGGGCCAGAGATTCCAAATAGAGAGCTTGGGAATTATTTCTTAAAAATTGTCAGCAAGAAGGGCGGGAATATATTCTCCTGCTGAAACATGGGATATCTCCTTGGGTTCCTTTAGTTATTCTGTATGTTCTTGACGAAGGACTTGTAACTATTCGAATTTAACTTCTAGGTAACCCACATAATTCTTTTACTGCAGTCCATTTGATCTGCCTAGGTAATTAGAATTTAAAATAAAGTAAGTCTGGTCATCAGTGTGAGTTTATAGGAAACATCAGTTTGTAGGACCCACCTTTGTGTGCCCTCCTACTCCTGGAAGTGTAGTAACCACCACTGGTGGCGTGGTTGATAAGGAGTAGTTGAAAGTGTTGCAGTAAAAGTTAACTTTGCGTGTTTGCTGGCTGCCTCCCAGCAGCGTGTTACGGACTGCTCGGCTCAGAGGACGTGGTGTGTGGGTCCTCCCGCAGCGCTCAGCCGCAAGACAGAAGCAGCCTTGCTGTACGCTGCTTCCATCACTGTGCGCTTGGAATTTTTGAGTAGGCTGAGCTGAAAAACGTATCTTTTCCACAGCCAGCCGTAGGACCGCGCTGTGTCCCCTCACCCCGCCTGCCCCGGGGTTTTGGCCCCGGGCTCCTGCGGTGCTGCTGGAGCCGTCGCTGGGGTGCCAGCGCCGCCCCGGGGGTGCCCGTGTTCCCCAGTGCTGGCGAGCTCCGGCCCAGGAGCGGTGGCCCTGGGCTCGCAGCCGGGCCGGCGCAGCCGAGGCGCTCAGCAGAGCCCCCAGTCCCCCTTTTTATAAAGCGCTGGGGCTCTGCGCTTGGGTCGAGGCGTGAAAGCAATTGCCACGAGCCGGGGTGCGGGAGGTTGGAGCTCAGCACTGGGCACTCACGTCCACGGGTTGGTTTTCTCTGGACAGCCCTAAACGCTGAGTTTGGGGCTTGAGTGCTGGCCTCGCTACAGGGCTTATCTACAGATAGAGTTTGTCTCGGCTTTGGACTCTGGATTTTGGTACAGGAACGTGCGGAGGGGTAAGATGGGGTTTGCTTCCCAAACGGTCTCGTCTCCTCACCTGCACACCTTCAGCTCTGGTACTAGGGAAAGCCTGAGATAATTTCAGTACAAACTTATCCTTTTTAGAGATTCAGGAGGGGATGATTACACCTTTCAAGGGGTGTGGAGGTCATTAAAAAAATTAAAAAAAAAAAAAGCTTAAAATGTAGTTGTAACTGCCTGTGATCAGAGGAGCTGACACTCTGCTGGCTTTGCTGCACCGGCCCGTCAGCAGCCCCCCAGCAAGGGCAGGGGGAATTCAGACGAGCCCAGAGTGTCACCTCCGAGGAGCTCTGCTGGCTGTAGTGTCTTCCTCTCTCCCAAGGAAAAATGAAAGTCTTTATTATGTGTTGCATAATAAAGGTTGCTGGTAGGATCTCGGAGAGAAGCCTTTGTTTTACAGCTGGAGACTCAGTAATGTGAGGTGGAAGCGTGTTGTCATCCTCTTTGTAAGGGGTTTATTTTTGTTTAGTTTGATTCTGACCCATCAATTTTATTCATGGTGGCTTGAGTCAACCTTGCACGCTGCTTGTGCTGCGTCAAGAAATAACAATTTCTGAATTTAACTTCAGGATTTGGGATACTTTAATGTGCGTTATGTCACAGTCCGTAAGGGCGTTGTGTGTCAGAGTTCCGGGCTTCTTTTCACACCTGCCAGTTTAAAGGCAGAAATGCTGTTTCCAAACGTGGTGCTATGAAATTTCTCACAGGAATGTGCCACTAGGATTTACATCTTTCTTCTCAAATCTCATCAGTCCTTCTTTGGATACCGTGGAAAGCAGAATTATTTCAGGCTTTTCATCCCCTGATTTTTAGATTGCTTCTTTACTACCCAGTGAAGGAGAACCAATGAAAATTCAAAGAAAACGATTTAGGCTTAGTGTTAGCTGCTTTTTTTTTTTTTTTTTTTTTTTTTTATGAGGGGGAAATCTAATGGTTGTAGATTAGTGTCTTTTGTTCTCTTGAATTCATCTGCTTAATACTTCAACTGCAAGTAAAACTCCAGAGCTTTTTCAGTAGTAGTGATGTAAATTCTTACTGCTATGAGTCTTCTTTAGTGGAAATTATAATCAGATTATTTATTTCTGTAGCAGTGTTTCAGTGTACCTGATTAGCTTCCTCTTTGTAACTGGCTTAAATTTTATCTTGTGTCTTCCGAGCTGGGTGAGGGGTCTCTTCCCTCACAGGCAGGTTCATCTGCCCGGGGCGCTGCCTGCGTGACCCACGCCGTGCCTGCCGAGCCCCCCTGCCTGCGCACGTTGGGGTGCTGGGGAGCTCGGCCTGGCCGGGCTGCGGGATCTTCCGATGGGGATACGGGGCCTCCTGGGGTTGCTACTGGCTGTGTTCTCTCTCCAGGGCAGAAGGTGGAATGAGGCGAGGCAACATGGGCCACCTCACGCGGATAGCCAACGCTGTGGTGCAGAACATGGAGAAGGGCCCCATGCAGACTCAGATTAGTGAGTTCATTAAAGGTACAAGCTCCTTTCTCCTTTCCCTTCCTTTTTTCCCCCTGATTAAATAACCCATGCAGGCCTTTTGGAAAGACTTTTATTGCGTGAGGGTCCCTTTTGTAATGAAAAGAATTTCCAGTTAAATACCACAGTTTCCCATAACTTTAAAAAATATTTAGACCAAATTTGGATGCTCTCTGTTTTCATACAATTACATTGAAATTGTTGGAGCTGTTTTTGCAACCAGAAACTGAAGGTGTCCTTTTTGTGCTGAAGAATGCTGCTTTTCTGCTGGATTTATCTGTACATTTATAGTACTTATTTACAGCATTCTCGGGTGGTGTTTCTGTACTTCCTTATTCTCACACCTGAGAGGAAGAGACACACCAGAATAAATGATCACAGAGGCCCCCCATCTCCGCTTTGTCAGAGGTATTCATGTTGCCAGGCTTTGTCCATCGTATCTTCGTTGGACTTTGAGAACTAGTTCTATCTGACATTTTTGAGTGAGAGGAAATAAGATTTTCCATCTGCATCTATTAAGGGAAACAATGAGCACAAATACAATTTGCGTTTCCATTTTTGGCCTCTAAGGAGCATATCAAATGGTAATACAGTCACTTGGTGTGTTGTCATGTCTACGCGAAAATTGAGGAATTATAAATATTTTAGTAAAAACTGCAAGTTTCCCGAGTCCTGGCTATTTCTGTTGTTTCACTGGACTGGGTCTGGCTGGGGTGGAGATAACCTGATTCATAGCAACCCCATGGTGCTGTTTCGGATCCGTGACTAAAATGCTGTTGATACCACACCACTGGTTTTTGCACACCCCCAAGGCTTCCTCTTCCACCCGCTCTGCCCCCGCAGCGAGTAGACAGGGGCTGGACAAGAGGCTGGGAGGGGACACATGCCACGAACGCAGCAGTAGGACTGGGGGGGACAGTCTGTCCTAGGTGGCTCCTGCTCAGACTGCCTGAGCATCGCTTGGTTTGGTTTGGGTTTTTTTTCCCCTCTTTTCTCCACGTATTAAACTTTCTTCATCTCAACCCGTGAGTTTTTCTTGCTTTTGGTCTTCCAGTTCTCTTCCCCATACTGCTGTGGGGTGGAGTGAGCGAGCAGCTGGGTGGGCGCTTACCTGCTGGCTGGGGTCAACCCCCCACAATCACCGTGAAAGAAAAGAGGAAAAAAAAGTAGAATGAAAGTCACAAGTATGCTGGTTTTCAGAAAGTTGTAGTGGAAGTCTTGGATCTTTAGCCAACTGTAATTCCACAAGCGAGTTAAGATTGTTAAGACCAGTAATATCTTACTGGCCTAATGAGAGATGCTCCTTTCTCTGCAGAATTAACCGTTTTTAGCAAATCACAAGTAAACTGTAATTCCCTTTGCAGAGCGCCTCTGTAACGCATGCAGTACTTGGCTGACGTGCAGGTGTATGTGTCTGCTCAAAAACGTCCCGTGGGGCTGAATGACTGGCTTTGATCCCTCCTCCCCGAGCTGTGGTAATCTTTCCAGTGACCTTTTTATTACAGAGCTACCCGAAGATTGTAGAGGGAGATGGGAGAGTTTTGTAGAAGAGACGCTGACGGAAACAAACAGGAGAAATACAGTGGATTTGGTGAGAACAGTGATACTGTGCATGTTTCACAGAGGCCTGTTATCTTCTGGGCTTTACACTGCCGGGGTATTTTCTTCCTGTGCTTGTTTGCATGAAGTAAGCTTACAAGGGCAGAGTGTTTGTGGAAAGCACATTCCATAGTAGTTCTTCAAGCAGCAGCACCTCTGATACATGTTGGCAAACTCTAGTCCACGTTTCTGTGTTACCCTCGGGACCGTTTCTGCCTTCTGAGGAGTCTGGTCTTTGATTGTCCGTGTGGAACAAAAGTATTTGAGCTCTCTTAGCTTTCACTTGTGCTTATTTTTGTGTTTCAGGTGAGCACTCATCATCTGCACTCTTCCAGTGAGGATGAAGACATTGAGAGTGCTTTTCCCAATGAACTTTCTCTCCAGCAGGTGAGCTGACAACACACTCTTCACTGTTCCCGGGAAGCTCGTGTCTCTGATGTGCCCTTAGTCCATCCTAGTACAGAGCTGCTTCCTCAATTCTTCTCTCTTCAGCTCTTTTGTGTTTTTCCAGAATAGTTACTTACATGGTGTGTCCTCCAGTTGGGAACAAATTTGGCTCAGACCTCATGCAAGTCCCAGATACATGCTGTGCCTCACGTTTCTGTGTGGCACTGCCCGTTTCTTGCTCTTTTGCTGGTTCTGTCCATGCCAGGGGACGGGGTGGTGCTGAGGTTGTAGAGCAGCTGCTGTGAGTAGCTGTAGCTGCCAGGCAGCGAGGCAGTGGCATCTCCTACCTGTAGTAGCACCGGTGCTGATGGGGGTGTTCTGCTTCCTCCTGGACTATGCAAACTTCCATTCAGAACTGAAAGAGCCGTGCTAAACTGTTAGCAGTAAAGAGCAGTAAACAGCCTTGACTTAGGAAGAAAGGGAGGAAATGAAGGGTTCACTTGCATTTAGCAAAGATCTCAGGATCCTCGGAATCTGAGGTAGTTTGCTAAAGGTCCATCAAATATACGGAAGGTGCTTCTCGGGATCAAATATTTAGACAAGTTCTTCCAACCTTTTTTGATGCCAAGAACATAAAGAGCATTAGCAGAACATACAAGTTTCAACCTATTTAGTAGGAAGCTACCTGTGGGGAGTAAAAAGACAATTTCAATCTGAACTCTAGTAACAGGCAAAAATGAGCTGAAAAGAGTTTATAGTTGTTGCTTAGAGTTTATATTTTTGTCCAAATTAACTGGCTACGCTGACATTACAAATGCTTTTCCTCAGCCAGTACTTAGTGCATTAAAAAGGGGAAAATGCATTGCCTTTGTAAAAAAAAAAAAAAAAGTTTCGTCTTTGTCTTTTGTTGTGACAAGTATCAATGGAAATATGGACAGGAGCCTGCAGAACTCCTGAGGCAGGAGCACAGGTAGTTGGTATCACCCACAGAGGAGTCACGACAGAGTGCAGCTGCAGAGACATGTTTGAATTTCTCAGCTGTAGCTGGAGTGGGGTCCCTACCAGTATTCAGAATTATTGGCCAAAGAGGAGAATTGATCTGAAAAAAAAAAAAAAGCAACACATAGGAGCAAGTGTGAGATTCTTTCTGGAGGCAGAAGCAATCTTTCTCATAAATAGAGAATGAGGCACGGATGAGTAGGCAGGAATGTGACCAAAGGCGTATCTGGGCAGTTATCTTGGGGCACAAGTTGGAAAACAGACCCAAGCTGCTGTGGGAAACCAAACATCCTGGTGTGTGGGAGTGTGGTCTCAAAGACGCGGGGAGTAATTTTTCCATTCTCCTTGGTGAATGTCCAGTTGGAGGCAGTGAACTTCAAAAGTGATTTGCATTAGCAAAAGGTGAGCTAGAGGATAGTAATGAGAGTCATCAGAGGGGTAGAACGTGACATAGGAAGGAAAGGTGAAAGAATTTGGTCCACTTGGTCAAGAGAAGACAAGATGACATGGAGATGTAGGCCTCATGCTCCAAGGAAGAGGGGTTTAGAGCCAGTGAAAAGTACCTTCTTGATGGCCGTGGTGGGTTTTTAAGTTGCAGGAAAGTAAATTTCAGATTGCCTCAAAGGAAAACAAACAAATGAAAAACCCCCATACAGTGTTCTAACAGAATATTGAAGCCAGCAAATGGTTTCCCAGAAAAATTTCCTAACTCTCTTTGGAAGAAGTTAAGAGCAGATCAGCAAAGCGTCTGTTCAGGCCTTGCAGAAGTCTGATCCTGCTGTGAGAAAGGGGGTTGGAGAAGGTGGTTTCTCAAAGTTTGACTGTTTCCTGTGATATTAATGCTTTTCTAGAATATGTATTTTCAGCCAGCTTAGCTGAGTATCTTGGACACGTTAACGATGGCTCCTCTTGGGTTCCTTGCTCAGGCCTTCTCCGAGTACCAGATCCAGCAGATGACAGCGAACTTCGTGGATCAGTTTGGCTTTAATGACGAGGAGTTTGCAGACCAGGATGACAATATCAAGTAAGTTTGTACAACTTCAGGAGGCTTATGTGTAGCATTTAAGCCGCTTTGCATCTAATCTTTCTTCTTCTGGTTCGGGTTTTAAAATGAAGCTCACGGTATGACTCCTTTGGTTCGAAAAAAAGGACTACCAACGGCTTGGAGAGCACCTGACTTTTTTTTCTTTTTATAGGAGTACACCCCAATCTCCAAAGACAGTTGTAGAACCAAGGAAAATTACTTCTTCATTCTGACGAGAAACATTTTTAATAAAACACACAATTATTACCCAGCCATATTCTAGAATAAATTTAATTGCATGGAAAGCAAAGCATTAAAGCTAACTCTAGGCAATTATACAGATAGTCTCCAGTGGCATTAAGTCCTTATTGAAATTAGGAGTAGAAAGAATCGTGTTCTGATGAAGTCCATGGAAAAATTTAACCATTTTCTCTCTTGTGAAAAAGGAAACATAGATAATGCAGGAGCAAATAGCAGTTCAAAGAAGGCAAATATAGGTGGATTTAATGTCATGCGACTTGCTGAATTCCGTGTCCGGAATTTGTGCTGCTTTTACAGAAGAACTCCTGTAATCTAATTAAAACTGCAGCTCATCTTCTCGCCTTAAGGGTTGTAGCTGAGGCAGTTCCTGGGACTGTAACTATCCCGCTTGTCCATAATGGCTCAGGAGTTGTAACGATTTAGCGTACGGTGGCTGACAGAACAGTGCTGCAGGAGGACACCCCGTGCGTTCCCTGCTCCTCGATTCTGCTCCCTTTCACCCTGTGGCCGTGTTTGTCTCAAACAAAACAACCGTTTCTCATCCCGGGTGGCGGGGAGGGCCCGTGGCAGGACCGGCTGCAGGGGGCTGCAGCACCCTGGCGTCCTGGCAGCCCGGAGGCCTGGGACGCTGCATAACAACGACTCTTCGGCTGCTCCAGGGCTGATGTATTGGGGATTCTTTGGCTGGTTTGGCTCGGACCATATTTTTAGCAACTATGGGCTCCGTGAAATACCTTAAATGAAACAACAGTGTGGCAGTGGTTTGGCTGCTTCAGATTTGCCTTCGAGCATGAGTCAAAGGAGAGAGTCGCGAGGTCCTTGGGGCTTGGGAACTCCACCGAGGTGTTTGCCAAATAGTTGGGAACTGTCTTCTAACATGGAGAAAGATTTTGGAGTCCACCTTCCCTGTCTTTTTTCCTGACCATTGTAGATGTCAGAATAAGTCCAAAAAGTTCCAGGTTTGAGTGAGAGTTTAGCTGAACGTGGATTGTTTAGTTCTACACGTTTTTAAAAACTAAAACACACTTTCAACTTCTATCAGATAGGAGCAAATACTGGGAGGGTGAAGGGGAAGAGTTAACTTATGGGAGGAGCTGCTGAAGGAAACTAATGTCCATTTTAAAATTAACATGAAACTCAACAAAATCTGTGACTGGGGTGTGGTTGGCTTCTCTGTGGTCACAGAAGGAGGGATGTGCTGCAAAACGGTTCATGGTTGTGCCCTCTCGTCTGGGCTCCAGCTGTTGGGAACTGCTGCAGATAGGAATTTGAATATTTTAAGAAGTATTAATTCTGTTTCAATGTCCTGGTGATTTACATGACTAGTTTTTACTAACCGAACAGTCATCTTCAAAAAAAACCCCAACCAAAAACCACTGTTTAAACTTAAAGCTCTGTAGACATGGTGAAAAAATACTGCATTAGTAGGTGGGAATTTGTTGACCTGTAGCACCCTCTGCTGTTCTTACAAGAGATTCTCTTAGATCTAAATCGCAAACTGGGTTATTGTATTATTTTTGGAGTGTCTTTCTGTCGCGTTGGGGTTGTTGAGCTGCTGGTGCACTAAAGATTCCCGAAGTTAATGTTAGAACAGGCAGGTGCCACCCCTTTGGGTGTGTCTGGACATACGCCCGCCCTGCAAACCCAGTGGCACTCCTGGGTCAACACAGGGCTGGAATCCCAGAGCAGCTGGGTGCAGCTCTTTCTCTTTTTAATTCATTATGAGTTTGGTTTTTTTTTTTTTTTCTATAAGATTTGGTCCAGCTGGAGAGACTCATTGAAAAAAATGAAGATAGCCTTTATGCTGCATAGGTACCATGAGAATAGCAAAATAACAGCCGGACGTGACATAGCTGGGGTTGCCTTGAAGCCCCAAAATACCTTATCAACAAGATCATGACAAAGGTTGTTCATTCAGGTATGGAATCAGACCTAAGACTGAAAATCTGACATAATCTTTCATCTCAAAGAGAGGAAACCATTGTGTGTAATATTCAGGGAACAAAGGCAGAAGGCACTGAGTGGCCACATGAAGTGTCTCAGTGGTTCGCTGTCCTCTGGGCTTGTGCTGGGGATGCAGAAGGGCTTTGTTACTCCGTGCCATCACTGAAGTTTCTTTCCCTTCTTTTTGCAGTGCTCCCTTTGACAGGATCGCAGAGATTAACTTCAATATAGATGCAGATGACGACAGTGTAAGTGGGTATTTTGGGATATTGCCAAGGTCACGTTGTCGTTTTGAAAGAAAAAGGTTTGGTGTGTTGTGTTGGTCAGTGAAAAGGTGTCTGTGTACTCAGTTAAGGACCTCAGGGCATTACGTGTACCCTCAGAGAACCTCCCTACAGTTTATAGCTTTGGTGAGGACCTTCAGAAGTAGGACTCTACGCTGCAGGACTCTTTCTCTCCCTCTCTCTGCAGTGTGAATCTCTTGTCCTTGGTTTTACTTTGATAATCTTTCCATACACAGACTAGGAAGAACTGTAAATAGCGAGGACTGAGTTTCCTCTAAATACTGCCACGCTGTGTCTTGCCTTTTCTGTTTTATGGACCTAAATCAGTACTTACCAAAGAAGCTGGACAGTGGCTCAAAGACTCCAGGCTCATCTCCTGGACAAAGCTCGTTGTCAATACTGAAGACTTAGGTTTCTTTAGTCTTAAAATACTTTCTTTTTGACTTAAACAGTACTACAAAGATTTTTTTCTTCTCTCTTCTGGCTGCTCTAGACTGTGCTCTACAGATACAGAAAATTTGTTTTCTTTTTGAATGTGCCAGCTAAGCCTTCAGCCCCCAATAGCTGGCTACATGCTTATCTTAACTTGGTTTTTTTCCTGAGTTTTTTTGTGTGGTGGAATTCTAACACACCTGTTGGTTTGGACTGGGCACCATCTGCAAGTCCTCACTTACTCTTTCAATTGAGGGATCCCAGAACGCCCAGACAGAGCATTTGTGTATTTACACAGACATCTCGCTGTCCCGGTGCCTGCAGACTCCTTTCCGAAATGGAAGGCTCTGTGTTGGAAGGGGGGTGTGCACACGAGTTACGTGTTGTCCTGTTTGCTTAGAAGCTCCCCGTGGTTCTGTTGGGGGACGCAGGCACCGAAGGAAACGGCACTGCTCTGGGCAGGGCAGTGGGCACACGTGGCGTCCCTTTGGCGTCCCTTTAGCCTCCAGAGTTCCACGCTGGTCCCCTTGGAAGCGTGTTCTGAAGGGAGCCGTTCCCAGCCCGCTCCACGCGTGGTGATTTGTGCCCCTGTGCGGGGTGCGGAGGGAGTGCCGAGCTGCCTCCCGCTGCGTTGGCAGCAGCGTGGGCTCACGCAGGGCTCTGCTGCTTTCTTGGGCCGTGGGGTGATTCTGGGCCAACTCTGCTGCGGGGGCTCGGCCCTTGCTTCCTGCACGGCTGGGGACGTGACCTGAAACCACTGCCACCCCCTTCTGGTGCTATCGCCTACAGATGCTGCTCTAGCAACCCCTCGTCGCCAAAGTTCTTGTTTCTGTCTCCAGAGAATCAATGGAATTTGATTTCTTTTTAATGCTATTTCAGCCCAACGCTTCCCTCTTTGAAGCCTGCTGCAACGAGCGGATCCAACAGTTTGATGACAACGAGGAGGAAGAAGATATCTGGGAAGAGAAGGAGATAACCTATGCAACCCAAGTGAAATCAAGAACACGGTAAGGTGAAAACAAAAGATTGATTTCTTTAAAATTTTTTTTCCCTTCGCTAAATGCCATGAAACTGTACATTCCAGTTAAGTCCGTGCTTAACTGCTTTTTATTTATGTGCTGTGGGGCTTTTTTCTGGCATAAAGCAGAGTGCTTTCCATGTCACGTTCCTGCAAAGAGGTGGTAGTTTGTCTTGAATGTGAAACAAAGATCCAGTCTAAGGGAATGCAACACCTAATTATGTCTCTTATCAAAGATATTTTAAAAAACTCCACCATTAGAGATAGAACTTACTTCTTTCCTCATATTTGGAGACAAGGAGGTTGAAATTGTAAAACTGAGGGTAGCAGACAGAATATTCTTTTTCAAAACGTTAAAAGAAGAAAAGTAATGTTCTGCATGAACGAGTGACCTCGTGTGGTGCATCTCTGGCACTGCAAATCACTAACAATTCTTCATCCCTTTGATATAGCTGGTTATTAAATAAAGTTACCTCTGTAATCCTAAGTCTGAAAATGTGATCAGATGAGACAGGAAGAATGGCCAAGACCTTAATGGTTATTTGCCTTGTGTCAATAAACTGCACGTCCTGCTCACACCCAGAATTGACGCCAGCCTGGTACTCCCCTCGTTTGTCTGCTCCTGTCACCCTCCAGCCCGGAATGTGTCACTGCAGCCTGTTTCCCATCACAGCTCTGCAGATGCATTTGGATAAGTAAAGCACGTAGGGACGGGAGTGGAACTGTCCCGAGGAGTGCCTGCTGCTGCTGAGCTCTGTGTCTTTTGGGGAAATGAGCCCTGTGAAGGGCACTCAGCGTCTCTCGGTCAGCTCACAGTCTGTGCTTTCTCCCTGGGGCAGGGAGGAAGCAGGTGAGGGGTGGACTGGCTGCCGTGAGGGTTTTTCTCATTCTGAGTCGTGTGGTTTAGATTTGGAGCGTCACAGACCTCAGAGAGTTCGTCAAAAAGCGATCTTGAGAATGGAGATCACGACGGCAGCGTGGACTCCGAAGAAGAGGAGGAAACAGAGCAGCAGCCGCCTCCTTCCTCAGCAAACAGCAACAAGAATAATATTTCTGAGCAGAAAGACTCTGACTCCTCTGAAGGTAAAGAGTTTCAAACAGCATCATCCTGTGTGCAGTGAGATCCGTAATTACCTCTGCAGAACAGCAGTTTGCAAATTGCCAAGTTTCTGTGGCTATTCTGTAATTCCACCCGGGCACGTGGGAAGTGAGAGTTTTTGAAATATTGGTGAGGTTGAGCCCTGCCCGGCTTCTTCAGAGTAGCAGCGTGATGCTGCAGCTCTGCTGAGAGCCACACAGGTACAAGTACAACACTGCTGGCTCTTCTAGTACAGATACTGCTGAACAAAAGGGCAGTGGAGGGTTGTGACGTTCAGTCCTTACATTCTGTTAGGATTGTTTTATGCAGACCCTTGCCAGGTATCTCACACTCTGTGTATCTGCCTTTTCTGCCGAGCTGCCTTTCTAGTTTTAGGTAGCACGTTGTAAATCCATTCTTACAGCGCCTGGAGGAAGACTGCAGAGGGACAGGGTTTTCTCAGACCCCAGTGCAAATAGTGCTGTGTAAGTTAACGAGACAGTGTTGTCAGCAGAACAAATTCAGCCAGCTAAACAAAGGGACAAAAACGTTAACGTTCATTCCTTGTTTGGTGCAAGCATTGTCAGTTTAAAAATGTTTCTTTTTCTAGGGGGTGTCTTTGTACTGTAACTGTGAGCATAATGCATTCCAGTAATCAGCTCTCTACACCCATTTGGTAGTGTCAGATGTTTTGAGTTCTTGTTAGGAAGAACCATTGTAAAAAACACAAATGGCAACCCGTGGATAGTGTACATCTGTTCAGTTACCCTTCCAGAGACCTTGGTTCAATTTTTGAGTGAGTGTAGACTCGGGGGATCTCTCCTACTCTCAGTTTTGTTGCCTGTAAATCAGATTGCAGAACAGACCTCTGCAATCCTTTTTTTCTTGAGAAAAGGTAATGAAAAATGCTTTTTAAAAACCTGTGATTTTGGGGAATAGAAGTATCCTCTAATGAAAGGGGAGTAGGCTGGGACTGTAAAAATCAAAATTATGTTCTTAGTTTTGCTGAAGATCACTTCTGTGATGTTAAACATTTTAATCCATATATCAATTCCTTACCTGTAATTGTCAAAACGGAACAGTTGATGATTGAAACGGTTGAAAGCCATGCCACTTAGCTTTTGACAGGAAGGTAAGGTACTTGGAGTTCAGCTGAAAATCACTGGCTCAAAGAATGAAGATGTTCATAATGTCATTTTTCTGAACTGACGCGTCTCTCGTGTGGATAACATTAATATTTATCACAAGAGGGATTTTGGAGCTGGTTGTCTGTAACCCAGGAGGCAGGCAGCTTCCCGTAGCTTCCGAAGGAGTGCCGGCGGATGCTCTGTCGTCTTTTGCCTCTGGGATCACGTCGAGTGTTTCTGGGATGGCCGGAGGTTCTGCAGACTCGTGTTCCACCAGTGCACTCTTCTGCCTCCAGGGTCCGGGTGGACAGCGGTGTTCGAGCCCGTGAACTCCAAGCCCCCCGCGCCCTGCGTGGCCATGGACGTTGGCTCGAGCGTGTGGGACTCGGCGGCCCCGGAGAGCACCACGCCGGAGGAGAAGGGCTGGGCAAAGTTTACAGACTTCCAGCCTTTCTGTTGGTAAGAGGCACACGTTCCTTCCATTCCTCCGTAACTTCGGAATGAAAGAATATTTGAAATATGGTTTGATGGAGTACATTGACTAAAATCTTTTCTTCTTCCCTTTCCTTTCCCCTCGCTACCCCTTTTATTTTTCAATATTGGCTGAGTTTTCTGGATCAGGGCCTCAGACTTTCCTCTGTCTCCCAGTGCTTCTGACCTGTGTTAGTGTTCATGTCTCATGACACAGGAATACTTGAAGTGTCATCACTGCTGCTACACTAGGAGTGTAAAATCAGTAAATGAACATGTTTTTTAGAAGTCACAAATATTTATGTAAAGAAAGGGTAAGGTCTAATGATGTAGGGAACAATATAATAGCCCTCATGGTATAGGGAATAACGTAATAATTATATATATTCTACATCCCCACTGTAATAATGGGGATATTTGGAAGCACAACCAAGATACCTGTACTTCATTCTCAAGGCTTTTTCCTCCCCTGCTTTAGCTCAGAATCGGGTCCACGATGCAGTTCTCCTGTCGATACAGAAAGCAGTGATTCAGATGGAAACCTGAAGCAGAGTCAGGACAAGAACTGTAAGTGAGAACATTCCAAGACAACACAGATGTGTTATTGAAGCTGTTTGAAATCTTGCATCGCATACCAAGCCTGCGAGGGACAATTCCCTCCAGTGTCACTTCCCTTATCTTACCTGAAGTCTCTCTTGTACAGAGATCAAGCTATTAATATTGTAACTCAGAAATCCTGATGTTTGATGGGATAATGTTATTCAGCAAAAAAAGGATGAAATTTAAGTTAGAGTTGATGTCACAGAGACGGTTCATTTGTAAACTGCTCACAAGTCCTGTTTTAACTGTATGCTTGAGTATAAAACTACTTGGGAAAAATTAAAAGGATAGGGTAAGTTAGACTGGGTAATTGTGCCGAGCCAGTTGGTTAACTTTGGTCTGATTTCTTTCCCTTCTCCTTTCTGAGCAAGGAAAAATAAAATTTAGTGAAGGACTTTGATGGAACTAAATTAAACTTTTGTCTGTAGTAACCACTGAAGGGGGGATGCTACTGGAAGAGAGAGCACGGTACCTCTGCCCCGTGTGTGCTCTGCAGCTGGAGAGGCAGTTCAGGAGAGCTCAGGCTGTTTGGGGTGACAGTGTTGTGTGCCCACGTTGTTTGTGTGCCCAGTGCTGTCGGGCGCTGGCCCTCACACCAGGAGGGGTGACAGGTACCAACCTGGGGAAGAAAAACTTCCTGAGACTGCAACACTTCTTTACCACTTCCACGAGAGGCTTTTTTCTTTCCAGGCACGCACCTGGAATCCAAACCAGTGAACACCTCAAAAAGCTGCTTAAATTATACCACAGCGAGTTCTGAGAGCGAAGTTAGCAGGGACCCCAGGGACTGTTGTAACTCTCCGTTCAGGCTCATCACCATTCAGCAAATGAAAGAAATGGTCTCCCCTGCTGTTTGTGTTAAACACAGACGGGAGGTGGCAGGTGGAGAACACTGATTTGTGGGGTTGTTATTTCTCCTTCCTGGTGAAAATAATATTGCATGCTGTGGGATCTGGACAGAAACCATCATCTCAAAATCTGCAGTAGTTGTAAACCCTCCGTGGTACACCACCCCTCTTACTCGGGGTCGTACGTGGGGAGGTGTTCCCATGGTTTTGTTCATTTTGCAATGTGAGTTGTTCCTTTTTCTCAGTCAGCGCTGCCTCTCCCTGCGTTTGGAACGTCTGTGTCACGAGGAAAGCGCCGCTGGTGGCCTCGGACAGCAGCTCCTCCGGGGGCTCCGACAGCGACGAGGAGGAGGACAAAGCCGATATCGTCACGGAAACCATCAGCACGGGCTCGGGGCAGGAGACCGTCAAGCTGACTGTGGATGCTAAAAACGAGAAGGCTGTTTTCACCAGGTGCGAAAGGGATCTCCTTGGGCCGGGGTCCTGCTCTGCTTTTACCCCTCGTGTGGCTCGGGGATAATGTGTTACGTGTCCCTTCCAGACGCCGTGGGTCCAGGTGTCCCGTGTGAGGATGTCCTGCAGCTTTCTTGTCTCAGGGGTTTTGTCGTAAGAAAATAACAGGTTTATTTTAAGAAAAGTGTGGCTGATTTTAGCCGCCGAGGCCTGTCGCGGGCGCGTGGCCCGTCTGTGTCGGGCTGCACAGGAGGCCGGGGCTGGGCTCGGGCCGGGGCAGCTGGCCCAGGCGGGCGGAGCGAAGCCTCACGCGGTGGCACCTGCAAGGTCTGGCACGGAACCCGTGGGTGCTGCTGGGGGGGGGACACTTACATGCCTCAAGCTGTCGTTTTCTTCTCAAAGTAGTACATTATAGACAATAAATGATGAAAAATGCAAAATGCCGGGAAAGGTCCAGCAGATCCTGAGATCTGTTACGGTTTGGACAGCAATTTGGGTGGAATCACAGTGCTCGAATCTGGCCATCTTGAACAATTTGAGAGGGAAATTGCATTTCAGAGCAGTAAGCATCCAGTTCCCTTCGGTGCATCCAGAAGTATTACCCAATTGTAAGATACTTGGGTTTTTTTCCTCGTATTCTTTACAAATATGTAGGGTATGATTTCACTAGTTGGAGCCCCTGTGTTTTCTGCATCTGACTCAGGAACAGGTATTTACTTTTTATGATGTGGTGGTGATGTGACTTTCTTGGGTAGTCAGTGTGAGCACGTTGAGCACCTGTGAGCGGGTGCTTGGCACGTGCCCACACCCTGCAAATAGCTACTGGGAGTTAAAAAGCGGTGGCTGAGGAAACGAGTGGGCTCACAGCACTAAGGAAAAGGATGGAGGCAGTTGGCAAAGGTCCGTTCGGTTAGGCAGCTCTGAATTGAGCTTTTCATAAGGTGACTTTTTTATTGTTGATGC